>NC_034190.2:43866198-44466198 GCF_002021735.2 Oncorhynchus kisutch | reverse complement strand
AGCCAAATACAGGACCATTCTGGAAGAAAACCTGATGGAGTCTGTAAAAGACCTGAGACTGGGACGGAGATTTGTCTTCCAACAAGACAATGATCCAAAACATAAAGCAAAATCTACAATGGAATGGTTCAAAAATAAACATATCCAGGTGTTAGAATGGCCAAGTCAAAGTCCACACCTGAATCCAATCGAGAATCTGTGGAAAGAACTGAAAACTGCTGTTCACAAATGCTCTCCATCCAACCTCACTGAGCTCGAGCTGTTTTGCAAGGAGGAATGGGAAAAAATGTCAGTCTCTCGATGTGCAAAACTGATAGAGACATACCCCAAGCGACTTACAGCTGTAATCGCAGCAAAAGGTGGTGCTACAAAGTATTAACTTAAGGGGGCTGAATAATTTTGCACGCCCAATTTTTCAGTTTTTGATTTGCTAAAAAAGTTTGAAATATCCAATAAATGTCGTTCCACTTCATGATTGTGTCCCACTTGTTGTTGATTCTTCACAAAAAAATACAGTTTTATATCTTTATGTTTGAAGCCTGAAATGTGGCAAAAGGTCGCAAAGTTCAAGGGGGCCGAATACTGGGACTGCAACAGCGATCACCAACTGGACATCTGCTGCCCAGCCTTGGAGCGGACTTCTTCATTCGCAGAAACCATACCCGGGTCGACCACAACGATGGTCCACAACCAGGACAACCCACGGTTATTTTTATGTTGGTTTGCAACGTGCAGGTCACACGATTGAACCCAACATTTGGGGATTGTCATAACATTGGCCTGTTGGGGAGGTTTATGACCCCCATAAATACCTTTCCCCTTTTCTCTCTCTCTCTCTACTTTATAGAGTTGACTCTTGTAAAGCCTTTGTAACATAGAGATTCTGGTAACATCAAAAGGTGGGAAACTGAACCATATTTCGGTAATCCAACCAGTTGAAAATATGCGTTGGTACTTAATGAATATAATCTAAGATCAGTTGTTGTCTGAGACATTACTACTAATGACAGGATGACATAAACTGTATCTTGGAAAGTCGACACATTCTAGTTATCAGATTCACATTGAATTATTGTGCAATTTACTAGTAACCGGAGGGTTGCAAGGAGGGTTGCAAGTTCAAATCTGTGGAATGTCACTCCTTTACTCAGAGCGATGTGTGCCACGCTTTAATTGGTCTGTACATTGAATCGGGATGCAGGATACTGGTTATTTGGCCACAGACACCAGTTGAGCTGCTCTTCCATTACAAGGTAAACTGAGTGGGATCTCATCAAGCAGCTCTCTTGACTAGGACAGGTCTAGGACAGGTATTTTCCTGGCTGTCAAGATAATGCCTTTTCTGGATGGAAGTAAGGCTGCTTTGGGAATACTATATCCATTACAGACAGCATCGATCGTCTTCGTCAGTTCATTACACACAGATAAAAAGGTCCTACAGGACCCTGGGTGGAAAGACTGGCACCTGTTAAGTGCGACATGTCACACTGTCATTGACTTCAACACAAGTCCATTACCTTGACCGTCTGCTGAGTTTCTGATGTGGTTGTGTGGTGCCTGGAGCCACAATCAGATAGAGAACTTGGCCATTACGGCTTGGAACAGACCAGCATTTTGATGATTTAAATGACATTGGATTCCAGGGCAATCTCAACCAGTGGGTTGATCAGTGGCAGCAACATGGCATCCTTAATATGTGATTCTGGTTAATAGACATATTATCAATAAACCAGAACAAAAACAAAGAGATCTCACAGATGCAGCAGACTTCCATGACTTTAACCATACCCGTGATGACTAATTTTAGGGCCCAAGGTGTTGGGGTAATTAGGTCCCATGAGAGGATACTTGTTTTGGGATGCTGCCTGGTGTTGGGGCCAGGTCCCTCCTGTTGTGATGGTTGTGTTATTATACTGACTCTACTTGCCCAGGGATGGAGCTCTGGGATACTGCTGATAGCTACAGTACGCTGATGACTGGATGTTTGTTGTTTCACTGAGTTGACCCTGTACCCTGTAGAACTGTCTGTACTGCAAAGTCTGTTTTCCCTTTGATGGAAGGTTACTATTAAAATGGATCTGGTGAAAATAACTACTCTGATTACTATCTGATTGTTTAACCTCTCTCTCTCTCTCTCTCTCTCTCTCTCTCCCTCTCTACCTCTCTCTCTCTCTCTACCTCTCTCTCTACCTCTCTCTACCTATCTCTCTCTCTCTCTCTCTCTCTACCTCTCTCTCTCTACCTCTCTCTCTCTCTACCTCTCTCTCTCTCTACCTCTCTCTCTCTACCTCTCTCTCTCTCTACCTCTCTCTCTCTCTACCTCTCTCTCTCTACCTCTACCTCTCTCTACCTCTCTCTACCTCTACCTCTCTCTACCCCTACCTCTCTCTACCTCTCTCTCTACCCCGCTCTAACTCTCTCTCTACCTCTACTTCTCTCTACCTCTCTCTACCTCTACCTTTAACTGATGTCAGCCTGTATTCCAAAGGGCTTCTCTCTCTCTCTCTCTACCTCTCTCTCTCTCTACCTCAATGTGTTTTCCCTCCTGTCAGGCCCCTGTTTGTTTTATGAGACATGGAGTGAACTCTGGAGGTGCTACTCATCACTGATCCATGAACAGAATACGTTGTCATGCTAAGAGGATTGGGGATCTAAAATGGATTAAACTGCTTGACATTTTTGATGACGGAGGCACCTCGATCCTGACCTCCTGGGATTGATGTGGTTGAATCAGAGATAGATGATGGGCAGCCGTATGCTGTATAATACAGGGCAGCCGTATGCTGTATAATACAGTACAGCCGTATCTCCAGCCTGGTCTCAGAGCAAAACATATTATATTTTACTACACTTTCTTAACAGAAAAACGAAAGAAGGGTGGTTGGTCGGGGTGGATGGGTGGCCGTATAACGCAAACTTCTAGCTACCCAAAGGTTTTGTGTTTGAACCTCATCAACTTTGCAACTACTTACTACTATTTAGCTACTTTGCATCTACATAGCATTTTGGCGAACCCTTCCCTTAAACCCTTTAACCTAAACCCTAACCTTAACCACTAACCTAACGTAGCATATCATACTAAAGCAGTTGAGCGTAGCATATCATACTAAAGCAGTAGAACATAATATAGCATACTAAATGGGTCAAAGTAAACCGGTGCGATCAAGACATAGGACTCTATAGTCTACATTTTGTATTATATTGTACAACCGACCGCTATTACTTTGGTAGGCCAATGTAATATAGCCTAATGTAAAGTATCATACTGTATCATACTAAATGGAGTGGCATGAATTTTAGTAAAATATAATATGTTTTGCTCTGAGACTAGGGTTCAGTTTCCTGATAGCGATGGAACTTAGGGTAGCACCATGATGTATCCGGAGGACAGCTAGTTTCCATCCTCCTTTGGGTACATTGACTTTAATACAAAACCTAGGAGGCTCATGGTTCTCACCCCCTTCCACAGACATACACAGTAATTATGACAACTTCCGGAGGACATCCTCCATCCAATCAGAGCTCTTGCAGCATGAACTGACATGTCCACCCAATCAAAGGATCAGAGAATGGATCTAGTACTGAAAGCATAAGCTACACCTAGCTTTGCAATGCAGTGCATAAAATGTGGTGAATAGTTGACTCAAAGAGAGAATAAGACAATAGTTGAACAGTTTTAGTTTAACAGTTTTTAATTGAACAGTTTTTAACAATTTCCAAAATACAGGAGAAGCAAGAGAGGGAGAGAAAGAGATAGATATGTTTTGTTGTATTTTTTTTCAGTTTCACTTACTTATCTTGAGAATGCAGCTAGCTAGTTTAGCCTACACAAACACCCAGCTCAAACAGAGAGGGATGCCCTGTTAGCTGGCTATGGCTATCCATAAGTCAAGGTAAGCTTTAGGTTTAATTAATGTATTGTCACCGGGGCCAGCTGGTGTAACTGCTAAACTGCTTGATGACTGTACACTGTAATGCATGATTGTAGCGGGTTTACTAAAGTGTTAGTTCTAGTAGCTATGTTGACTATGACGTTAACTAATATGGTGACAATGATGTAGGTTGTGTGTAGCGGTTATGATAGGAATGTTTGGTTGGAAAGGTTTTTTCGCCTGGTCAAAGACAGCTAACGTGTTGTGCACAGAAGTCCACAAGTGAATGGAAAAGGTGAGAGAAGGAGAATTTGTAGATGCGAGAAGGAATTAACGAGCAAAGTGATCCGTCTGTTTTGTTTGGCAGCTATGAAAGTGAACTTTGTTTGCGTGTGATCAGGGGTGTATTCATTCAATTCGGTTGAAAAATGTTTCTTAAATGGAAGCAAACTGAATGAAACGGGGATGAACATACTGTTGAACTTACATAAACTAGATTAACTATATGCGGGCAAGAGTGTGCAAGGCAGTATTGAAAGTGTCATTGTCTGTTGCCTTGATTATTCAAATGTTTCTCTCGACCTGTGCTCCCAAGTTGTATACTTTCATTCATAGGCGAGGTTGTAGGAACCTCATGATGGGTTTAGGGAAAAGTTAAACATCATGAAGTAAGCTAAACCTGTCGATGTTACATTTATCTGGGTGAATGGAATATGAACAACAGTCATCCAATAAGCTGTAATAGAAATAAGGACATGCTCATGAGAAAATAATTGTGCTCGCTCATCTTAAACGACACAGACCGCAAACGATTCTGAAATATATTGAGACAAATTACAGACAGTAGCCTACAAGTACCAAAATAGAACTACATTTATTGAACATAAAATCTACTACATGACCAAAAGTATGTGGACACCTGCTTGTCGAACATCTCATTCCAAAATCAAGGGCATTAATATGGAGTTGGTCCCCCCTTTGCTGCTATAACAGCATCCACTCTTCTGGGAAGGCTTTCCAATAGATGTTGGAACATTGCTGCAGGGATTTGCTTCCATTCAGCCACAATAACATTAGTGAGGTCGGGCACTGATGTTGGGCGATTAGTCCTGGCTCGCAGTCGGTGTTCCAATTCATCCCAAAAGTGTTCGATGGGTTTGAGGTGCAGGCCAGTCAAGTTCTTCCACACCAATCTCGACAAACCATTTTTGTATGGACCTCGCTTTGTGCATGGGGGCATTGTCATGCCAAAATAGGAAAGGGCCTTTCCCAAACATATTCTTTTTACATGTTGCAATAAAGTTGACTAAAGTAGAAGCTCATCTTTTGTTTGTAGGTATTTTCACTTGGTAATGAGTAATAAGTACTGAACAAAAATATAACGCAACATGTAACAATTTCAATGATTTTACGGAGTTACAGTTCATATAAGGAAATCAGTCTATTGAAATAATTTCATTAGGCCCTAATCTATGGATTTCACATGACTGGGCAGGGGTGCAGCCATGGGTGGGCATGGGAGGGCATAGGCAAACCCACTGGGGCACCAAGCCCACCCACTGGGGAGCCAGGCCCAGCCAATCAGAATGAGCTTTCCCCACAAAATGGCTTTATTACAGACAGAAATACTCTGTAATAAGCTGTCCAGGTGGCTGATCTCAGATGATCCCGCAGTTGAAGAAGCTGGATGTGGAGGTCCTTGGTTGGCGTGGTTACATGTGGTCTGAGGTGGTTGGATATACTGCCAAATTCTCTAAAGCAATGTTGGAGGCAGCTTATGGTAGAGACATTAACATTCAATTCTCTGGCAACATTACCACCATTACCACATGTTTTTACACATCTGTAATTACAGACTGCAATTACCACCAGTTACATTTTGTTATTACAGTGTAACTATGAGTAATTACAATTAACTACAATACTTGTTGCAGTGTAAATACACATGTAATAATACTGTAATAAGGACCCCTTAAAATGAAATGTTACCAAAATGAACTATTCACTCTGAAAAATAAATCATGACTCTCGAGTCAGAAAAAAGAGCTGTTCAAAACTAACGAATTGTTTGCGAACTGCACTTCAATATTTGGCGACGAACATGAAGCGAGGGACAGCCAACGAGAGCATACAGGTCATAGTGGTCAGTAGTATATGGGGCTTTGGTGACAAAACGGATGGCACTGTGATAGACTACATCCAATTTGCAGAGTAGAGTGTTGGAGGCTATTTTCTAAATTACATCGCCAAAGTCAAGGATCGGTAGGATAGTCAGTTTTACGAGGGTATGTTTGGCAGCATGAGTGAAGGATGCTTTGTTGCAAAATAGGAAGCCAATTCTAGATTTAATTTTGGATTGGAGATGCTTAATGTGAGTCTGGAAGGAGAGTTTACAGTCTAACCAGACACCTAGGTATTTGTAGTTGTCCACATATTCTAAGTCAGAACCGTCCAGAGTAGTGATGCTAGACGAGCGGGCAGGTGCAGATAGCGATCGGTTGAAGAGCATTCATTTAGTTTTGCTTGCATTTAAGAGCAGTTGAAGGCCACGAAAGGAGAGTTGTATGGCATTGAAGCTCATCTGGAGGTTTGTTAAACTAGAGTATGTGGGACGCTATAGCGTCCTACCTGGCCAACATCCAGTGAGATTGCAAAGTGCCAAATTCAAATACAGAAAAACTCATTATAAAAATTCATAAAACATACAACTATTTTACATAGGTTTAAAGATTCACTTCTTGTGAATCCAACCACGGTGTCAGATTTCAAAACGTATTTACGGCGAAAGCATACATTACGATTATTTGAGAACATCGCCCAGCAGACAAATCATTACAAACAGTAACCAGCCAAGTAGAAGAGTCAGAAATAGAGATACATTTAATCACTTACCTTTGATGATCTTCATATGGTTGCACTCCGAAGACATTCATTTACTCAATAAATGTTTGTTTAGTTCGATAAAGTCTCTCTTTATATCCAAAAACCTTTGTTTTGTTCGCACGTTTTCTTCAGTAATCCACAGGCTCAAACGCAGTCACAACAGGCAGACAAAAAAATCCAAATTGTATCCGTAATGTTCATAGAAACATGTTAAACGATGTTTATATTCAATGGGCGGCAGCGTAGCCTAGTGGTTAGAGCGTTGGACTAGTAACCGGAAGGTTGCAAGTTCAAACCCCCGAGCTGACAAGGTACAAATCTGTCGTTCTGCCCCTGAACAGGCAGTTAACCCACTGTTCCTAGGCCGTCATTGAAAATAAGAATTTGTTCTTAATTGACTTGCCTAGTTAAATAAAGTAAATAAGTAAATAATCGAAAATATTTAAACCGGACAATAACGTCGTCAATATAAACAAGAAATGCACTCTCTCGGTCGCGCGCATGAAAAAGCTCTGTGACACGGCAGGGTCCATTCATTCAGACTGCTCTTACTCCCAAATTTTTCAGAATACCATCCTGAAACAATTTCTATAGACTGTTGACATCTAGTGGAAGGCAAAGGAACTGCAATTTGAGTCCTAAGTCAATGGATACTGTAATGGCATTGAATAGAAAATTACAACAAACAAAGAAATCCTACTTCCTAGACTGATTTTTCTCAGATTTTCGCCTGCCAAAGAGTGAGAGGGAGAGATTGTGTGTGTTTGCCTGCGAGCATGCTGGTGTGTGTGTGCATGCGGTGGTTGCTTGCATCCATGGTGCATGAGTGCGTGCACATTCTTGTGTCTCAGCATGTGGTAAGTGTGTGTGAGTATATAAAGTCAGTTGCATAATTATTGGCACCCTTGATAAAGACGAGCAAATGAATACTGTATAAAATAATACTGTATATAAATAAATATTGCATGCTAAAAAAAAGAGGAAAATTATGTGATTTTATATGAACACAATTGCTCAGAGAATACCCCTGTTTTCAGTACTCTAGCAGCCTACCCTTACAAGGATAGTGACACTGAGCCTTTATCTAAAATGTTGCATGATATTGGAGAACACATTGGGAGGGATCTTAGACCATTCCTCCATACAGAATCTTTCCAGATCATTGATATCGTTTGTCTGTGCTTATGAACTGCCCTCTTCAATTCAAACCACAGGTTTACAATGGGGTTCAGAAATCCATTCTTATCAATAATGTTCACGACCTCATAAATCTCACTGTCTGAGATTGTACGGCACCACAAACACAAAAAAACGAACATTAACAGCAAATCAAAAATAATTACATCAAAGTATAATACATTGATTTTGGGTTAAGAGATGAGTGGGTACTTCACACAAAGATTTAGAAACTGAGAAAGTCACACCATCGATATAGAAATCAATATGAGTGGACCGAGATGGGAGCTCTTTTGTATTAAAACACGGTTACCAGATTTCCGTGATAAGGCGAAAACACAATTTATCTTGAACAATTTAAACGTAAGGCCGAATATTCCAATAGTATAATATAATATTCAATTTGAGTTTTTCCAGGAAAACGGTTTTGATTGAACAGAGATTGTGTGTGTAAATGACCTAGGTAGCGTGGTCATCAGCAGCGCCCTTGTCGAGAGATTCCCAGTAAGCCTGTCTCCCTCAAACGCCACTGGGCTGTTAATGTGCGTAAGTGGAATGTGGACATAATTGTCATTCTGAATGTCTCTCACAGTCTGTTGCATAATTCATCAGCCGAGACTCCTTCCTACTCCCTTCTCTGGGCTATTTATAGCCCGGCCTCACTCTTAATTCATTTACAGACTTTTCCTACTTTCCATCTAGGCTGTTAAGACAGCACAACAGCACCTTTATATTTTCATCAAAAAGCTCTCTATCACTCTCTCTCTCTCTCTGGGTTTCATTCAGTCTTTCCCTGTCTCCCGCTGACTCGCTTTCTCTCCATCTCTCTTGCTTCAAATCACTTTATCCATCTCCTTCTCTCTCTCTCTCTCTCTCTCTCTCCATCTCACTCATTCTCCATCTTTCTATCCTCCCTCTCTCTTCTGCGTTCAGTCTCTTCCTAACCACTTCCTCTAGGCCTCGGAGGGAAAAAGTGGGAACCCTGGTGTTCCTTGAGAGATGGAGATACTGTATCTCGCTGTCAGATTTCCCTGTGACTATGGCAGAGTGAAGCAGGATTTCACATACAGTATGCATGCAGATTACACTCACTCAGTAGCCACCTATCATGACTGGAAAGGCTTGAAATGTCGGCATTCATAATTCATACTCCAGATTACGAGTGTCTTTAGACCCCTATTAATGCATTGACAATTATGAGCATCCGCTCTTCCACAATGAGAAAGTAAAACTTTTTATAATTTCACAAATCTGGTTATTGGCATTTCTTCTCCGAACTGTCCTGGCTGAGAAGTGTGAGGTTAATCTTCAACACTTGACATTCTACAATGACATAGAACGAACAGTGATCTAGATCTGAGAGAATGAACAATGCCATTACATTACTACACCTATATGGCCCCTCTGACTGCTGCCATGTCTCTGAGGTTTCTGAAATCAAACCCAGAGCCCCTGATTCCTATTCCTCTCTCTGCATCTCTTTCATTATGCGCAGCTCAGCTCATTACCACCCTACAAAAGCTCTGAGGTTTAATCTTACTCACTTTAATGTCATCAGGCTTGTAATATCACACTCGAACAAAATGCCTGCCTACTACATTTTGATTAATCTGATTCCTCTTACCTCTCTCTCTCTCTGTCTCTCTCTCTCTTTACACATCTATTTAATTTGCCCTTAACATGGTGTACTTTGGAAGCATCTCAAGGGCTTATATAAAGGCAGACGTCACTTTAAAATGGAAAGGGCTTCAGAGTGGAAGGTAAATAAGTCAAGGTAAAGAGATGTGTTAACGAGAGAGCCAAACTCTTCAGAGATGTTCCTATTCTTCCAAGGCCTGGAGGATGACTCAGTCTGGGGGCTTGGTGCTGTCTCTGCTGTCTCACTACTGCCTTCTTGGAAGGCAGGAACTTAACCCTCCTCTCCTTTCAGCAAGGACATGAGGGACCTGTAGTATATACAGGCGTTCTAGGTAGTCGTTGGTCGTAGACACAGATCTAGAATCAATTTACCCTTCCGATCTAGCCATTAGGGAGGATGCATAACACTGACCATAGATAATTAGGGGCAAGTTCATCCTATTTCTAGACATACAGTCTGAAAATATGTCCTGAGATCACTCCATTTGCTCTTTATTGACTTTCCCATATTTCATCCTCATTGACGGTGGCAATAAATTTTTTATGCAAGCATAATTGGAGAAATAATAATTTTTCTGTATGAATCTCCGGGGGCAGACATTCCATAGGATTTCCATAATAATTATGACTATGTAAATGAAGGAAGTGCATGATTAATGTGTTATCATATGTGCTTGATGATTTATCTAGATAATATACCATGATGTTGTGGAAATACTTGTTTGTGATTGGCTTGAAGGGCATTCTAGAGCATGTATTATTACCCTATAATGCACGGTACATTTGCAAGGTAGAATTCAATGGCTATAGTTAGCTGCTTTTGAAAGGAAAAGCCAAATGGATAACTTTGATAATGTTGAACACGATTTTCATAATGGCAAGTTAGGACTGATGGTTTGGTTAGCTATTCTAGCAAGTCGGTTTGTTTGGTTACCACGACAACTACTGTAGCTATCAAAGTAAACTTGATAGTTACTTCAGTGGATGTTGAACACATTTCTTATTGGCATTTCTAGCGACAAATGTGTTCAATTATATCCATGGTATAAAAGGGATAATCAACTCAGGGCTCTATGCGTTCTCTGGAAAACAATTGAACTCTGTGGAAGGTCAGTGTAAAGGATTTCCTCTTCCTCTTCTGAGGAGGAGTAGGCGAGATCGGACCAATGCGCAGCGTGGTACGTATCCATAATGTATTTTAATGAGAATGAATACAAAATACAAAAAGAACAAGAGTATCAAAAAGAAAACCGAAACAGACCCGAATGGTGCAAACACTGAAACGGAAAATATTCACCCACAAAACACAGGTGGGAAAAGGCTACCTAAGTATGATTCTCAATCAGAGACAACTAACGACACCTGCCTCTGATTGAGAACCATACCAGGCCAAACACAAGACACAACATAGAAAAACGAACATAGACAACCCAAATTGTGTGATGGCCCATAGTATGAGAAACAGAAATTATGCTCATGGTATGTAGTAATATTAGCTGAGCATGACATTTAGAGGATGTTTAGAAATCTGTCCAAAAAGACAAACAAATACTATTCATTTTTTATGCATTAATCTTTGCTACTTGACTATTGTGCTGTTTACGTGGGGATTCACTGACAACAGTGTAAACAACATACAGTTGCATCTCGCGGCTATCAACAAACCACGGCTGTTGTAGCTAAGCCATCAAACACTGAATTACTAATGAGGATCAAATCCTTTTAAAGAGAGAGTGGACCTTTTAACCAGTCGGATCTCCTCATCGCTGGGTGTCCCTCTCTACAGGCAAGGCCAATGTGGAGGAGAGGTGATTAAGTAATAGATTAAAGATTTTTCACCTTCATCTATCAGTGTCAATGACCTTATGGAGTCATTCAACAAAGGTTTTAGTGAAGGCACTGATGGCCCAAGTACAGTATGTCTGTAAGAAATTATACATTTTATGTTTTTATCCAACAAATGGATAACATTGAATTGACACGTGGGCCCTCCATTTCAATGGGGCTGACTTTTTTTGCATGACAGCCCCTTAGACAAGTAAAAGTATGGACTCAGCTGATATGGAAAAAGGGTAGATGAGTACAGGCCTGCTGTCTGTCTGGTGCAATAAAAGCTTAGTCCTCATGTTGACAGGGGGTACTCGCTCCATCCTTGACCCTTTAAAAGAAGTGCCATTGTTAAAAAGCTGCATTGGAATTCTGCAGATTGCTGTTTCCTACCCTGTATTCCACATGTTTCTCATATCTCTTGTTTTATTGTAAAATCTTCATTCAGACGGTAAAAAGTGTGTGGTAGCAATGGGTGTTCCAGATAATTCATTGTATAATTGTAATGGTGTTGTGTATGGCTATTTGACCAAGAAGGAGAGTGATGACGTGCTGCATCAGATGATCTGGCCTCCACAATCCCTCCAACTCAACACAATTGAGATGGTTTGGGAAGAGTTGGACCGCAGAGTGAAGGAAAAGCAGCCAACAAGTGCTCAGCAAATGTGGGAACTCCTTCAAGACGGTTGGAAAAGCATTCCAGGTGAATCTGGTTGAGAGAATGCCAATAGTGTGCAAAGCTGTCATCAAGGCAAAGGGTGGCTACTTTGAAGAATCTGAAATATAAAATATTTTTGATTTGTTTAACACTTTTTTGGTTACTACATGATTCCATGTGTATTATTACATAGACTTTGATGTCTTCACTATTCTTTTACAATGTAGAAAACAGTAAAAATTAAGAAAAACCCTTGAATGAGTAGATGTGTCCAAACTTTTGAATGGTTCTGTATATTTGATGGTTTCCAATTTCATAACATTTTGTTACATGTAATTTTTGGGTTCAACCATAATGCATAATAAGCATAATCAACGGGGGGAACATATCGGTTGATAAGTTGTAGAAATAATATATTAATTTACAAGACTTGTTCAAAGGAAATGTCATTGATAGATTACTCTCTTGGTCTTGCATGAGATGATATCCCTGACAGAGATTTTTCGACCTGTATGTGGGTGTCCAATGTAGGATGTTTTTGTAGTGCTTTTTCTTTTGGCTTTGAAAAAAGTCAGTTCACCTCATCAACTCACTGCGTGTTTTATTTTACCCATTTTTTTATGACAAACATACACCATATATGTGCTCCATCAAGCCTAGATAATGTGACTCAACCTCTGTACGGTTGCCACATCACTGTGTATGTGTGTGTCTGTTTGTGTGTGTGCGGTGGGTGGGTGGGGGGCTCTCTCAGAAGTTTTATGAGAGCACTACAGCTGGCAGAAATATGGTTTGGAGGTCAGGGCAGCACAGCCCCAGAGCTCATATACCATCACTTCTGCCTTTGGTTGCCCTTGGAAAGCCCTGGGGACAGATTCAGGACAGCTCAATCTCTCACTCCTTTTTCACACTGCTCTCAGAGTTCCATATCAGTCGTAAATCTCAAAACCGTATGGACTGCATTTCCAATAATGACAGAGTCGACCACATTGGCTTAAACGAATTTAGCACACCGCACTGTATCAACTTCAGCACTACACTGCTAGCATAAAACAGTTTCTGCTGGTATAATAGGGAGAAAAAAAAACTTGAGAAGCAACAGTATAGCAACTGACACGCTATACACATTTGTGGTATATCAATATATCACACAGGGAAAAACGCATGATATTGAAACCTACATTATATACTGTGAACAATGTTCAGTTAACATGCATTATTGAACAGAAACATAGAAATATGGCTAACAACATCTAACATAAAACGCACCGTGGAGCAACAAGTTGTTTGTGGGGAAGTTTGGAGAGATTTCAACTATACAGTGCTCTTAATAACAAGCCCCATTAAGATCTGACTGGGCCCAAGGTCTTCCCAAGGCAGGCCCCGAGCAGTCAGGGAAGACATGCCATCTGCAAATCAGCATCATCAGCAACTAGCCTGGAGGAAACCTTATGAGTGGGACATGGGTAGGACCTGGTCTGGTCAAGGCATCAGGGAAAACCTCCTGGCGTGAATTTTTGGGGGATTCACACCCATGGCCAGGCGATATCCTGACCATGTGATCAGACTAGGAAAAACTGATCAGATCACTGGCATGTTAGGGAAGGAGATACAAAAAAAACACTATTTAAAAAGAGTGTGCCTGGAAAAGTTAATCAGCCAAGCCCAGGGCTCTACGGCCTTAATCTGAGGGATTAGGGCATCAGAAATGCTGCTGTGACTGTGTGCGTGTGCACGTGTAAGTGCGTGTCTGTGTGCATGCATGCGTGTGCACATGTGTATACTTACGAGTGAATCCTTGTGTAAGTATGCTCGCGCGTGTATATGTGTGAGTGTGTGTATGGGCATGCATATGTGTATACTTGTGCATGCATGTGTGTTTGTGTGTGTGAGATTGTGTTGCATGTGCATCAGACAGGCAGGGATGTGCCCACAGGTTCAAAAGCCGCTTGGCCCAGATGAATATGACTATCAGGCTCCCGACCAATCCCACCACAGCCAGCAACCCACTCTCACTGACGGTGAGCTAGGACACACCCACACAGCAATGAATGGCAGACTTAAGCATTCTCTCTCTCAACCACTGCATTCACTTTCTCACCTGATTGGTTGAATCAGATGTGTTAGTGCTGGGCTGGTAGAAAAACCTGCACACCCTGTGAGTCCCCAGGACCAGAATTGAAGAATACCATTTCAAATGTACTTACATTCAAACTCAACAGGCACTCCCACATCTGAGCTATATTTTTTGCAGGTGCATGGTAATGGTTGAATACAATGAAGAAACCCACACACCATTTAAAAAAATATTTCACCTTTATTTAATCAGGTAGGCCAGTTAAGAACAAGTTTTCATTTACAACTGCAACCTGTCACACTGCAAAGCAGTGTGACACAAACAACAACACAGAGTTACACATGGAATAAACAAGCGTACAGTCAATAACACAATAGATAAAAGAAAGTCTATATACAGTGTGTGCAAATGACATGAGAAGGTAAGGCAATAAATAGGCCATAGTAGCGAAGTAATTACAATTTAGCAAATTAACACTGGAGTGATAGATGTGCAGATAATGATGTGCAAGTAGAAATACTGGTGTACAAAAGAGCAGAAAAGTAAATAAAAACAATATGGGGAGGAGGTAGGTAGATTGGATGGGCTATTTACAGATGGGCAATGTACAGCTGCAGCGATTGGTTAGCTGCTCAGATAGCTGATGTTTAAAGTTAGTGAGGGAAATATAAGTCTCCAGCTTCAGCAATTTGTTCCAGTCATTGGCAGCAGAGAACTGGAAGGAAAGGCGGCCAAAGTAGGTGTTGGCTTTGGGGATGACCAGTGAGATATACCTTCTGGAGCGCGTGCTACGGGTGGGTGTTGTTATCGTGACCAGTGAGCTGAGATAAGGTGGAGCTTTACCTAGCATAGACTTATAGATGACCTGGAGCCAGTGGGTCTGGCGACGAATAGGTAGCGAGGGCATTCTTGATAGTATCACTGTTCTTTAATAAGCTTTAAGTATCGGCCACACGGCCTTCATCAGAGCTTTTGTACATGTGCTTAAATGTAATCTTGCGAAAGAATTTAAAACAGAATTTATTTTGTATCAAATGGTTCGTCTGTACATGTAGGTACAAAAGAGAGGCCCTTAGATAAGACTGAGACTTGCATGTCAGTGAGCTTTTTTCTGGAGAGTTTAGTTACCGAGTCCAGCTGTAGCTGTGTTCACAGAGCTACGGAGCTACAGCAGAACACGCAAGTCTCAGTCTTTTCTAAGGTCCTCTCTTTGGTACCTACACTACCGTTCAAATGTTTGGGGTCACTTAGAAATGTCCTTGTTTTTTAAATAAAATCATATTTTTTGTCCATTAAAATAACATTGAATTTATCATAAATACAGTGTAGACATTGTTAATATGGTAAATTACTATTGTAGCTGGAAAAGGCACATTTTTTTATGGAATATCTACATAGGTGTACAGAGGCCCATTATCAGAAACCACCACTCCTGTGTCCAGTGGAACGTTGTGTTAGCTAATCCAAGTTTATCATTTTAAAAGGCTAATTGATCATTAGAAAACCCTTTTGCAATTATTTCTAAGTGACCCCAAACTGTTGAACCGTAGTGTACATCAACAGACAAACAATTTAATAGGAAAGTAGATCTATTTAAATTATTTCACAAGATTAAACTTAAGGACAGCAGGGTAGTCTAGTGGTTACAGCGTTGGACTTGTAACAGAAAGGTTTCAAGATTGAATCCCCTAGCTGACAAGGTAAAAATGTGTTGTTCTGCCCCTGAACAAGGCAGTTAACCCACTGTTCCTAGGCCGTTATTGAAAATAAGAATTTGTTCTTAACTGACGTGCCTAGTAAAATAAAAAGGACACGTTTTTTCAAAACATTGTTTCAGGCCTAGAAACCCAACAAAGACTGTTACCCATTTTAAGCACAAAAGCTAATTTTGTCCTATAGTTAACATCTCATCGGTTAATACCCATTTGTTGGTTAGTTGAACAAGAAACCATGTCAGTATATAGGATAAAAACAAACCACATTCAGAAGAATCTCACAAGGACAGAACAACAGGCACTTAATGAATTAATGAAAGATTCATCTTTGGTTATTAAACCTGCAGACAATGGGGGTGCTGTGGTTGTTTTACACTATGTAAAATATAAAGAAGAAATTCAGAGACAACTCAGTAATGAAGTGTTGATCCCACACAGGTGTTCCAAAAGGATACAGTATATGCTCTGATCTGGAGCAAGCCCTATTAAATAACCTTATCACACAACTTGAATATGAATATCTTTGCTGCAAATGTGCAATGTCCATGCCTGTACATTCTGTTGAAATTACACAAACCTAAAACACAACAAGGCAATTATCCAGGCAGACCAGTGGTTGCAGGAATAGGCTCAATGCTAGTGCTGTTGCCAACCATCGTAGACTCTTTTATTAAATGTGCAAAAAAATGTGCAAGCATTGCCATCATATGTAAAAGACTCTATAGGCATCATTAACAAGATTTCACCAATAACGGGATTAACAGAAGACTGCATTTTGATCACATTAGATGTCGGGAGTCTATATAACAGCATTCCCCATGTAGGGGGGAAGAACGTTTTGTTAACAATGAAAACTAAAATACATTTTTGAATAAAGTCCTGAAGTGGTATCAATATATTGACAAAAAAAATTGCAAATGGGAAGGAACGGAAAAAGAGCTGTCAGACTTTATGGCACTACTCAATGACATTGACTCCAATCTCAAATTCACTATGAATGTGACATTCTACGTGTTCATCACATTGATATGTGGTTTTGGAAATCAAATGGAACCCTGTTTACAACTCTGTATAGAAAAGAAACGGACAGAAATACTCTATTACAGGGGGACAGCTTCCATCGTGAGCCATTAAAAAGAGGAGTTTTTCAGACTGCACTGCATATGGGGCGGCAGGTAGCCTACTGGTTAGAGTATTGGACTAGTAACCGAAAGGTTGCAAGATCAAATCCTGAGCTTACAAGATAAAAATCCTGAACAGGGCAGTTAACCCACTGTTCCTACTAAGATTTTGTTCTTTAAAAAAAAAATATATATTTACGAAGAGCTTTAAAAATGCCACAACTGCCTTTTTTTTTAGCTTGTATCACTTTCAAGCAGCTCCCCCTCTTATCTAATGAAGCTGTAGCATCAAACAGAAAATCACTTTGATTTGACTGGTAAAATAAGGACTATCTAGAAAAAGAAGCAGAGATGTGCAATAGGTTTCTAAGAAGAGGTTGTCTGGATGAAGCTCTTATTTTGGCATTGGTGAAAACACAAGATGAACTGCTACAAAAAAGACCCATTAGATCTAAAGAACACTCTGTAATGTTCTCCTCCAAATATACTTTGAACTCACGAAAAGTGGGAGTTGCTGTCAAGAAACATTGGCATGTTTTATCATCAGAGCCAGTTTTGCCATCTGAATTTAAGAATTCACCACTTGTATAGGAGAGATCGCAATTACCGTAATAAATTGGTCCATGCCAACTGCCAGCCACAAAAGAAAAATCAGCCAGGCTCTTTCATGCCCTCTTCCAAATGGTAGCTATACATGCGGGCAGTGCAACAATATGATGAAGTGTGAATATTTGTGCCACCCACATACAGGAAAACGGTTCCAAATAAATGACATTATTATGTGCTCCACCACCAATGTTATGTACATTATTAAATGTCCATGTGGGCTGTGTTATGAAGGTAAGACCTCTCGTTCTCTCAAACAGATAATTTGTGAACATAAAAGTTCAATCAGGAGAAACAGGGATTATCCAGTCGCAGTGCATTTTAATGACATTTCTACCGTTTAGATTTTGTGGCATAGAGAAAGTTAAGATATCAGACAAGGGAGGTGATATAAATAATACTCTGAGCAAAATATAATGTTTTGGGATTTTCACCCTCCAGAAATAATTTCCTAGATGTCTTAATGATGAAATGCCTATGTATGTTATGTTGTAAATGTGAACATTAATTATGCCCCCATTCCAAATTACTCTGACTTTTTTCTTGAGCTGATTTATGAAAACTTGCTTGGTAGGTCGATGTCCTCGTTGTGGTTTTACAGACATGTTTAATATGTCTTATGTACACACACTATTCAAATATTTATGACATGCACATTGTTATATTTGGTGCCACTTATATGTTTTCCCTTGACTCCAACCCCATTCGATGCTTGGAATGTGGGTGGGGCTATGTCTACATAAGGGTTCTAATTTTAAAAACTCACAAAAGCTCTGACGAAGGCCACGTGTCCGATACGTAAAGCTTATTAATTAAAGTGATACTATCAAGAGCGGTTTGGGGGTTTCTTATTTTTCTCAAATGCAATTACATTGCCATGTTTTTAAAACCACTTATATATCTTGCCATTTTGCGTTCAGGCCTGGTTCACTGAATATGTCAGTGCAATCTTGCATGCTCTGTTACACATACAGTGTTGTTGTTTCAAAGGCCTGCAATTTGTGCACTGTGATATATATATATATATACAAAAGTCTCTGTACAGCCCTTCAAATTAGTGGATTCGGCTATTTCAGCCACACTCGTTGCTTACAGGTGCATCAAATCGAGCACACCGCCATGCAATCTCCATAGACAAACATTGGAAGTATAATGGCCTTACTGAAGAGCTCAGTGACTTTCGATGTGGCACCGTCATAGGATGCCACCTTTCCAATGAACCAGGTCGTCAAATTTCTGCCCTGCTCGAGTAGCTCGTAAAAATTGTCTGTCCTCTGTTGTAACACTCACTAACAAGTTCCAAACTTCCTCTGGAAGCAATGTCAGCACAATAATGGTTTGTCGGGAACTTCATGAAATGGATTTCCATGGCCGAGCAGCCGCGCACAAACCGAAGATCATCATGCGCAATGCCAAGCGTCGGCTGAAGTGGTGTAAAGACGCCATTGGACTCTGGAGCAGTAGAAACATATTCGCTGGAGTGATGAATCACGCTTCACCATCTGGCAGTCCGACGGACAAATCTGGGTTTGGCGGATGCCGGGAGAACGCTACCTGCATAATGCCAACTGTAAAGTTTGGTGAAGGAGGGGAAATCTTGATGCCTTACCATACAATGACATTCTAGATGATTCTGTGCTTCCAACTTTGTCACAACAGTTTGGGGAAGGCCCTTTACTGTTTCAGCATGACAATATCCCTGTGCACAAAGCGAGGTCCATACAGACACGGTTTGTCGAGATCGGTGTGGAAGAACTTGACAGATCCCTGGCCTCAACCCCATCAAACACCTTTGGGATGAATTGGAACGCCGACTGCGAGCCAGGCCCAATCGCCCAACATCTGTGCCCGACATCACTAATGCTCTTGTGGCTGAAAGGAAGCAAGTCCCTGCAGCAATGTTCCAACATTCAGTGGAAAACCTTCCCAGAAGAGTGGAGGCTGTTATAGCAGCAAAATGGGGACCAACTCCATATTAATGCCCGTGATTTTGGAATGAGACGTTCGACAAGCAGGTGTCCACATACTTTTGGTCATGTAGTGTATATTGAATTGAGGCAGCCTGGTAAAGAGTAGATTGTTGTCTTCTTTGGATGAGACAGTGTATCACAGAATTGGTGGTCCTGGTATCTATAGGAGTGTAGAAAGGATGAATAAGCAATAGGAAAAAAAGCCATGATCAATTGTACTGAACAACATCCCCTGGGGTTTGAATCCATCTTCATTTTCTCAGTTTTACAAGAGCAATTTAGCCATATCAGGTTCTGTCATGCTGGATATGATTTAGCATTTCTCAAGTAAGCGAGTAGAAGCCTGAGCTTGGAGTAAGAGAAGGGAGAGTGCCTTCCCTTCCCTGACTCAATCTCTCCTTCCCTTCCCCTATGGGAGAATACATAGGAAGGTTTGCTCTCAATCGCAGCTCCTAAAAATAGTCAACATTAAACTCTCAAATGCTTTAAGGAGGAAACATAATTTTCCACTACCATTGCCAGGAAGAAACCCACCGTGACTGTTCGCCGTTCATCTTCCACCAGCATTCTCTGAGGACAAATCAAATGCTATATTCCCCCCCATCTGCACGAAGATAAAAGTATCCTTATTGTAGTGGTTTTGATATTGGATCCATCTCCCTGACAACATACCTGCTACATAATGTAAACAAACATTTGATTTTGCAGAGGGGCCAATGCAGGGGGTCGCGCTTCCACAACGGGTCAAAGGAGACAGAAGCATCTGGAGGATTTTATGATTTATGTTTGAAGCTTAATGGTCAGGAAGTTTCTCTCTGCTTGATTAAAGATGTTCCTCATTAGTGATGCTTTTAATTAGACTGCCGGTGAGTCTTCTCTAGCTCACAGCACAGCACAGCCATACAAAACACTGTCTGTATGACCCAGATTTCACTACTCCCTCAGAGATCCCAGTGTGCCATATATAGTGTACTGGATAAGTCCTTTGCTGCTAAGATGCCAGGGAGTTTAAAGGTTTGAGGATAAAGTATCAAACATAAGAAACTGGATTGGAGGGGAAAGGGAGGTAAAGGTGAGCCAAAAGGTTAGTTGGGCCACCCCTTGTTGTAACGGCAGATTTCCTCCTCTTCGTCTGAAGAGGAGTAAGGATCGGACCAAGATGCGGCGTGGTGAGTATTCATGACGATTTTAATAAGAAAAGCACTAAACACTATGAAATACAAAAGCAATAAACGAATACGTGAAATAACCAAACCGAAACAGTGCCGTGTGGCGACAAACACTCACACGGAAACAAACACCCACAAACCAACAGTGAAACCCAGGCTACCTAAATATGGTACTCAATCAGGGACAACGATAAACAGCTGCCTCTGATTGAGAACCATATCAGGCCAAACATGGAAATGGAAAAACATAGAAAAACACACATAGACTGCCCACCCCAACTCACGCCCTGACCATACTAAATAAAGACAAAACAAAGGAAATAAAGGTCAGAACGTGACACTTGTTCCATGGAAACCATACACAAAATGAATCTTTGGAGCAAATATTTAGGAAGAGGTCATCATTTCATGGAGTCTTTGAAGGAAGAAACCACATGGCAAAAGTGGTAAGCAAGTTAGGTCCAAAAAACAGATTTCCACAAATTCAAATATTGTATTGTTTCATGATGATTGTATCTACACTAAATTATATCATTTTTAAATTGTTTTGAATATCAGTCGGGGTCTCTATTAAGGTAGTCTCAAGGTATTACTCACCTGAAGTAGAGTACTTCATGATAAGCTGTAGACCAGCTGTAGACGATGAACAAGCAAAAAATCTTAAACAAAATCGTCTTCTACAGGAACAAAATCATATGCTTCAGGAACAACTCGATTTAGCCAAAACTAAATACGATGATGTCCACGCCAAACTAGATAAATCTGACGAGTTATCTACAATCAGGCGTGCTCAACTTGATAACATATATGCAGTTTTGTTGAACATTACTCAAAGTAACATGGTTCTACTCAAAATGCTGCAGACCAAAGACGATCAGTTAACCAGTTGGATTTAGAAAACACTCTGACGTTTCCAAAACTGCAAAGATATTATCTGTGAGTGTCACAGAACTGATGTTACAGGCGAAACCCAGATAAAAATCCAACCAGGAAGTGCTGCATTTTTTAAAACCGCCTCATGCCAATGACTCCTTATATGGCTGTGAATGAGCTACGAATGAGCTTACGTTTTCCACGTTTTCCCCAAGGTGTCTACAGCATTGTGACGTCTTTTTAGGCATTTTCCTTGAATAATGGGACCATATATGGCATGTGGTCTCCCGCAGAAAATCTTGCCTAAAATACGTAGCCATTTTTCCAATAGCTTCTTATGAGAAACCAACTGCCTCGACGGATATATTATCGAATGTATTTGTTAAAAGCACCTTGAGCATGGATCCTAAACAACGTTTGCTGTGTTTCTGTCGATATTATGGAGCAAATTTTGACGTTATAGTTGTAGCATTTTAGGGTTGATTTCTCAGCCAAGCATGATGAACAAACGGGAGCTATTTCGCCTACAAAATTAATATTTTTGGAAAAAAGGAACATTTGCTATCTAACTGAGTGAAAGCATCTGAAGTTCTTCAAAGGTAAATGATTTAATTTGGTTGCTTTTCTTATTTTCGTGAAAATGTTGCCTGCTGCCAGCAGAGCCTAGCATAGCATTATGCCGTGATAAACTTACACAAATGCTTGTCTAGCGTTGGCTGTAATGCATATTTTGAAAATCTGAGATGACAGTGTTGTTAACAAAAGGCTAAGCTTGTGTTTGAATATATTTATTTCATTTCATTTGCGATTTTCATGAATAGGAAAAGTTTATAGGGGTATTTATGTCCGTTGCGTTATGCTAATGCATTTGAGGCTATGATTACGCTCCTGGATACGGGTTTGCTCGTCGCAAAAGGTTAATGAACACGATGGCTAAGTTCGATGACAGATCAGCAGAACTCATGGAAGTCGCTGACCAAATGAATGATGAGAGAACTCGGGTGATGAAGATGGAAATATTGATTTCTAACTAAGCGGAGGAAATCTCATCATTGAATCTCTCGCTCTGTACTCAAGACCTCTATCTGCAAACCATGACATATACGGTTCATACCGAAAGGAGCAAGTGCGAAACTCACGTGTCCAAAATCAGTACTAAGTGCTCAAGTGGACTCTGCAATGCAGCAGAATACCACCCTTAGGTACCATCTGGAGGATGTCCAGAATGGTCAGGCTCTACAGCGTGACTACCCATCCAAGCAACCGGAGCCCTGTACTCAAAGGAGTAAAGACAATAGGTTTCAGTCTTTGCCTCCCTCATGTGTCCCTCAGTCGTCTTCTCCTCTTGGCCTTTCGGCACTGAGTAATGTGACGCATCTTGGCCAACAAAGCCAAAGCTTGGCTTATCCTCTTGGCCTTTCGGCCCCAATTTCCCCTATAATTTCCCCCAATTTCCCCTGTCTGCCATCCCTGAGAGACCCCAACCTCCCAGGACATGTTATCCTTTTAGTGGTGAGTTGGTACAGCCTACCCCACGAACCCCGCTTACTTCCTCTGGAGCAATATTCTGGAGATCCTGGTACCTGTCTGGGATTTCTTTCTCAGTGCTCCCTTATTTTTGAGCTACATGCTGTCATCTGGAGGAATTCATGGCAGAGGTGAGGAAGGTATTCGAGTCTCCGGTATCCGGGAGAGGGGCGGCCAGTAAATATCTTGATTTACGCCAAAACTAGACTACGCGGTTAATTTTCGCACGTTGGCCGACGAGAGTGCTTGGAATCCTGAGTCTCTCTTCGATACTTTTCTTCATGGATTATCGAGGTGGTGAAGGATTAGCTAGCTGCTCGAGAATTGCCGTTGGATCTCGACTCCCTCATCGCCCTAACCATTCAAATTGATGGACTCTTAAGGGAACGCAGGAGTGAGAGGAAGTCTGGCCTCAGGCACACTCGTCCACCCGTTATGGCTCGCTCACCTTCGAAGGAATCCGGAAGTTCATGAAGACAGTTTTCCAGAGAGGGTCCGAAGCCACCCGAGCTTCCTCGTGAATTATCAATAATGGGTGAGTTGGATTCTCCTGAGCCTATGCAATTGGGAAGAGCTAGGTTTTCGGTTGGGGAACGCTCACGTAGGCTGAACTCCAACTGTTGTCTGTACTGTGGAGGGGCAGGACATTACATAGCTACCTGCCCTGTTAGGAAACACTTGTCTCTGGTGGGTACAAGTACTTTGGTGAGTCAGACTGGGAGTTCCCTAATTCCCATCACCCGCACATCTTTCTTTGTGCTTGTGCTGTGAGGAGACCTAAGTCTCTCTGGGTGCTTATTGACTCTGGGGCGATGAAAGATTTATGGATGCTACTGTTGCTTCTGAGCTAGGTATTCCCATTCAACCTCTCTCCGTTCCCATGGATGCCAGGGCACTGGACGGCCGCTCAATAGGTGGAGTCACCCATTGTCCTGTACCCATTCAAACAAAGATTTCCGGTAACCACAGTGAGACCATACAGTTTCTGCTCATTGCATCTCCCTATGTTCCTGATGTTTTAGAGTTTTCCTGGCCCCAAAAACGTAACCCTGTTATTGACTGGACCACAAGCTCCATCATGAGTTGGAGCCCATTTTGCCATTCCCAAGCAGCACAGCCTTCTCCCAGATGTCTTCCTGAGGACGTCAGCAAGGCTTTGGATGAGTACCATGACCTACTTGAAGTTTTCAGTAAGGCACGTGCAACTTCCCTACCCCCGCACCGTCCTTATGATTGTGCCATTGATCTTCTCCCAGGCACCACACCACCTCGGGGTCGGCTATATTCTCTATCCGAGCCGGAGGCCAAGGTTATGGAGGAATACATAGAGGAGTCTCTGGCTACTGAGGCCGTCCGTCCGTCCGTCTGCATCTCCTGCTGGCGCAGGGTTTTTCTTTGTGGAGAAGAAGGACAAGACACTGCATCAGTGCATTGACTACCGGGGACTGAATGGCATACTGTAAAAAATGACCACTCCTCGGCTTTGAAAATCTCCAGGGGGGCCACCATTGTATTCCAAGTTGGACATCCGGAATGACTACCACCTCGTTCGGCTACGTGAAGGGGATGAGTGGAAGACAGCCTTCAGCACAGCAAGCGGAGATTATGAGTATCAGGTCATGCCGTTTGGACTCACCAACGCCCCTGCTGTCTTCCAGGCTTTGGTAAACGATGTGCTCCAGGACATACTCAACCATTTGTGTTCGTCCACCTTGACGACATCCAGTTTTTTTCCCGGTCTGCCCAAGAAAATTTTCTTCACGTCAGGCAGGTCCTTCAGCGCCTCCTGGAGAACCAACTGTTCGTGAAAGCCCGGAAGTGTGCGTTCCAACGCTCTAAAATTGCTTTTCTGGGGATATGTCCAGATGGATCCTGGAACGGTGAAAGCTGTGTTGGATTGGCCTCAACCTACATCCAGGGTGCAGTTGCAACGTTTCCTAGGATATGCAAACTTCTACCTCCAATTCATTCGGCGTTACAGCACCCTGGCGGCCCCCCTTTCGGCACTCACTTCTCCCAAAGTACCGCTCAAATGGTCTCCTGCTGTCAACAAAGCCTTTGTGGACCTACAGCATTGGTTCACAACAGCACCCATCTTCATCCATCCGGACCCGTTGCGTCAATTTGTGGTTGAGGTGGATGCATCTGATGTTGGAGTGCGGGCCATCCTGTTCCAGCGATCTGCCCAGGAGCAAAAGCTTCATCCCTGTACCTTCCTGTCCCATCGTTTCAATTTTGCAGAGAGGAACTACGACGTAGGCAACCGAGAACTCCTGGCGGTCAAGATGGCATTGGAAGAGTGGAGGCACTGGCTGGAAGGAGCAGAACAGCCATTCTTGGTCTGGACCTACCATAAAAGTCTGGAATATCTCCGTACAGCCAAGTGCCTTAACTTCACGCAGTCCCGGTGGACTCTGTTGTTTACAAGATTCAACTTCACCATTTCCTACCTCCCAGGGTCCAAAAATGTGAAGTCTGATGCTCTCTCTCGCCTACACAGTTCCCCTGCCACACCCTCGGTCACCAAAACCATTCTCCCTATCTCATGCCTAGCAGGTTCCTGACGTCTCTGCCTTTGTCACCGCATGCACAGTGTGCGCCCAGAACAAGACTCCACGGCAAGCTCCTTCTGGCCTTCTTCAGCCACTACTGGTCCCTCATCGTCCCTGGTTCCATATCTCTCTGGACTTTGTCACTGGGCTTCCCACGTCTGATGGCAACACCGTCATTCGTCGATCGGTGGTCGATCGGTTTTCTAAGGCCGCTCATTTCATCCCTCTCCCTAAACTACCCTCTGCCAAGGAAATGGCCCAGCTCATGGTGCAGCATGTCTTCCGTGCATCCATGGTCTCCTGGTGGATATGGTTTCCGACCGGGGTCCTCAATTCTCATCTCAGTTTTGGAAGACGTTCCTCACCCTTATTGGGGCATTGGCCAGCCTCCAGATTCCATCCCCAATCAAATGGCCAGTCAGAGCGAGCTAATCAAGACCTGGAGACCACCCTAAGATGCCTAGTCCCAACCAACCCCACTACCTGGAGCCGTCAACTGCTCTGGGTGGAGTATGCCCGGAACACCCTTCCCTGTTCTGCCATGGGACTCTCCCCTTTTGAGTGCTCCATGGGGTATCAGCCTCCACTCTTCCCAGAACAAGAGCAGGGGTCAGCGTACCCTCGGCCCAGATGTTTGTCCGCCGCTGTCGACGTACCTGGAGAAGTGCTATTATCAAGACCAACTCCAGGTATCGTTGACAAGCGGAACTTCGCCGGACCCCAGCTTCCTGCTACCTCATTGGGCAGATGGTATGGCTTTCACCTTCGGGTGGAGTCCAGCAAGCTGTCTCCCCATTTTATTGGTCATTTTCCCATCTCTAGAATCCTTAGGTCCACTGCTGTCTGTCTCTTTTTACCCCGTACCCTCCATTTTCGCCCAAAGTTCCATGTGTCTAGAATTAAGCCCGTGTCACAGTCTTTCATCTTCCTTCCCCAGGCTCACTCTCATCATGATGGAGGCCACTGTGTTCTTGGGGACCTTCAATGCTGCAGAAAGGTTTTGGTACCCTTCCCCAGATCTGTGCCTTGACACAATCCTGTATCAGAGCTCTACAGACCATTGCTTATACCTCATGGCTTGGTTTTTGCTCTGACATGCACTGTCAACTGTGGGACCTTATATAGACAGGTGTATGCCTTTCCAAATCATGTCCAATCAATTTAATTTCCCACAGGTGGACTCCAATCAAGATGTAGAAACATCTCAAGGATGATCAATGGAAACACGATGCACCTGAACTCAGTTTCGAGTCTCATTGCAAAGGGTCTGAATGCTTACGTAAATAAGGTATTTGAGTTGTATTTTTTTTATTTTTTTGCAAAAAAAACTTTTTGCTTTGTCATTATCGGGTATTGTGTGTAGATTGATGAGGATTTTTTAAAATCCTTTTTGGAATAAGGTTGTAACGTAGCAAAATGTGGAAAAATGGAAGGGGTCTGAATTCTTACCGAATGCACTCTAAATGTTACAAATGTGAACAAATCACATGTGAAAAATGTCACGTGGGAAAAGCAGACACGTGTGAAGATTCACGTACATTTTTCATATGACTCAGACACGTGGTTTCCAAACATTTCAAGCGATGTTATACGTTTCACGTGTGCTTTTGTAACCCAAGATTAGAACCTGAGTCTCCCACGGGAGAAACCAATGTCTTGACCATTTGGGACAACACATTTTGAAGCCATTTGCACAACATCACGTGACCATTGGTGTGCAACTGACTTCAAAATATGCGCAACCATGACCGACTGATGTACGCAACCCCCCTTGGGTTGTGCCATGGCGGAGATCTTTGTGGGCTATACTCGGCCCTGTCTCAGGATGGTAGGTTGGTGGTTGAAGATATCCCTCTAGTGGTGTGGGGGCTGTGCTTTGGCAAAGTGGGTGGGGTTATATCCTTCCTGTTTGGCCCTGTCCGGGGGTGTCCTCGGATGGGTCCACAGTATCTCCTGACCCCTCCTGTCTCAGCCTCCAGTATTTATGCTGCAGTAGTTTATGTGTCAGGGGGCTAGGGTCAGTTTGTTATATCTGGAGTACTTCTCCTGTCCTATTCGGTGTCCTATGTGAATCTAAGTGTGCGTTCTCTAATTCTCTCCTTCTCTCTCTCGGAGGACCTGAGCCCTAGGACCATGCCCCAGGACTACCTGACATGACTCCTTGCTGTCCCCAGTCCATCTGACTGTGCTGCTGCTCCAGTTTCAACTGTTCTGCCTTATTATTATACGACCATGCTGGTCATTTATGAACATTTGAAAATCTTGGCCATGTTCTGTTATAATCTCCACCCGGCACAGCCAGAAGAGGACTGGCCACCCCACATAGCCTGGTTCCTCTCTAGGTTTCTTCCTAGGTTTTGGCCTTTCTAGGGAGTTTTTCCTAGCCACCGTGCTTCTACACCTGCATTGCTTGCTGTTTGGGGTTTTAGGCTGGGTTTCTGTACAGCACTTTGAGATATCAGCTGATGTACGAAGGGCTATATAAATACATTTGATTTGATTTGATGTACGCAACACTTTCAAGTGCATTTTCACAATTTAAGGTCAACTACGGGCTGTCAAATGATTCAAAAATGTAACTGAGTTTATCGCAGGATTTGTTGCATGTTATTTATCATGATTAATTGCAAATTCCTAATTTACTCAAATTGAGCTGTAATTTAAGATTTTTCATATTCATGGTTTGCATGTTTTGTCACAATATTCTTTTGAACTTCCATTTTCGACTGATGCCCAACTGAGTATTCTACTCAATGCATCGTCAATGAGCGCTGATGAAGATTTCATTAAAAGTGCAATTAAAGTGGCCTGGAAATACAATGTCATACAAAAGGAGGCAAATAATTAGTAGGAAAACCTTTTTGTCATCATTTTGAAGATTTACTTTAGATGTAGTATCATGTTATCTAGTTAGCTTAAGATTATTGGGAGGACACTGGATTTTAGCTAGCTACTGTTAGCATTGCTAGCTATTTTGGACAAAGTTGTTTCCTACTAAACATTTGACAACTTCAGCGATGTCTTTGTATTTCCAGGCAGTATAGTGTAATTTAGACTAAACAGTCGTTAGCCTCCGTCCAGAATGACTCGGCTTATCACGACTTAAGGACACCACTATGGTGCCGCCGATAGAGGGCGGCTTGCGAAAGTTCATAACAATAGCATGAGGTGCAATCTAGGAATAAAAATCATTTCAAGAAAATGGTCATTTTGATTGTCCAAAGTAACGGTTAGCAAAATCAGGTAAATTGATAAATCAAAGTCAATTTGTTTTGACATCGCAATATGTTTCTATACTGTTTCCTTTTTACAGAATAGCATTACATAATCTGCAATTCCATATGTGGAATTGTAAACTCATTCATGGAACAGAGGTGTGGTATGGGGGTGTGGCGGCAGGTAGCCTAGCAGTTAAGAACGTTTGGCCAGTAACCAAAAGTTTGCTGGTTTAAATCCCTGAACCGGCAAGGTGGAAAAATCTGCCGTTCTGCCCTTAAGCAAGGCAGTTAACCACCAACAACTGCTCCCTGGGCACCGATGACATGTACGTCGATTAAGGTAGCCCACCACACCTCACTGATTCAGAGGGGTTGGGTTAAATGCGTAAGACACACTTCGGTTGAATGCATTCAGTTGTGCAACTTGTAGATATCCCCTTTCCGTGCTACACATCACCCACAAACTTCAATGAGTCTAGATCTGAGCACCTCCCCTATGATTCACTGAATGCGAACGCATTTGGGGCTGTGATTGGTCCAGAAACCGATGGGTTGGGCCAGAGCCAGAATATACTTGGGTAATATTCTGATTTGTTAGAGACAATCCAACCGCTGATGATTTTGTTTTGTACAACGCCCCTTGTGTCCCTCGTCAACAAAAACGACTTCAATGATGGCAGACTCAGACTAAAGTATGTAGCGAACAACAGAGCAGCAAAATAATTTAGTTTGAGTTGTCAGGCTAGGGGTGTGGCATATGATATATCTTAATACATGTACAAGTATATCTACATTTAGTTATAGATCTCTCTGTTCAATATCACTTACCCTTTCATTTATTAACCAGTTATCTAAAACAGGGATGTTGTTTCGATGTGCAAATTCATAGGCAAGTTCTCTGCATTGGAGGATACTAAAGCCCATGAATCTGGTCTGCTAGATTCTTGATAATGTTTAGCAAGCTCAGACTGCATGGCATCAGCAGATAAGACCTTGTGTTCCTCTGCTACTCTATCAAAGCCTCTCTTTCGCACAGGTACTACATGTTCATTTTCATTTTTGTCAATGTACCTCCTCAGTGTCGTTCAGCAAATATTTTCATACTTGCTGCTGCTCAAATGGACTTCCCTTCTCTCACCTCATCTCTGCTTTTACTTTCGAAAACATGGTGTCGTGACATGACTATCATTAATGTGATGACGGCTATTTTATCAAAACTATGTTTAAATATTTTGTGAATAAATTAATCATGTAACAATTAAGACATTAACAATCTTGGGGCACCACGGGAAAAGTTTGTTTCATGAGTTACCATTTCCCGAATGAACTCAAGAATATATCAGAATATATCGTTATCATACCAGTCATTCATTCATCGTTATTACCTCATATAATTCTCATTCTTCATAAAACTTTCACAAACCCTAGTCTCAATGATGATTGAGTGATACACAAATTGGCTTAATTATATATTTACTAACTAACTAAATAATCACACAGAAATACATAAACACACATAGTATAGGTTGAATTGATTACTAACATAAAGCATTGAAAACCGATATGACGGCTTGTTATAAAATGAAAGGGGTGGGGAAAGAAAGAGCGGGAGAAGGAGAGACAAAGGAATTCAACTACGTGCATACAGTTGAATAATACGCTCACCGTAAATATGGATATTTATCATCCTAACAACCGCTAATTCGGATTTAGAAATGCAACATCTATTTACACTTAGATGTCTTTGTCTGTTGCCTTTCTGTTAAAACCACTCGATCTGTCTGTGACAAATAGTTTGACAGAATGTCTCTGGAAGTGTAAGTCTCTGGTTGTCCACCAGAGGTCACAATGTCCTCAGTTGTAGTAGGCTTCTTTGTATCTGAGTGTTTGTTAGACTGGGTACATCGGAAATGTACTAATGGTCGTTTGCTGAAATGTTCCTTGTGTCTTTGGTCAAAGTTCTAGACTAATTTACATTACCCAGTTGCAGACTGAGAATGTTTGGTCAAGTCTTCGCCTTCTTCACTCGTCGAGTTTCAGAGGGTCTTACCATTTTGAAACATTCAGCTGACGCAGTCGGTCACGCTGGTCTGTATTTAAATTGCCACCATTTCAACGTGTAGCCACTGCTCCACGCTTTCTGGTCTGGAAGAGTCTAGCCATTTGTGACGTCTGGCTCAACACCATCCACCTGCTTGGTCTAATGTCCATTTCGTTAGCAATCCTTTTATGCACTCTGGTAAAAGGGGTGTTCCATCCTGTTGGCATAATGCCTGTGCTCTTGTGGGCATGGTTACTGACTGGGTAAAACTCAAGTCATACAACCGGCCCAACTTCCCCCCTTCATCTCTGGAGGGAGGGGGGGGGGGGGGGGGTGGGTGGGCTCTATTTTGATCCTCACCCAGGAGGGAAAGTCATGACAGTCCCCCTGTGGTGGGTTCAATATTGTGATTATCCTGCACATTGCAACCCAACATAAAAATGATCACAGGATGTCCTGGTTGTGGATCACTTTGTGGCCCCCTCTGGTGGTTTACTCTGGTAGGCTTTCTGAAAGCTGAAACACACCATATGAATGGCCAAGGGATGTCCTGGTTCGTGATCACCATTGCGGCCCCCCTCTGGTGGTTTACCCTGGTAGGCTTTCTGCCAACAGAGCAGTCCACCACAAGAATGGGCAGCGGCTGTCCGGGTTGGGGATCGGCGTTCCGGACCTGTCGTCTGGTCGCCCAGGCTGGTAGACCTGGGCTGTATATCTGGGCAGATGTTAACAACGCACACACACTCACAAAATATATAATTACATTTCTTCCCAAATGAGCGGAATTGTGGCACTAACTTATGGTTGTATTGGGAACTTGTTTATGGCCTATCACTTCCTAAGTATCAAATAAATTGAAAAGGTATAAAGGCATAAACAAAATATATACATAATATAGTTACCACACCATAATCATCTAATTTGACTGTATTCTATATACGTCCAAGGTCTTGGCAAATGACCCTGTCATGGCATTGTCTAGTGTCATATCTAGGGTGTTCCTAATTCGCTGTATGTTGCTTCGGGTACTATCCTATATTGATAATTACATGATAAGTTTACAGCTGTTATGCACCAGCTTCGGGCAGTCTACAGGGATGACTTATGGACCTCTGAGGAGAAACCGGTGAGTACTGTAGCTGTAGAGTCAAAAGGCCTTAGAGTAATTTGGCTGAGGCTGGAATTTTGCTCGAACCCCCTCTCTGGGATATGTGGGACGATAGCGTCACACCTGGCCAAAAGCCAGTGAAAATGCAGAGCGCCAAATTCAAATAAATGACTATACAAAAATCTAACATTCATGAAATCACACATGCAAGATACCAAATTAAAAGCTACACTTGTTGTGAATCCAGCCAACATTTCAGATTTCAAAAAGGCTATTCGGCGAAAGCAAACAATGCTATTATCTGAGGATAGCACCATAGTAAACAAACACTGACACACATATTTCAACTCTCCAGGCGCGACACAAAACGCAGAAATAAGGATATAATTCATGCCTTATCTTTGACGAGCTTCTTTTGTTGGCACTCCAATATGTCCCATAAACATCACAAATTGTCCTTTTGTTCGATTAATTCCGTCGACAATGTCCATTTATTTGGCATGTTTGATCCAGAAAAACACTGGTTCCAACTTGCTCAACGTGACTACAAAATATCTCAAATGTTACCTGTAAACTTTGCCAAAACATTTCAAACTCCTTTGTAATACAACTTTAGGTATTTGTTTATGTAAATAATCGATAAAATTGAAGACGGAATGATCTGTGTTCAATACAGGAGGAAAACAAACCTTAGCAAGCTTTCTGGTCACTCGCCTCTATCTAACAGTACACTTCAAGTTACCCTCGTTCTGGATGGCCGTACTTCTTCATTACACAAAGGAAAAACCTCAACCAATTTCTAATGACTGGTGACATACAGTGGAAGCGGTAGGAACTGCAAGAAGGTCCCTTAAGAAATCTGGATTCCCAATGAAAACCATTGAAAAGAGAGTGACCTCAAAAAAAACTGAATGGCTTGTCCTCTGGGTTTTGCCTGCTAAATAAGTTCTGTTATACTCACAGACATGATTCAAACAGTTTTAGAAACTTCAGAGTGGTCTCTATCCAAATCTACCAATAATGTGCATATCTTATCTAGCAGGCAGTTGAGTTGAGCAGGCAGTGCATATCTTGAGTAGCAGGCAGTTGAATTTGGGCATGCTTTTCATCCAAAATTCTGAATGCTGCCCACTATCCTAGAGAAGTTAAGTGATCCTAGCATAAATCTTAATTTGCCAAGGGAAAGAAAACCAAGTATCCTGGTAGGCTGCAATCTGTTCAGAATGAGTCTGACGTCATCAGATAATTTCCAGGTCAATGCCTGGAGGTGAGTAAGAATTGATGTCGACCTCAAGACATATGTGAACCACATGTTTTCACATGGGAAATGTCACGTGTGAAGTGTTCCAAAAACCACATGTTTTCATCATGTGATTAGATTTTTTTCTGTAAGGGCTAAGAGTTTCCCTCCATAGGTCATTTAGAATCTCAACTGTACATTTCTCATTGTGAACAGATACTAAATAAATATGCTGTGAGGGATTCTTTGGAAATGTCATGACCCTTTGACTGAAGATGCTGGTGAACCAGTGTAATCTTTCAACTTAACCTTGTCAGGCTATTAGCAGTTAGACCAGTGCATCCACAGCTTGGTGACGGTGAAAGCTTTCAGTTTCAAATGATTAGGTTCAGAGAATGCTATACAAACCCTGCAGCAGATAACTGACAGTAACTATACAGGCGTAAAATTAAAGGGCGAAGTAGAACATTTTTATTAAAAGAGGGATAAATAATCAATAATGAAATTAAATATTGTCTTGCATTTGAAAATAACATACAAAGAGAGGCTTAATCTCAGAAGGCAGAACTCCATTTGATGTGCTCTCGCTCTCTCTCTCTCTCTCTCTCTCTCTCGTGATGAGATGGTGGATGGTGATGAGTGTGTGTGCGAGAGAATGAGAGAGAGATAATGTGTTTTGAATGCACAAGGAATTTAGTCAACAGCTTAGGCCGACTGGGGGGCGATCGTAGTTGGGCAGTGCACGGATCGTGCGTGTGAGTGAGAGACCGGCACTCCATCATCAGCTATACCCTACAGCCTGTCTCACTCTCCTTATCCTCCTCCTGAAAAGAGAGAGATCACGCAACACGCCAGGGAAAAGACGACAAGAAGTGTAGGAGAGAAAAAAATCTGCAGAGGCAAAGACTCTCTCCTCTCTGCACTGCTCTTTTTCTGAGCGTGAGAGGGAAGGGAAGAGGGAGAGACAGGAAGGCAGTGAGCCACAGAAATAAAAAAGGTGCTTCTTGTCATTGGTGCTGCTTTCCCTGCCGTGGCTCCAACCCACAGAGCTCTGGTTGTCAGCCAGCAAAGAGCAGAGCGCTAGCGCAGTAGCAGTGTCTCTCTCTCCACAGAAAGCAGCCTGAGGAAGAGAGGATGCTAAACAACTTGACAGACACCGAGGAGGGAGAGGGGGGACCCAACTGCCAGGGTGAGTGATGAAATCTATCACAGAGATGCGAGGGGGTGTGAGGGGGTGTGTGGGGTGACTGTGTTTGTGTTGGAAGGTGGGAGGGGAGGGAGGATAATAAGTGTGTTTGTGAGGAGGAGTATAAGGTGTTTATGGCAACAGTATTTTGGGGGGGGTGTGCTCATGAATGTGTGCATGTGTGTACAATGCGTGTCTTTGCAAGTTACAGTATACCGTTTGTGGGAGTGAGTGTGTGTCTGTTTTCAGGGATATGTGGGGGTGTGCAAACACTCATGTGAATGTCACTCCACGACAGAGACAGACAGAGAGAGAGAGAGAGAGTGAGAGAGTGTGAGAGAGAGAGAGAGAGACAGAGTGAGAGAGTGTGAGAGAGAGAGAGAGACAGAAAGAGAGAGGGAGACAGAAAGAGAGAGAGAAAAAGGGATGGACAGAGGAATGTATCTCTGCACTCCTCTTCCTCCACTGGCATTTACAGTGTTCAGCTGTAGCTGTTACTGCAAGGCTGCAGTGACAGGAATAATAATGGTGTTTCAGTGGGAAGAAGAGGAAAGGAGAGGAGCAGCAGATTATTGTATTCCTGTAGCCAGAGGACCAGTCTGCTTCATGGCACTGTCACTTGGCTCCCAGGCAGAGTCATGTTTGGGTGAAGGGACTGCCTGGGGATGCATATGTCAACCACAGTCCGTTTGCCAAGCATTCAGAACATTTCCTTTTTTCCTTGACTATAATCCCTCAGTTTTCTTCTGAAGTTGAGTAAATACATTGGCAGGAAGGACGCTCCTCGACCCCTGCGTCTTTGCACCAGAGCGGTGCAGTAACGTTTGTGTACCTGCAGAGAAACTTGTTTCCTTCAGATGTGGCTTGCAGTGCTTTCAACCTCTGCTTGTAGATTATTGTATTCTTGTCATAGCCATTTTCTCTGCTCTATGATAAGGCTTAAGAGTGATCAGAGCAGAAAGTCAGCCCCTACAGAACGTCTGGGGAATCCTGTCTTTAGATTCAACTCCAGGGATCTACAGAACTCATTCATGCTGATGGCTCACCCCATCAAGGATATTGTCTCAAGGGGGCATGATGAGAATTACGGTAGCCTGATAGCCCCTGTTAGTGTGTGTTCACATTGAGCTCACACTTCAGTCATCTTGGATCATATTGAAAAGCCTTTTGATGGAGGTTGACAGTATGCATATGTGGGCAAAAACAGACTTTCCATGTTGTTTGTGCTCCATCTGTGTATGCATGTGCATGCGTGTGTTTTTGCTCACCACTGCTGTCAAGACAGGATTAATTATGTGCTGATAAGTCAAATTAATTATGAATCACAGGGATTTCCCAAAATGTATTAAGCTGATGTTATTTCTGAACACTTCAATTATGCTTTTGAACTACTTACGTTTAAAAATGTGAAGCAACACTTTCAAAGCCACTGCAGTCTTACCTCCATGGTGCAAGCATTAATCTTGGTATTCACACAGTCGCTGTCCTTGGTTCTGAATACTGTTCTCTGGAACTATGCAATGCTGTTCCAGTCTACTGCATTTGTTAATACAGTGGACTGCACACATTGCTGGGATTAGACTCTGTCCATGGTGCTGAAATGAGGCTGTGCGGAAGTCTCTCTCTCTACTCCTGCCCCCAGTCTGCTGCAAATGCTCAAACTCTGCGTCATGTTCAATCCCCAGCTGTATGGGATTTTAGGATCTCACGTTACCAAGGAATAGTAAAATTCCTGCTAAACTATCTTTCCTAGAGTGTGTGCATTTGTGTGCACATTCTTGCATCAACGTGTTTTTTTTTGTGTGTGTAGGAGTGTGTGCACATTTTAAACTCATTCTGAATTCTCCTGGGTTTCTCATTGAACTCTTGTGGTCCTGGCTGGTTTTTGGCTTGTCATTGGTCATTGTCTGAAGTTAAATTATTACCCGGTGTTGCATAGAATGGGCAGAGAGCCCAAATGTGTGCTGCACAGGGAATAAAACATTAGGCAATTAAAACTACTGCAGCAACATGCATATATCAGCATATGAGCCTTCTGCATTTATAAACGTTGATGTATTTCTAAAGGATTTTTTGTTTTATAATGCATAATGCTATGTGATGCATTATGAATGCTTATATCAAGTCTTATAATGCACTGTGTGATAGAGGGAACAATAAATTAATTCATAATGCATTATACAGGTGGGTTATAAAAAAAAAAGTGTTGCCGTAATCCCTGTCCAACTCATGTCTTTTTCAATGAAGGGTTGATCTGGTCTGTAATATTTTGGATTGACTGCCTGACTTGGCATTTGTCACAAGGCCTGCAGTTTGCAAATAGTTTGGGTAGCTATTTGACTAGATGTCCAGGAGTCTTATGGCTTGGGGGTAGAAGCTGTTTAGAAGCCTCTAGGACCTAGACTTGGCGCTCTGGTACCGCTTGCTTTGCGGTAGCAGAGAGAACAGTCTATGAATAGGGTGGCTGGAGTCTTTGACAATTTTTAGGGCCTTCCTCTGACACCACCTGGTATAGAGGTGCTAGATGGCAGGAAGCTTTGCCCCGGTGATGTACTGGGACTTACGCACTACCCTTTGTAAGTGCCTTGCGGTCGGAGGCTGAGCAGTTGCCATACAAGGCAGTGATGCAACCCGTCAGGATGATCTCGATGTGCCAGTGGATGAGAGGGCACATGAGACATGGCTTAAGTTCATGGCAGGAGAAAGTTGACACTGGTAGTAGAGTTGAGTGGTCATCACCTCTTAATCAGGAACAGGAGGGGACTACAAATAGCAGAAACATTCCATAACAGTGGCATCATCATAGGTTAATAACCAGATAAAACATTGGACCCTATAGGGTATGACAGTGATTAATCAGTTGTAAAAAGGTTTTATAACGGCTATGGGACCAGTTTTTCCTAATCAGGTCACATGGTTTAAAAAAAACTCCTGGCCCTGGGCAGGATGAAAACCCTGTCAAACTGCACCGACCTTAAGTAATTATATTTAGACTAGACTAAAAGGGTGGTTTCCTTTACACAGACACAGAGACAACAATTGATTGACAATAGAAATTACAGGGCTGAGATTGCTTTATGCATGTTTGCATCATGTAGGCCTATGCAACTGTAGGCCTAATAAAGAATTCACTCACAGTCTATGTCATCACTATTGTGTTGATGGATTAATTCCAGTTAATCATTTTTTATTGAAAATGTCTAGGCAGCATAGCCAGCCCAATTTGGAATATAAACCAAATTTGATCACATTCGCATTTTCTCCTGATACAAACAAATGGACTACAGTATAAATAAAAAATGTTACCAATTAGTTTACCCTGACCAGGTGGACAGGGCACATAGGCTGAACGCAGCTGCTGTTGTTAGCATCATACAGTTGATCCAAATGTTGTTTTCATCCCATACAGCATGTCAGATTGCTAATGTTTAGTTGTAGCCTAGACTGCTGCAACAGTTATATATTTCAAATTTACATTTGAACCTTTATTTAACTAGGCAAGTCAGTTAAGAACAAATTTGTATTTAAAATGACGGCCTATGGGGGAATAGTTTGTTAACTGTCTTGTTCAGGGGCAGAATGACAGATTTTTAGCTTGTCAGCTCAGGGATTCAATCAAGCAACCTTTCGGTTACTGGCTTAATGCTCGAACCACTAGGCTACCTGCCCCCCCCCCCCCCCCGAAAATGTTTGCTTGTGTCGGTCATGTAATCGGGTTTGCTAAATAAATACCAGAGGAAAGTGGAAAGTGCACTTGAGCACGTGTTGGGCCAAAAAACATGCTGCATCAACCGGTCTTTTAATCTCACTTTTGATGGATGATGCGATGGAAGCTATGAAATCATTCAGAATTGATATCTACATCCCAGAGAAGAGAGTAGAAACGGCCACATGTAGAAACTTGCTGACTCTCTAGACAGTAGAAACTCGGCAAGTAAAGCATTGTAACATGCAATTACCTCTGCAAGCTCTTTGTAGTTGCCCTTGTTAGCAAAACTTCCCCTCTCATCGTGCCCCTAAGTAAAAGCCAACTCTTGCATGCCCAAAAATGCAGTAGTGTCGATAAGCTGCTTGAGAAAACATCCCTGTTCCTTCCTAACTTCTCCTTGTGTTGCGCAGTTTGAATACACAGACCTTCGTCCATTACATGAACTATACAACTTTTTCCCAGAAGCTGGAATCTGAGGTCAATGAATGAAAGGGCTTCTTCAACATAAAATCCACTACATTGTTAGAGTTAGCCATTCTGACAGAGAAAATGGCACTCTGGTAGCTATCTATCTACTTGCTACTGCAGTTAGTGTAATTTATTTCAATATGCTTTGCTAACACAACACTAAAATAAAAACAAGCAAGAAATATATAATCCATCTCCTGTAGATTGAAGAAACTAATTGAATGTAATAAAATCCAAAAAATTCTCAACTGTCATTATTCACAATCTCAATTTCAATCTTAATCTATCCAACAATGTCACCAAATCACCAGGCTTCTAAATCATAAAAGTGTAGTACTAGGCTCATTTGCTGATCTTTTGATTGGATGGACAACATGTTAGTTCATACTGCAACATCTTTGATTTGTAGGACTTCCTCCAGAAGTCATCATAATTACCATGTACAGTAGGTCCATGGAAAGGGGTGAGGAGCACGACCTCTTAGGTTTTGTGTTGAAATCAATGTAGCCAGAGGAGGATGGAAAATAGCTGTCCCCTGGCTACACCATGGTGCTACCCTAGGAGGTGATGCTGAGGCTACTGTGGACCTTTATTTTGTTTTAAATCAGGTATTTAGTGATGTGAATATATTTAGTATAGTTTTATCTAAAAAGGATTTTTAAAATGTATGATTTATTATTTATGGTTCTCCGCATGGTCCTCTGCTTCCTCCTCCTCTGAAGAGTTGCCACTGGCTGTAACGCTGAACTTCCACGATACGGATGGAATAGAGCCCTAAAATTTAAATTGGATTAACAGCGAAGATGTGCTGTCTGTTTATTGACTTGAAACTCAGTGAGCATTGACCCTGCTGTGGTCTCCTGGAGTTGCTGAGCACACACACACACACCTCTGATGAGTTAAGAGGTTATGGTCAATAGTCTGAGTTATGGGACTGACACAGCATAATATTAATGTTCCAAGAGAAGGTGCTAATTTGCACCGCTGTGACACAAAGACAGGACGACAAATCAAACTGTTAATAGCCAGCATATATACTAAACACCCACCTCAGTAGAGCAAACATCATTCAAACATTTAAGACTTCAAATAGATCTTCATGGCAAATTTGGCCCATTAACACATACTGCCATAGGTGTCATGCAATATTATCACCTGTTTGCATGCAATGTTGTTGGAAAGGTTAATTCACAATTGAATGTTGGCACCTGCTATTATCAGAAAGTAACAATAACAGGCATCACAATCATAAAAAGTGTGAAAAGAGCAGGTGCAAACTTTGCACTGACACAAATGTTTAATTGAATCTGCCTCATAGTATATTGCCAATAAAAGGTAGAACATGGAGGGAATATATATATATATATATATATTAGAAAAACATCTTAATTATACAGCAGGCTCTGCCATCTACTTCATTGTAATTGCTTGGTGACTGTTTAAATATATAACTAGTCATTACTTCGGTTCCAACCTGTACTTATTCTATTTGACGGAAACGGCTGACGCAAGTCCCTCCTTGGTAAAAGAGTGACATGTAATTTGTTTTTATTTAGCAGTGATTAAAAATGTTTTTGTAGCTCTGAGCTTAATACTAATGGAAGGTGAGGGACTGTGACTAGAGGAGGTCCCGATCTTTGTTTCTGAGGTTTATTTCTCCCAATCAGCTCTGAAATACATTTCAGAGCGACACACAGAGAGAGAGGTAGAGAGAGGCAAAATCTGATGACACGGGTTTCATTTGACACGTTTGTTAAAATGACTAGGGAGTAAGTGGACAGCCACAGAGGAGTGTAATGGCAAGACAAATGGAAATTGATACACTTGATAAATAAGCCTTGGCCCGCTGTCAGACCAGCAGACAGATTGTTATCTCTGGGGGTAAAGGATTGTTCAACTGCGTCTCACCAGCTTTCAGGGTCCTGTGGAGAAATACATATGAATCTCATATCAGGAGTGATTTGTGCCACTGTTTAATGGTAATGGTAATGTACTTGAGGCCATTGAAGAACATACAGACATAGCTCAGATTGTTCAGTTAGTATTTTATACATCTTCTCATAGAGATGAAGAGAGAAACAGGTATAGAATAAGAGGGAGACAGACAGGCAGATGACATAACACAGAAACAGAAATGGGATGGGAGAGAGAGAGAGAGAGAGAGAGAGAGAGAGAGAGAGAGAGAGAGTAGCCTGAGTCACTCCTTTCTTCACCTACCTTCTCCTCCTGTACTCTGATCTATGCTTTGGTTATATCACAGCCTGACTGCATGTGGCTCCATTTGTCCCCTGCGTGTGATCCCAGATAATTACTTCTCTATTATTATTATTATATCAGCACAAACAGTTCTGGGAAAGACACAGCTAGCTGGCTGATACACAATCTAGAAGGGCAACTGTGAAATTGAGAGTTGAAATACCCCTCAAGGTCCCCCCCCCACCCCCACACACTTGAGGATAGGTTTTCAAGTTTCTGTCTCAACACTTATGTCTCAACATTTAGAGCGCAGAATATGCATTTGAATGTACAGTGCAGAAGATATGTGCATCACATCCTGCACCCACAATTTACAGTGAAACAAAGTCAGTACAGGACATAGTCATTGAATCCACATGTTTTCACTGCCCATAAACACCAGAATTGTCCATTGTTTCCTGTGTAGATAGAGACTGGGAAATGCACCAACCTCTAGTTGTTTGGGTGTCAGACACGGCTCACAGGTGGAGCGTGACCTTTTGTTTTCAATCCAACAGTTGAGATACATCATTATGCCAAACAGTGGGATAATGAGGCAGTTTGCAGTCTTAACACATAAAACACACACACAGACACGAACACACACACACGCACACGCACACGCACAGGAGAGTGATCGTCGGCCCCATAGAGGCAGACAGAACGGGAACATAATAATGAAATAGGCCTTGGAACATACTCTGATCCTTTTCAAAGACAAACTACATAAAACAAAAGTCAGAATGTGAAAAAAATTGCCCATTCCAAGGGACACTGAGGCTACAGAGTCCCCAGAGCCTCAGCTCACTGCCTGCCAAGCAGCAATACAAATTGACACGTTGGGGGCTAATCAATAGTCTATCAATGGGACTGGCGCTAAGGTGAGGAGAGGAGAGAGGACGGGAGGCTCTCTTCTGGAATGTGCTCGCACATCAGAAACACTTTAATTCACTCCATTTCTGTATCGACTGCTCTAGTACATGATCTTCCCTCTCCCATCCCACGCAACAGAGTTCTGATGTACCTAATCCCCCAAGCTAGCTGATACGTGCATAATGCAGCAACACTCATCATTGGCTAATTAAACAGCATTGTGTTACATGTTTGCAGCTTTGAATTTATGAGAGTATGCATTACTAAAGAACTCAATAGATTATCTTATACTGGCGCAGTGAACCACATAGAAAAACATCCAATCAGGTTTTTAAGGACCCTATTGCCTATCTCTACAGAATAAATTATGTAAACTCATAAATCCAAGCTAAGTGCATCCATCTGAAGGCCAAGTGTATTTTTTTGTTTATCAATCTCACTTCTTGTAAACTCAGATTTAATTCCCTTAAAACATCTTGCGGTCTTGATACACATTGATTTTCACCAATTACAGTCAGATGGAAAGGTCATTATCCTCTCCTCGCTTACTCTCCCTCTTTTTCAAAAGATGTCTCCCTTTTACTCTGATTCAGGATATGGAATGTGAACTGTGTTCTTCACAGTATACATCACCTTTCTGTCTGCAGTGATCTACATATTACTGCATATGCCCAGAACACTGTATTCTACCTGGTTAACCTCACCCGCAAACACACACGCACGCACACACACAGGACGTGACATGGAGGCCCCAGGCAGAGCCCAGTCTGAGGCCCCCATGTCTATTGAAAGAGTGACTGCCTCTAAAAAGCAACTTTTCATTTATAAAATGGCCCATGTGGCGTCAATACGAGTCAGAGACATTTATTAAATTGACGACAATGTGTAAAAAGATAATTTCGCCATGATGTCAGTCTCGTCCAAAACTGAGATTTGCGAGATGGTAGGAAAAAAGGGTGTGTGGGTTGGCAGCACCCAGGCAATCATCAGTTCGGAGCTCAGCTGCATGTGACACAATCGACATGCCCATGGTGAATTTAGTTTGACATTCGATATCCCTATGGGGCTAGATGGAGACCATCAGTAAATTCTACAAAATACCTGGGGCAATATTTTTTTTAAATCAGTATCTCCAAATGTCACTGACTTAAAAACCCCAAACCAACTATAAATGGTAGAAATCCAGATGCAAACACTTAAAGCATTTAAACACCTGCTGCACCCTGCGCTTGAACCCAGCTCTCTGTCTCCCTCGTGTTCATTACAACATGGACCACTCAAAAAGACAGCCAAAAATGTGTTGAATTTCCAATGTGCTATCACTATGATCTAAAAGAAAATGAGATGGGTGAAGAACATCCAATGTTCTTCTGACGAAGAGGAGTAGTAGGAAGGATCGGAGGACCAATGCGCAGCGTTGTAAGTGTCCATTTTATTATGTAAAACTGAACACTACCAAAATACAAAATAACACCGTGAATGAACAAACGAAAATCGAAACAGTCCCGTGTGGTACAGACACGGGAAACATAATCACCCACAACTCAAAAGTGAAACCAGGCTACCTAAGTATGGTTCTCAATCAGGGACAACGAATGACAGCTGCCTCTGATTGAGAACCATACCAGGCCAAACACAGAAATCCCAAATCATAGAAAAAGGAACATAGACAACCCACCCAACTCACGCCCTGACCATACTAAAACAAAGACATAACAAAAGAACTAAGGTCAGAACGTGACAATTCTCTAACTTAGATTTTTGGTTGAGTTGGAGACGTGAATCCAACATATTATTTACTCATTTGTAAACAAACTGGAACTATCCAAGCAGAAGATACCACTCCTTCAAATGTTGATATTTGATTGTGTTGCCACCAAACACAGTTAAATACTGTATCACAAAATATGATTTGAAATCAACCAGAGCTTGAAACCCTAGGCCTGTTGTCTATTTATTTGCTGATCTCTGGGTTGAATTGAAACAATGGCAGTTTATGACTTTCCAAATGGTATATAGGCCTAAATAGCAGAATTGATTATGGATTAATTATTCTTTTTCCATGTTAAAACTACTATTTGGAATGACTTTGATTGCAACAGTGAATATATTTAGTTTTTAGGTGTGGTTCTCTCAACAATCATTCTCATGATAGCACAGTGACACATATCATAGCTACTGTATGCAGGGCTGGGCTTGATTAAACCCTGGATGGTAGACCAAATGGATAGCTGTAGATATATCAACTCTCCAGTAAGAGTTGCTGCCCAGCCTATAGTTTATTTTCTGATAGTGGATTTAATGTTGAAGATCTGACGTTTTAAATTCAACACACTTTATACAAGGTTTGTCTATGTTGACATTTGGTTACCATGGTGACATAATCCTATGGTTGAAATTTCACCCTCAGAACAACAGTTGATTCTTACATCACAATACGTTAACAAATTACGTTTAACAACGTAACCAGTTTGTTCCCAGTGGGATACGTCCTCCAAAATATACAGTACTATCAATGACAATCCAATTCGCATGCTATTGCACAACCGGGTAAGATGTGTGATACTATACTCAAATTCGCATGATACGCCATTCATAATGTAACATATCATCCTAAATGGAGTGTCACACATTGACAACACTGATGCCATGGTCACACTGCCACATTGCTTACGAGGGAGACTCAACATTAGGAGGGTGAATGAATGCGAGCCCATAGCGTGTTCTTATCTACATTCCATGTGACATGGTTCCATGGTTCCAGCCCCCCCCTTAATCTGTCAGTTCCAACAGACCCAACAACAGGTGTGTACCACCTGGTGATCATTCTGACCCACTCCACTTAGACAAGGACAGGCAGACAGGAGACTAGTGACACCTGCAACACAACTGTGATAGCATCTGTCTGTCACCAGCTCCCAAAATACAATTTTGAGGGCATTCCATAATTGCAAATATATGAACGTTTACATACACCTTAGCCAAATACATTAACTCAGTTTTTCACCATTCCGGTCTTGGGTCAGTTAGGATGACCACTTTATTTTAAGAATGTGAAATGTCAGAATAATAGAAGAGAGAATGATTTATTTCAGCTTTTATTTCTTTCATCACATTCCCAGTGGGTCAGAAGTTTACATACACTCAATTAGAATTTGGTAGCATTGCCATTAAATTGTTAAGCCATTTTGACACAACTTTGGAAGTGTGCTTGGGGTCATTGTCCATTTGGAAGACACATTTGCGACCAAGCTTTAACTTCCTGACTGATGTCTTGAGATGTTGCTTCAATATATCCACATAATTTTCCTACCTCATGATGCCATCCTTTTTTGTGAAGTGCACCAGACCCTCCTGCAGCAAAGCACCCCCACAACATGATGCTGCCACCCCCGTGCTTTACGGTTGGGATGGTGTCCTTCGGCTTGCAAGCCTCCCCCTTATAACCTCCAAACAAAACGACGGTCATTATGGCCAAACAATTCTATTTCTGTTTCATCAGACCAGAAAGGACATTTCTCCAAAAAGTACGATCTTTGTCCCCATGTGCAGTTGCAAACCGTAGTCTGGATTTTTATGGCAGTTTTGGAGCAGTGGCTTCTTCCTTGAGGAGTTATGGTTCAGGTTATGTCGATATAGGTCTCATTTTACTGTGGATATAGATACTTGTGTACCTGTTTCCTCCAGCATCTTCACAAGGTCCTTTGCTGTTGTTCTGGGATTGATTTGCACTTTTCGCACCAAAGTACGTTCATCTCTAGGAGACAGAACGCGTCTCCTTGATGAGTGGTATGATGGCTGCGTGGTCCCATGGTGTTTATACTTGCATACTATTGTTTGTACAATGAACGTGGTACCTTCAGGCATTTGGATGATGCTCCCAAGAATGAACCAGAGTTGTGGAGGTCTCCAAATTTTTTTCGGAGGTATTGGCTGATTTCTTTTGATTTTCCCATGATGTCAAGCAGAGGCACCGAGTTTGAAGGTAAGCCTCGACAAGTACACCTCCAATTGACTCAAATGATGTCAATTAGCCTATCAGAAGCTTCTAAAGCCGTGACATAATTTTCTGGAATTTTCCAAGCTGTTTAAAGGCACAGTCAACTTAGTGTATGTAAACTTCTGACCCACTGGAATTGTGATACAGTGAAATAATCTGTCTGTAAACAATTGTTAGAAAAATGACTGTGGCATGCCGACTTGCCAAAACTATAGTTTGTCAACAAAAAAAATTGTGGAGTGGTTGAAAAAGGAGTTTTGATGACTCCAACCTAAGTGTATGTAATCATCCGGCTTCAACTGTATGTTCTGTAACTACTTACTGTTTCTGCAAAGAAGAATGACGCAGCCTTGAACTCAGAACTTGAAAATCACATCTACATTTTCTAGACAACTGGTCTTTCCTGTGTAATCTTCTTTGGATAGTAATATTCCGTCTTTATCAACAACAAAAATTCATTACACAGCGTTTGAAGTTATGTGGTATTCTGCATGCTTAATGTAAAGTACCGCAGGAGGAGGCAGGTAGCTGGTTCCAGGGGCAGGCAGAAGGTTATACACAGGGGGTCCAAAAGGCAACAGTACTGGTAGGGAAAAGGCTAGTAACGTTGTCCGGGAGATCAGGCAATAGGTGAGTAACAGGATATCCGACAGGCTAAGGTACAGGCAGGGAATAGGCAAAAGGTGTCAATAGTGAGGCAGGCAAAAACTATCATACACGGGAGGCATAAATCATGGGGAAAACAGAGCTCCGAAGAGAAGTGTGTCAAAAACAAACAATACCTCACAAAGATGGGGTGCAAAGAACGGAACTAAATAGTGTGATAATGACGTACAGGTGTGTGAACAGGTGATCAGATTTTGGGTGATTGGGATCTGGAGAGTGAGCTGCGTTCAGGGGATCTATGTGTTTATTTATTTATTTCACCTTTATTTAACCAGGTACACCAGTTGAGAACAAGTTCTCATTTACAACTGCGACCTGGCCAAGATAAAGCAAAGTAGTGCAACAAAAACAACACAGAGTTACACATAAAAAAACATACAGTCAATAACACAAAAGAAAAGAAAAATAGAAAAATCTATGCACAGTGTGTGCAAATGTAGAAAAGTAGGGAGGTGAGGCAATAAATAGGCCATAGAGGTGAAAATAATTACAATTTAGCATTAATACTGAAGTGATAGATGTGCAGATGATGAATGTGCAAGCAGAGATACTGGGGTGGAAAAGAGCAAGAGGGTAAGTAATAATATCTCCCTCACCAACTTCAAACATCTGCTATCTGAGCAGCTAACCGATCGCTGCAGCTGTACATAGTCTATCGGTAAATAGCCCACCCATTTTTACCCACCTCATCCCCATACTGTTTTTATTTATTTACTTTTCTGCTCTTTTGCACACCAATATCTCTACCTGTACATGACCATCTGATCATTTATCACTCCAGTGTTAATCTGCAAAATTGGAATTATTCGCCTACCTCCTCATGCCTTTTGCACACAATGTATATAGACGTCCCTTTTTTCTACTGTGTTATTGACTTGTTAATTGTTTACTCCATGTGTAACTCTGTGTTGTCTGTTCACACTGCTATGCTTTATCTTGGCCAGGTCGCAGTTGCAAATGAGAACTTGTTCTCAACTAGCCTACCTGGTTAAATAAAGGTGAAATAAAAAAATAAAATAAAAAAATATGGGGATGAGGTAGTTGGGTGTGCTATTTACAGATTGGCTGTGTACAGGTACCACGATCGGTAAGCTGCTCAGACAGCTGATGCTTAAAGTTAGGGAGGGAGATATAAGATTCCACCTTCAGAGATTTTTGCAATTCGTTCCAGTCATTGGCAGCAGAAAACTGGAAAGAAAGGCGGCCAAAGGAAGTGTAGGCTTTGGGGATGACCAGTGCAATATACCTGTTGGAGTGCATGCTACGGATGGGTGTTGCTATGGTGACCAGTGAGCTAAGGCGGGGCTTTACCTAGCAACACTTATAGATGACCTGGAGCCAGTGGGTTTGGCAACGGATATGTAGTGAGGGCCAGCAAAAAAGAGCATACAGGTCGCAGTGGTGGGTAGTATATGTGGCTTTGGTGATAAAACGGATGGCACTGTGATAGACTGCATCCAATTTGCTGAGTAGAGTGTTAGGGGCTATTTTATAAATGACATCTCCGAAGCCAAGGATCGGTAGGATAGTCACTTTTACGAGGGTATGTTTGGCAGAATGAGTGAAGGAGGCTTTGTTGCGAAATAGGAAGCCAATTCTAGATTTAATTTTGGATTGGAGATGCTTTTGCGACTAGCAATCCCGGATCCGGGAGCGTAATCATAACCTCAAATGAATTAGCATAACGCAGCGGACATAAATACCCATAGAAAATGTTCCTATTCATGAAAGTCACAAATGAAATATATTGAGACACAGCTTAGCCTTTTGTTAATCACACTGTTACGTCAGATTTTCAAATGCGTTACAGCCAACGCTAGACAAGCATTTGTGTAAGTTTATCATGGCATAATGCTATGCTAGGCTCTGCTGGCAGCAGGCAACATTTTCACGAAAATAAGAAAAGCAATCAAATTAAATCATTTACCTTTGAAGAACTTCGGATGTTTTCACTCAGGAGACTCCCAGTTAGATAGCAAATGTTCCTTTTTTCCAAAAATATTAATTTTGTAGGCGAAATAGCTCCCGTTTGTTCATCATGCTTGGCTGAGAAATCGACCGGAAAATGCTATCACTACAACGCCAAACATTTTTCCAAATTAGCTCCACAATATCGACAGAAACATGGCAAACGCTGTTTAGAAACAATCCTCAAGGTGTTTTTAACATATATATTCGATAATATATCCGTCGAGGCAATTGGTTTCTCATAAGAAGCGATTTTCTGCGGGAGACATCATGTGACCACTTGCTAAATGTGGTCCCTTACGGCTATTCTTCAACAGAAATGCGTAAAAAGACGGCACAATGCTGTAGACACCTTGGGGAATACGTAGAAAACATAAGCTCATTCGTAGCTCATTCACAGCCATATAAGGAGTCATTGGCATGAGGCGGTTTCAAATAATGCGGCACTTCCTGATTGGATTTTTATCTGGGTTTCGCCTGTAACATCAGTTCTGTTGCACTCACAGACAATATCTTTGCAGTTTTGGAAACGTCAGAGTGTTTTCTATCCAAAGCTGTCAATTATATGCATAGTCGAGCATCTTTTCGTGACAAAATATCTTGTTTAAAACGGGAACGTTTTTCATCCAAAAATTTAAATATTGCCGCCTAGTCGTAAAAGGCTAATGTGAGCCTGGAAGGAGAGTTTACAGTCTAACCAGACACCTAGCTATTTGTAATTGTCCACATATTCTAGGTCAGAACCGTCCAACGTAGTGATGCTAGTAGGAACGGGAGGGTGCGGGCAGCAATCGGTTGAAGAGCATGAACTTAGCTTTACTAGCATTAAGAGCAGTTGGAGGCCACGGAAGGAGTGTTGTATGGCGTTGAAGCTCGATTTGGAGGTTTGTTAGCACAGTGTCCAAAGATGGGCCAGATTTATACAGAATGGTATCGTCTGCGTAGAGGTGGATCAGAGAATCACCCGCAGCAAGAGCGACATCATTGATATATACACAGAAAAGAGTCGGCCTGAGAATTGAACCCTGTGGCACCCCCATAGAGACTGCCAGAGGTCCAGACAACAGGCCTTCCGATTTGACACACTGAACTCTAGCTGAGAGGTAGTTTGTGAACCAGGTGAGGCAGTCAATTGAGAAACCAAGGCTATTGAGTCTACTGATAAGAGTGAGGTGATTCACAGAGTCGATAGTCTTGGCCAGGTTGATGAAGACGGCTGCACAGTACTGTCTTTTATCGATGGTGGTTATGATATCGTTTACGACCTTGAGCGTGGCTGAGGTGCACCCATGATCAGCTCGGAAACCAGATTGCATAGCGGAGAAGGTACGGTGGGATTCAACATGGTTGGTGATATGTTTATTAACTTGGCTTTCTGAGATTTTAGAAAGGCAGGAGTGGATGACATAGGTCTGTAACAGTTTGGGTCTAGAGTGTCTCCCCTTTGAAGAGGGGGATGACCGCGGCAGCTTTCCAATCTTTGGGGATCTCAGACGATACGAAAGAGAGTTTGAATAGGCTAGTAATAGTGGTTGCCACAATTTTGGCTGACAATTTTAGAAAGAGAGGGTCCAGATGTGTGTGAGAGTGTGAGCTGGAAAGTTGGCTGGAAAGTGAGCTGCGTTCAGGGGATCTACATGTATGAGAGTATGAGTTGGAAGCAGACGTTACACATATAAGTTGTAATCACAATGATCAACATCTCAACCAAATATTACCCAATTATCCACATCGAAATGATGGGGTGTGACCAGTGGGATAGTATTGTGCTTCATCATCTGAGACCAAGTTTCTTGTTTTGCCGTAACAACTGTGGCAAACCTCTTCAAGGTTAGGAGCATTTGTCACAAACTAAGTGGTAAATTGTCACCAAATCACCCAAGAATGAGAGTTCTTTCGAACAGGACAGTACCTGTGTGTTTGTTTCTCCGTCCTGGTCCACCCAGGCCGTAGGCGAGGTCAAGGATAGCAGGGTTCGGTACACGAATCGGGTTCTCGGTAGGTCCAGGTCCAAACGCCAACAGGTAAGTCCAAAACAATCCAGCTCATACACGGTAAATCCAGCCAATCTCTATAGTCTCTTTCTCTATTTCTCATAGCTCCTTCCAGCACTCTCTCTCCCTCTTCCTGGTTTTTCTTGACCCTTTATCTGTGGGTCGGCTCCACCTTCTGAGGGTTCCCCTTGCTTCTGGGACTTGTAGTTTTGGCGGTCGGCCATTTTGTGATCTGTAGTTCTGACAGGGGTGGCCATTTTAGTGATCGGGCAGAGCCCGTTTATTAGTTCTGCTCTCACATATCTACCACTTATCACTCGACCCCCTTCTTTGCCACATATCTCTCCCCCTAGATCCGACCCCCTAGGTCGGGCTACCGCAGCAAAATATGCATGCATGCGGGATAACCCATCCACGTTTCTCATTTCCTTCCCTGCTCTGTGTTTCAAGTCAAAATGAAACGGTTGGAGACTCAAAAACCACCGCATCACCCGAGCGTTCTTCTCTTTAGCCTTATGCATCCAGGTGAGTGGGGCATGGTCACTGATGAGGGTGAAGTGGCGCCCCAGCAGGTAGTACTTCAGGCTTTCTAGAGCCCACTTTACTGCCAGCGCCTCTTTCTCAACGATTGAGTAGTTGGTTTCCCGTGGTTCCAGCTTCCTGCTTAAAAACAGGATGGGATGTTCCACCCCTTCTACCTCTTGGGATAGTACTGCTCCCAAGCCGACCTCTGAGGCATCCGTCTGAACCACAAACTCTTTCTCAAAGTCTGGTACCACCAGCACTGGGTTACAGCAGAGAGCCTCCTGTAATGTCCTAAATGCTTTGGTGGCCCTTTCATCCCATTTGACCATGTTTGGCCCTCTGGCTCTAGTCATGTCGGTAAGTGGGGCGGACACTGTGGCATAACTTTGGATGAACTTCCGGTAGTAACCGGTCAGCCCTAGGAAGGCTCGAACCTGCTTCTTAGTTACTGGTTTCGGCCATTCTCTAATTGCCTTCACCTTCTTATGTTGGGGTTTGATTAACCCTCTTCCCACAGTGTATCCCAGATACTCAATTTCCTCTAACCCCACATAACACTTGGCAGGGTTTGCCGTGAGCCCTGCCTTTCTAAGGGCGTCTAACACTGCCTGTACCCGGGGTAAGTGGGATTCCCAATCTGGGCTGTAGATCCCCACGTCATCTAAATAAGCTGCGGCGTATGCTTTGTGTGGTTTTAGGACTTTGTCCATGAGCCATTGAAAGGTGGCTGGGGCCCCGTGTAAGCCGAATGGCATGACGGTGTATTGAAACAAACCGTCAGGTGTTGCAAAGGCTGTCTTTTCTCTGGCCCTGGGGGTCAGAGGAATTTGCCAGTACCCTTTTGTCAGATCAAGGGTCGTAATGTACCGAGCATGACCAATTTTCTCCAGTAGTTCATCTACTCGGGGCATGGGGTAGGCATCAAACTTCGAGATTTCATTTACCTTCCGAAAGTCATTACAGAACCGCAAAGACCCATCGGGCTTGGAGACCATCACAATTGGGCTAGACCACTCACTATGTGACTCTTCGACCACTCCAGCTGTCAACATTTTCTCAGTCTCTGCTCTAATCGCGGCCCGTCGAGCCTCGGTTACCCGATATGGCCTCATACTCACTTTTCTCCCTGGTAGGGAAACGATATCATGAGCCGTAACCTCAGTTCGGCCAGGTACCTCTGAAAACACATCTGTTTTTCTGGATCAGGGTCTTTACTTCCTGTACTTGCGCTGGGGACAGAGTGGGTGAAATATTTACTTCGGCTGTCTCCTGAATGTGTGTGGGGTATGTGACCATTAGTGTTTCTCTCTCCATGCTTTTAACAGGTTTATGTGATAAATCTGTTCCTGGGGCCGTAAACCTGGCTGTCGGATCCGATAATTGACATCTCCTATTCTCTCCAGTACTTCATATGGTCCTTTCCATGTGGCTAGTAGTTTACACTCTACCGTGGGGATCAGCACTAACACCTTATCTCCCGGTTGAAATTCCCTCAGGGTAGCCTGCCGGTTATAAGTGTGCCGCTGGTGTTCTTTTGTTTGTCGCATGTGCTCTCTGACGATGGGCATGACTGTGGCTATCCTGTCTTCCATTGCTGTGACGTGCTCTATGACACTAGTATACGGGGTGGATTGGTGCTCCCAGGTTTCCTGGGCGATGTCTAAGATTCCCCGGGGATGCCTCCCATATACCAGCTCAAAGGGAGAAAACCCCAGAGAGGCTTGAGGAACCTCTCTAATGGCAAACATCAGATACGGCAACATGCAATCCCAGTTTTTCCCATCCTTTTCGATTACCTTCCTGAGCATTGACTTCAGGGTTCGGTTGAATCTCTCAACCAGCCCGTCCGTCTGAGGATGGTAAACCGATGTCCTCAACTGTTTCACCTGCCACAGTTTACAAAGGTCCGCCATAAGGCGGGACATAAAGGGGGTCCCCTGGTCGGTAAGGATCTCCTTTGGATCCCCTACCCTGGTGAACAAGAGCACTAATTCCTTTGCGATATTTTTGGAAGTCATCGTCCGAAGGGGAATGGCTTCTGGGTAGCGAGTGGCATAATCTAGAATGACCAGAATGTATTGGTGCCCTCTGGCGGATTTGGGTAGTGGGCCCACTAAATCCATCGCTATCCTCTCAAATGGCGTTTCGATTATGGGGAGTGGCACTAACGGGCTTCTAAAAGCTGGTCAGGGAGCTGTTAACTGGCACTCCGGGCACTCTCCACAATGCCGAGCCACTTCAGCTTGAATTTCTGGCCAGTAAAACCTCCTTACAATCCGGTCTCGGGTTTCAAGGTGTCCACCTAGAATGTGCCCATGAGCTAGATCCAGTACTGTCCTCCGGTACCGAGTGGGAACCAACAACTGTTCCACCACATCAACCACTATTTTCGAGACTCTGTACACCAAACCCTTTTTCATGATGAAGTGGGGAAAACTATTAGGCATCATCCCAACATTTATGGGAGTACCATCCACGACCTGCACATCTGCTCTGGCTTGCTGCAGGGTTGGATCCTGGTTTTGGGCCGTCCCAAAATTAGTCAAGGACCCTGCCAGGTCTGCTGGTTCTAGATCGTCGTCCTCTGGATTCAGAACGACCCCAGCCCCACTAGTACCTGGCTGTTCGTTATTAGCGAGGTTTGCCACTTCATCCTACTCCTCCCCTACTAGCACCTGTGATGTTGTCCCCTGGGAGACCTCTTTTCTTGGCTTTGGTTGAAGGCCCCATGCTTCTTCCTGCTTGGTCGGGGTTGTTGGCTTCTCAAATATGCCATTCTTGTGGCCTAACTTCGCAAAGTTAGGAAAGTCGCTACCCAATATTACATCATATGGCATCTTTGGGACCACGCCGACCTCATAATCCAGCAGACCGTCCTCTGTTTGTATGCTCACTAAGGCCGTGGGGTACAGACGGGTATCCCCATGAATGCATGTAACACTGATATCCTGTCTTGTATCCAGTTTATGAGTCGGCACTAGGCCTGCAACGACCAGGGTTAGCATACTGCCGGAATCCAGCAGTGCTTCAACCTCTTTCCCTTCAACCTTCACCCTGCACATATGTTTGTTTTTTGATCTTTCAGGTACAGTGGTTACAACAGGACATGCATACCGTATATCATCTTCATTTTCACCAAGGTTACATTGCATTGGCTCTTCTTTAATAGGGCAGTAGGCTGCAATATGTCCTGGTTGATTACAATTGTAACAGATAATAGGGGTTCGGGGGGGGGGAGACCCCCTTGGCCCCACGCTGCTCTCTTCCCCCTCTATATGTTGGGACAGCCTTACCCTGTCCGCTGGTTCGCCCATGCCTGGGGAACGGGAATCTTTCCTCCTGTGCCTGCTCAGCTGTTCCTGCCGTACAATACCATTCAACCAGGCCCACGAGATGGTCGGCGGAAAGTACCTCGTTCTGGCCAACCCATCGTCTCACTTCTTGGGGTAGACCTCGCTGAAACTGGTTGAGTACGATGGTCTCGATGGTCTCACACAACAAAGAGATGGTCTCACACAACAAAGAGAATTTATGTTAATGATTAATGGTTAGGAGAATTAACCACAAAAGGTTAAGAGAACTAAAACAACAAATGTTGAATTTGGGTAGCAGGTTAGTTGAATTGGGTTAGGTTTAGAATAAGGGTTAGCTAAAATGCTACAGTTGACCCCGATGCTACTTGAACGTGCAACCTTTGGATTGCTAGACTGTCATGAATTACACCCACCCATCCTCCCCGAACAACCTAACTACTTTCACTTCTGTCTCAAGTAAGTAGACCATTAGTAGGTATCATTCGTCTTAGAGGTGCTCAGAAACACGCAAATTATATTTTGTATGGCTCTAGGATGTTCAAGTGGATTGCTTTAATGAAATTGCTGAAAAGAGGGTAGCTGCATCACAATATGGCGACCGGCGTATGGGTGAGTGGGTGTGCCAAAAGGAAAGTAGTGGGTGTGTGGAAAGGAGTGGGTGTGTCAAAAGGAAAGTAGTGGGTGTGTGGAAAGGAGTGGGTGTGTCAAAAGGAAAGTAGTGGGTGTGTGGAAAGGAGTGGGTGTGTCAAAAGGAAAGTAGTGGGTGTGTGGAAAGGAGTGGGTGTGTCAAAAGGAAAGTAGTGGGTGTGATGAAAGGAGTGGGTGTGCCAAAAGGAAAGTAGTGGGTGTGTGGAAAGGAGTGGGTGTGTCAAAAGGAAAGTAGTGGGTGTGTTGAAAGGAGTGGGTGTGTCAAGTGCTCTGCTATAGGTTCTTCTGTTTCTTACCAGGAAACTACTGCACATTGAGATACCGTAACACGAGAGTTTGGACTTCTGTTTTTAAGCCAGAGAATGAGTCTGAGTTGTTTTTCAAAGTTAGTTTTACACAAATAATTTTCAATTATTAAACTGATTATTGTTTGTGTACTGTTGCTTCAAGCGTTGTACTGTGACTGTCACCCTGATATTGGCTACTCTGGTAGCTACTTCCCATGGCGTTGCCAGATAGTAGTACTTGTCAAGATGGAGAGAAGGGTACTGTGTCCCTGTGTTCTTGCCTCTTCTGCCCTCCCCATTGTGTAGTAGACTGTATGTACACTACATATACAGAAGAATGTGGACACCACTTCAAATGAGTGGATTTGTCTATTTCAGCCACACCTGTTGCTGACAGGTGCATAAACTCGAGCATACAGCAATGCAATCACCATAGACAAACATTGGCAGCAGAATGGCCTTACTAAAGAGCTCAGTGACTTTCAACGTGGCGCCGTCATGAGATGCCACCTTTCCAACAATCAGTTCATCAAGTTTCTGCACTGCTAGAACGGTCAACTGTAAATGCTGTTAAGTGGAAACATCTAGGAACAACAACTGCTCAGCCGCTAACTGGTAGTTCACACAAGCTCACAGAATGGGACCGCTGAGTGCTGAAGTGCGTAGAGTGTAAAAATCGCCTGTCCTCGGTTGGAACACTCACTACCGAGTTCCAAACTGCCTCTGGAAGCAACATCAGCACAAGAACTGTTCGTCGGGAGCTTCATGAAATGGGTTTCCGTGGCCGAGCAGCCGCACACAAGTCTAAGATCACCATGTGCAATGCCAAGCATTGGCTGGAGGGGTGTAAAGCTTGCTGCCATTAGACTCTGGAGCAGTGGAAACGTGTGCTTTGGGGTGATGAATCATGCTTCACCATCTGGCAGTCCGACGGATGAATCTGGGTTTAGTGGATACCAGGAAAACAAACCATAAAGAAATGGTTTGTTAAGATCGGTGTGGAAGAACTTGACTGACCTGCACAGAGACCTGACCTCAACTCCATCGAACACCTTTGGGATGAATTGGACTGCGAGCCATGCTTAATCGCCCAACATCAGTACCCAAACTCATTAATGCTCTTGTGACTGAGTGGAAGAAAGCCTCCGCAGCAATGTTCCAGCATCTAGTGGAAAGCCTTCCCAGAAGAATGGAGGGTGTTATAGCAGCAAAGGGGGGACCACCACCATATTTAACCTCCATATTAATGCCCATGATTTTGGAATGAGATGTTCGACGAGCAGGTGTCCACATACTTTTAGTTGACATCCAGTGGACAAATTAGGAACTTCTATTGACAGACAATGGGTGACTGGAAAGGTGGAAGGAAATGGCAAGCAATTTCTGTCCATACCCATCTAGGTGTTTAATGTACGCTATGTAGTGTATATATCGAGGTGACATCTAGATGGTTATCAATGTTAGTATTTTCTTGTGTAGGCTGCTATCCTACATGAATAAAAAAGTCTGTGAGATAAAAAAAAAAAAATCCACATTCGTGCTACCCCTGGTGACACGACTGTGACACCCAGTAAGAAGCAAGTCGGCAGATAGGTCGATACACCGGTGCACTTATCATCTCGTCGTGCAGACCACTTAGCCATACAAAATGGTCTTGAGTGGCAACAAATCTGCCCAATTATCTGATTCGCTTTCCATACGCCCACTCACTTTCAACACATCTACTTGCCCATAGTCCAGTCCCCTTATTGGGCTGCAGCTACCCATACTTGAAGTTGCTCCCCAACACGTCATCTCTGCACACTCCCAGGTAAATGATGAACGGTGGCATCATTAGGTATTAGAGTATTAGGTTGAATAATGAAAATAAATGAAACATTTCCATCCCAAGGTTAGTGGGCCTGACCAGAGGCATCTGCCTGTCCTTCTCTGTCTCTCAGACTCTGTCCCTGACTCTTTACCTTTGTCCCTGTCTGTCTATCTGTGTCTCTGTCTTTGTCTTTGCCTCTCTCTCTCTCGCTCTCTCTCTCTCTCCCTCTTTCCCCCATCGCTCTCTCTCTGAATTGGCGTAATCTGCTTGCCAGATGTCACCAGCCCATCACAGTGTTTTGGATCTGAATCAATGTGAGTGATTGCCCATACACTAATGCAGAATGACCCCACTGCAATTATAGTAATAGAGAGAGAGAGAGAGAGAGAGAGAGAGAGAGAGAGAGAGAGAGATGGCCGGTTGTCTTCAGACTCATCTGGTCCTGATGTCTTTTACTCTGTCATTCCACTGCAATGCAGGCAGAATTTCATTGTCTATGGCATCATCTCATTGACCAACCTGGCAGAGGTCAACTCCAGTCAGTTTACCCCATCCCAATCCTCACCTCAACCAGCAGGGAGGCAGAAATTTAACAGATTTCAGGTCTGGGTGTTATAGCATGGTGCTTCATGGTGCTGCTTCAACCAATATCATAATGTACAGTGGGTTCCATTACCCAAAAGATTCTTCAGGTTCTCAAAGTCTGTTCCTTGCCTATTGTTTCCAAGGTGAATATTGTATGGAAATATTGCGTTGGAAAACAAGTCATGAATAGTGGTGTGATGTGGTTTGCTTGAATAAACAGGTTCACAGTAGATATGGAAGAACATTATATTTATTCGGTGGAGGGAGGGAACACAGTGCATGCAGTGCAGTAATGTTTGTGAATGTCCTGTCTTCCTTCTTTACAATGTCTACTCATTTAACTATCTATTCAATAGTGTGTTCATTCATTCACTAATTTGCGTATTTATCGGCAGGTTTTAGTGAGAGAGCTGAGCAGTCATTATATAATTGTGGAGTGTGTTGGGTATTATGTCATTGCAGTAGAGTGATGCATTATGTAAGGCATTCCTCCTCGTATTACCATATACAGGGTTTTAATATTGCTGCTGCTTCCTGGTAATTCCACTGGTGTCTCAGTTGATGTACGGCTTTTGGAAATTGCCAGCTGTTTCTGGCTGGTTTGGATGATAGGATACTAGCCAATTATCTGTGTCATAACGATGGTGGTGGTGGTTAAATATCTCAGACCTGCTCCTACATCCCAGCAGGTGAAGGACGGCCAACTGATCTGATCTTGGAAGAACTGGAATATCAATAGGGAGGTTGAGGGTTGTTTAAAATCATGTGCTATGCTTGCTTAGTTTAACAGTGCCTGTGCCCAGTCTCATACTTGGGTGTCAGAAGCTGTCATTAATCGATAGCGAGTGAAAAGGTCATATTATCTTGTTCAGATATAAAAAAAATACTTGAACATCTTGTACTCAATAATGTAGATGCAGTGATCAGATTTTTAAAATGGTGATTGATGTAGATCCACTCCAAAACAAACATGGCCTTGCCATCTCCTCTATATATAGTGTTATACTGCATTTATTATTATTCATTAGTATATTGCAGCATTGTATTACACATAAGTGTCATGAAATAGCACCAGCACTTCTAACGATCACACAATATTGATAGAAAAATTCAGGGAGATCGTTCAAGATTGACTTTGAAATCGGACATCTCCCAATGTCCTGAGTATATTGGGAAATGCCTTCAAAACCGACCCCTAGGGGCAACAGTAAGCACTGTTACCATCAAGTAGGCTTTAGTTTTGCAAGGGCATTGTGGATGGGTCTGGCGGATATGCATAATCCCATGACTCTAGATTGGAATGTCACACAGTCCCAGTGGTAGACACTTGTTTTACATTTTTGGGGTTTTAACTCTTAACTTAAAAACATTTAGAAATGGGATATTTGGAGAAATGTGGAGAAATGTCAGAATCTATAGTTAAATTGGTAAACCGGGAGATCTTGTTGGAAAGTCACACTTATCTATTGATGCAATCAGGAGGCTTGTTGCCTCTCCTGCTGCTGATTGGAGCTTTATTAAATCCCTGTTCTTTAACTTTGATCGCAGGGATCATCAGAATGCCAGAAGTGCAGTGCTGGAGCTTTAAATGGGCTTCTGTTTTCTTTGGTAAGAGAAACCTCTAACAGATCTTGCACAACTAGGGCCTGCCTGCCTAAATAATGGGTAGTAGTGCTCTGCTGCTTGTCTCGGGTAGAAAGGCCTATGGGTGCCATACTCGCAAACTTTTGCTTAGAACCAAGGTTTATACCTGTCTAAAATGGCTAGCTGCTAGCTTTTCTCATAGGCCAACCTGGCACAATTAGCCATGATGCTGAGGACGACCAAAGGGTTGCGAGTGTGGCCCCTTAGTCTTTAGTGTTTACACCTCTGTTTTATTTTGTTTTGACAGCACTTTGCACAGCACAGAGAAATCGAGGAAGGAGGGAGAGAACGAAAGCGGGGAGGGGGAGAGAGAGGGAGAGAGACACAACACTAATCCTCGAGCTAAAATGATACATTTGAAACTTTATCTCCACCCTGTCTTTTTAGATTGGAGATTATCAAATATCGTTCTCATCTAATCCCCTTCTCCTCCTGTTTGTCTTCCTCGTCATTTCTTCTCTCGCAACCAGCTCGCACTGTTCCACATTAGCTGCTTACCAACTCCATCATATACATTTTAATCTGTTTATTGACAATGCTCTCTCTCCACAGGAAATAGCTGCACAATGTATCTAGTTGTAGTTATTCAGCATATTCTGTATATTTTAGCATTTCTAGATCCTTGCGATGGGAAAGAGGATACTGAGATGAAGTTATTTAGGCATGCACAGTAAGTAGGGAGAAGAAGAGAGAGAGGAATAAACAGGCTCCATAGAATACAGAGGAAATATCTGAACATTATTCACTATTTCATGTTCATTGGCAGGCAGCCCTCCCCATAGCCGACCATAATGTTGTATACAATTGGAATAACTTTGACTATCGTTGTCATGCCATTGATTGAGTAGTTGGCATAGAGTAGTACATAGAGATATGGTACCAGGCTAAACACTCTGAATATACCATACTTAAGGTAGCTGGCTAAATATTTACCTGATAGCTGTTACTATTGGCATGTGTCTATCTGTGAGTGAACATGTCAGTCCCACAGCTAGCCCTTAAAGGGGTCCCGGTGAGAAGTGGAACATTAAATAAGTGGAACAATGCTTCAGTCCTGCTGCAGCATACCGTGGAATTGCCTTACTGTGGCGTTCCGTACCGTATCGGAGCCTTCTTTGCTGATTAGCTGTGCCTGTCAGCAGCGCAGGTTGATGATACACAGGCAAGGTGTGATCACAGCGGCTGGTTAAATGTTTCCAGTGGGTAATGAAGTTCGGGAGCTGGCTTAGGTTTGATCATAAACATGGAGGGAAGGGAGAGTGACACCAGGCAGCTGTGTCCAGGGGAGACAGTGGGCCCATGTGTAGCGGCCCATGTGAAGTCCCAGTACTGGGAGCATACACAGCAGGGTATCTGTCTCCTCCATACATACAATAACATTATGATTTCTAGTAGGATAAACCCTCTACTCAAGCAACACAAATGTGCGAAGGAGTCGTGCTTCGAAATCGGATCCATTTCAAAACAGCTAATAGAAGATTAGATGACAACAGTCTTTTTGAGTAATGAAAATAGGAGTGGATGTTGTCCTTAATTGGATGGATGTGAGTGTACTTCCCTGGGTGATCGGTCAGGGCTAACCCTGGTTGAGTTATTACGTGACTGCACTGAGGCTGGTGTTCTGATTGAGACTAGAGGCCTACTCATTCTCATCTCACTTGTTGTATCTCTCCCTGTTGGTTTTTTTCTTTCGCTCTCATTCTCCTTCTCTCTCTGCATCTCTCTCACTCTCACTATTCTCCACCATAGCATTGAAGCAAACACCAGAGGTAATTAGCTCAGAAGTGTTCGGAAGAAGCCAACGTTCCCATAAGGGAAGTTGCACAACAGAATGCATTCAACAAAACCACTCTGAATCACAGAGGTGTGGGGGGGGGGCTTCCATAATCAACATAATCTGCACCCAGGGAGCAGTTGGTTTGAGTTGACTGCCTTGCTCAAGGGCAGTACAACAGATTTTTCCACCTTGCCAGCTCAGGGATTCAAACCAACGACCTTTGGCCCAACGCTAGGCCGCCTGCATCCTAATACCCACCTTAGAGGCTATGTCACACAACTTTGAAGATCTCAAGCAATGGGTGCACCTGAGAAAAGGTTGATGGGCTTTGGAGGGCTGTTTGCATGATGGCGAGTCTGGCCTTGGGGTGCAACTTGTTTTCTTCCAAAAAGCCTATCTGATTCATCATCACACAGCCTCGGCTGGTGCTGGGTGGAGGTAGCTTTTTTCAACATTTGTGCAAAACAAATGAAGGCACAGTTATTGTCAGCAGGTTGAATTAAGCATATCTGAGGTCTGCTTGCTATTGTAGACACGTTTCCTCTACAGTGTCTCACTAGCTAGCTCATCTCCCCCTACTCTCTGATACTTTACACTCTTAGAAAAAGGGTTCCAAAACTGTTCTTCGGCTGTCCCCATAGAACCCTCTGTGGAAAGGGTTCTACATGGAACGCAAAAAGGTATTACCTTGAACCAAAAGGGTGCTTCTCCTATGGGGCCCGCTGAAGAACAATTTTATGTTCTATATTGCATCTTTTTTTTCTAAGAGTGTACTGCTCTGGAACACTCTGGAACAGTCAATAAATGGTTTAAGGTTCGGTGTTGAGATTCAATTTTGAAGGCGTATAGTGGCATCCAAATTTGAAAGCAGCCCTCGGGCCTGTAAACAAATACTGAATAACCACTTTCATCTTGAGCTCCAGCCAAAAAATGATAATTAAATACACTACTGTCCTCAATTAGAGGTAAACCATATAGTCAATTTGGTTTGTGCTGAATGCTGCCTCTGCTTGCAAAAAGTAAAGATACTCTAAGTCTCTAGCACTAGGCTAGGCTTCCAGTTATTTGATTTTGGAAAAAGCATTTGAAACTGTCTTTATTGTTCACTGGAAGCAAGAACCGGCTAATTTTGAACCCATTATTAGAGTAAACTGGGATTTTTAAGAGGTGTGGTTTGGCAAAGGATTGCATGGATGAAAATCACTCTCAGTTTAACTTTACCTTTACCTTATGCAGAAGCCAAAGCATTGTCTCCCCTCCTCCCCTACTTTTCCTCTGCTAACGATCATCTCTCTTATGCAGGCAGGAACTGGCCTTAGACCCTCATGGGATCCAACCAGTCATTTAAGTCCTGTTGGTGGTTGGTGGCCAATTCCCCCTAGTGGTTCTGTCTCATTCCTCCCTAGTGGAAAATGAAAACTGCCTCTCTCTGCAGAACAGTCTTGTTTTACAGAATTAACAGGCTGCCTCCAAAGTGTTTTTGTTCATTCACAGACAGTGAAAAGTCTCATCCCTGCTTCATGACGTAGAGTTGAGGTTACATTTCTGTTCAATTTCAGTTGAATTCCATTTCCAGGAAAGCAGGTGGACATTAATATTCTGAAATGGAACTGACCCCCAACCCTGCTTATGGAAATGAAGCTGGGATGCAGAGATGTTACACAATACTATAAAGCAAAGTGCCATGCCAAGTACAACATCTCTGCATTTTTACTTGGTCAGAATGGTTCTCCTTGTCTCCAGTGTGAGCAGTACCTGCTTAACTGCCCAGTAACATGGCTCTGAACCACTGTCATGCTGTCTCATCGTCCTCTCATCGTCCTGCCTTCCTGCTGTCCTGCTGTGCTCTTGTTGTTAGGCCTGACTAAGCCCAAACAGGAAGGACACTAATCTTTTTTAACATAGTGCTCTGGGGACTAGAGGGCCGGGATTAGGACTAGCAAACAGAGGATTACTATCAGCACAGCAAAAAAGGTAGCTAGCCTCTCTTTTCAGGGGAAGAGGCCCTTGACATTTTGTTGCACAACAAAAGGATGTTCTTTTGAACATCTCCCCCCACAGTCACAGGGCCAATTGTCCTAGCAGGGATTGGAGGAGCCCTGTGTAATTTGGCTGCCGTGAACACGTCCCATAGGGTGAGTTCCGGAATGGCAGTATGGTTCTGAATGACATCACGGTTGCATGGTCGCTTGTGTAAACAGCAGGCCCATGTGGCTGCCTTGCGGTTGACTGAGCAATAGCAGAAGGGCTGGACAGCAGTCTTAGACATATGCCAGCCTCAGATCAGGCCTTTCTGTCTCACACAGCTGGGGATGGCACGTGTCATGGTCTGAAGCCCACTATAAGCCAAGTGTCTAGAGGACTCCTCTTAGCCTCAGCCCCGGGCACTACCTTACCTCCCTATTCGGTGTGTGTGTGTGTGCGTGTGTGTGTGTGTGTGTGTGTGTGTGTGTGCACTTTTGTGGGTGTATGTGTTCAACTGTATTGACCTGTATCTGTACACTGTATTCCCCTGCAGTGTGAGCTCATTCCGTTGCACAGAGACACAATCTGTAGCAGGGCTGACTGTGCAGCTGCCTGAACCATCGGACTCTCTCTGTCACTGTCTACACTCAACTACTGTATATAGGTCAAACTGCAGGCAGGCAGAGGGAGTGAGATGAAGAGAGAGAAAGAACGTGAGAGAGGGAGCAGAGAGCGAGTGAGGGTGACAATGAGAGGCAGAGAAAGAGAGAGGGACTGCCTCCACAGGTCCATGACTGTCATGGTCCCTTCATTCCCTCACCCTCTCCATCGGCTGCTAACGTGCCAACAAACAGCGGAACAGAGTGCGCTCATTATTGCCTGTGCTCCCCATAAAATCCATCTCCCCAGAGTATTGTCACCAGGAGCTCAGCGGCTCACTGCCACCCTCAGGGGACAGTCATGTTGCAAGCTGCAGCACCACAAGCTTATGGAGGTGTTGGGCTTTTTTTGTAAGGTGATTTCATGGATGTAAGAGATTATGCTGAAAAGATGGTGGTGAGAACAGTGTTTTTTAGAAGTGAGAAAAGCTGGGATTTGTATTCCTTATTAGTTGGTTTTCTTATACTATACAGCTATGGACATATACTTTGTACTGTTACTATAGATAATATGTACTGTGCTCTTATATAAGGTATTATATGTGCTTCTGAGATCTCAGTTTTTATTTTCCGTCACAAGCTTGGTTAGGTGAAGAGCTGGTTAATGAGAATCTCTGACTGGTAGCTATGCCCTAGGTGTAATCATTGACATGCTGGTGATGTGGATTCACCTGTAGACAGTATACAGTGATTTTGAACAGTCTCTATCTAGGTCATATCACGTTCCCCTCCGCACACACAAACATGGCCGCTTCTACCCAGGATCCATCTCCGTGCTCGATGTTCTCTTCTCACAGTCTCGTTTTGAAGACACTCTGCAGATGTATTTATAACCCCATCCACAGGCAGATACCTGGGCTGCGTGAGAATAAAGAGAAAGTCACAGTTATATAACCATCAACCACAAGAACCACTGCTCTCTCTCTCTCTCTCATGGGAAACATATGTGGGAAACATATGTTAACTTTGACAAAGCAAGTAAAGTAGATTATTTCTCTACATCTTTATGTCTTCCTCTTTCTCTCCCTATACATCCAGTCCATAACATCATCTCCTACAGTCAGGCCCGTCCGAAGCCTCTTCATGATGTCACTGACATGTACCCATTGGCCAAGGTGCACACACAGAGACAGAGACAGAGAGCGAGAGAGTGAGCGAGAGAGAGAGAGAGAGAGAGAGAGAGAGAGAGAGAGAGAGAGAGAGAGAGAGGGAGTGGTAGTGAAGTAGAGAGAGAGAGAGAGACTGGTAGTGAAGTAAAGAGAGAGAGAGAGAGACTGGTAGTGAAGTAGAGAGAGAGAAAGACTGGTAGAGAGAGAAAGACTGGTAGAGAGAGAGAGAAAGACTGATAGAGAGAGAGATTGGTAGTGAAGTAGAGAGAAAGACTGGTAGAGAGAGAGATTGGTAGTGAAGTAGAGAGAAAGACTGGTAGAGAGAGAGATTGGTAGTGAAGTAGAGAGAAAGACAGGTAGAGAGAGAAAGAAATAGAGAGGAAGGGAGAGTGGGGGAGAGAGAGAAAAAAAATTAGATAGAGAGAGCATGTAATAAGAGAGAGAGAGAGAAAGAGAGGGAGAGAGAGAGAGAGATCCCGTGCCAGGCGGAGCATTAATCTGAATTAAAAGCAGGGCCTGGACAATGGATGACCCCTTTCAGTACCCATCTCAGCCCTGTCAGCCGCAGCCAGCCTGCATACCAAACAGCCTTCTATTTCATTAATACCTGGAATCCTGTAAATAGCTGTAGATGGCAACAGGGATGTAATTTCATTTGGCCAACTCAATGCTCTGTAACCCTCTCTCTCTTATCTTATCATCCCCACGCCATCTTATCTCTCTAGCTCACAGCAGCCACCACTGCCTCGCCGAGGGTGACAGAGGAAAGAGGGGGAGGGGAGGAAAGAAAAGTGGGGATTACTAAGGATCTGACGCCTGTGTGTCTTAAGTGCAGTTAAATTGTGGTGTGGACACATTCTACAATCTCCCTTATTAACATTCTCATGCTGGCTGTTTATGTGGAAGGAGGAGTGGGTTTAATGATGTTATCCACAATGTAGAGCAGCTCAGTTGTCTGTTTTGACTGACAGGTTTACAAGGCACTATACCTGTCGGTAGAAACAATGCACTGCATTTTATTAGAATAACACTGCATGGGCCATCTTTAATCAGAAACCCAATGATGCATGCTACTTTCATTTACTGATATTTTGCAATAATCACCTGTCTCCCTTGTTACATGAAAAAGACAGAGAGTTAACTTTAGTAAAGGGCGTCAGGATTATGCAGCAGAGTATTCAGGAGTATGCAATAGTTAAGCATCACTGTTACAGAGTGCCAGGTGCCCCAGCTTCTATCAAGGACACAGAGCTATGGCACGCCATCAGTTGGCACAATGGGCTGCCTGCCATGAGCAAGTAAGCAATATGATACCCTGTTCAGTTCATTCAACTTGATCATATTGTAATTCATCCCATATTTACGCTGCCTGCCAAGGGCAGATCTCAACTGTGTGACATTGAGTTCCCACCATCCCATAAAATGTAATTCCTCCATTTGTTATTCCCTCCACACTGCTGCCAGGGGTCGTCACTTTTTAACACAGCAACACATCTGTTTTGTGACAAGTGGCAATGAAATGCACAATTAATTGACATTTAAAGTGGATGCGTTGTTGGCAGATTGAGCCACATTTCATAGGGTTGGGGATGTGAGCAGCACTGCAGATGGACCGACAGGTCGGCAGGCAAGCAGGCAATGCTGTCACTCAGAGACAAAAAAACTATCCTAAAACAAAACAAAACAGAGATAGGTGTCTTAAAAGCAGCAGACCTAGAGCAATGACCTTTACCTTCTCGGATAGATTTGTGCATGTGTGTGTGTGTGTTCTGGTGCGCGTATGTGCGTGTGTGTGACATGTGTGTATGTGTGCCTGTGTCAGATGGACAGAGAGTGACAGAGAGAGATCTCTCTCTCACATGCAGAGGTTCATGTCTTCCCTCCACTGTGGCCTCCAGCAGCTGTTGGATAATCCCCTTGAGCCAGCCTTCTATTAAGCTTTTAAAAGCCGGTATAATCTGTCCATTTTGTAATATCCATGTCACATCAAAGATACAGTATGCACCACCTGCAGCTTTTCAACTCCACTGAAGCAGCGTTTGGTAGTAGCCAGAGGCTCCTGCAGTTTCTGTGGCACCGTTTTATGACATCAGTTTACAGACTGTTTCTTACTCTTTATGAGTGTTTGTTAATGCCTGATGATGGCAAAGCCATCACTATATCAGGCCTTTTTAATTCTCATGGTTCTATGGGGATGATGTCTGCTGTGTTGTGTGGCTGAATGGTTAGGAAATGCACATGGTCATCAGGAGACGACCAAACAGCGCGGAACACGAATCACATCACTGTGATGAAAAAGTGTCTTTACATAACGTCACTGTTAACCCATATCTAAGCTGTTCAAAAGAGAGAGAGTTTGTTCTCTACAAAAAAGAAGGCATGGTTCATTTTGCTCATTTTATTTTTTTGACAGATAATTATCTTGACAAGGCAGCGTCACTGAGACATGATAATGCTGTTGCCTCCAAATGTGCCACCAGCATGACAAGTACATGTTTTACATTTGTAAATGGGGCTGCTGTGGCAATTAGGCCTGGTAGAGAATGGCAGCTTATCTGCTTTGCAGCACCCCTCTCTCCTAAATGTCAAGGCTGGACTGGGCCACAGAGGCACAGGGATTTATCCCGTCAGCTAATGAACTCTGAGAGTCGTGCGCACACTACACTCCTGGGGGTTAACAGTGTGCTCTGACAGGCCATGTCCAATTTTAGATTTGGAGTTTAACAACCTTTGGCTGCATTTTTAAGCCCTTAACCTCTAGCCCTGCATATCGAAATGCATAAACCGAGTCATTGAGTCACTGGAGTGTGGTTATTATTCTCCCTCTTTTTGACTGTGGATGATATGCTAGTGCGGACAGAGGTATGTGGAGGCTCACTGTTTTGGCGCTCTGTGCATGCATGCAAGTGCGGGCATGTAGGTCTTTGTGCACTAACTTGTGTGTTTCTTCACTTAAGTCTGTGCTGTAAGCGATAGTGTTTGTATGTGTGTGTACGACACCCATCTTTGACCAGCTTTTCACCATGGGCAGGGCAAAATGGGTTCAGACGAAGCTACTCTTCTTCCTCGTGATGTCTGACCTACAAAATGAGGGATAGCAGGGATTACGGTAGCTCTGTGCTCCTACACATGTCCATATTACCCCCACAAACGTGGCAGGCTCAGTCAGCCAATGAAAGCTAATCCCCAGGTGAGACTGGTCTTTCTGCATTGGCTCTGCACTCTAGACCTCCACCTTGGATGAGGACCATTAGTGAATACATTATGTTGGTTTAGTGCTATGTTATCATTTCATAGATTGTAAAACATATAGAGCAATTACATGATCTGGTTATTATATTACATTATAGAGAAGGATATATATTTTTTTTTTCAGAACCCTTGATGATTAAAGCAGAAACTTTCCTCTGCCATGCCTATTTGTGTCGTTACTTTTTATGATTGGCAGTTTGTTTGCTACTTAATTATATGTAACTCTTACCCAGATACAAATATGTTGACTAGTGGCGAGTGCTAGAGAGCATACACTGCATCTTAAAAAAACGAGATCCGTTTTTAAGTGTTTGAGCTTTAAAAGTTTGAGCTTTCGCAACACACCAGCTAAGATCCTCTTTCTGTGAATGTAACAGCCCAAGCATTGTTTTTACACTAATATAACCAAGTCCATTTTCTGTGGTTATTTTACAATCCCTCTCTGGATTTTTGCCTCAAACAGTAACAGGTCTAGTGCCCAGTGAGTCTGCACATCCAGCCATTGCTTGACATACAGTACCAGTTAAAGGCTTGGACACACCTACTCCTACTAAAGTGTTAAACAAATCAAAATATATCTTATATTTGAGATTCTGCAAAGTAGCCACCCTTTGTGCATTGATGACAGCTTTGCACACTCTTGGCATTCTCTCAACCAGCTTCATGAGGAATCGATTTCAATTAACAGGTGTGCATTGTTAAAAGTATATTTGTGGAATTTCTTTCCTTCTTAATGAGTTTAAGCCAATCAGTTGGGTTGTGACAAGGTGGGGTTGGTATACAGAAGTGCTCAAATAAGCAAAGAGAAGGAAAGTGCTCAACTGCTCAAATAAGCAAAGAGAAATGACAAATGTGAACAAATGTGAACTTTGAAACTTTTTCCAGTTGTAGCCGCAAAAAACCATCACCAAACTGGCTCTCCACAGGAAAGGAAGACCTAAAGCTACCTCTGCTGCAGAGGATAAGTTCATTAGAGTTACCAGCCTCAGAAATTGCAGCCCAAATAAATGCTTCACGGAGTTCAAGTAACAGACACATCAACTGTTCAGCGGAGACCTTGTGAATCAGGCCTTCATGTCGAATTGCTGCAAAGAAACCACTACTAGGACACCAATAAGAAGAAGAGACTTGCTTGGTCCAAGAAACATGAGAAATGGACATTAGAATGGTGGAAATCTGTCGTTTGGTCTGATGAATCCAAATTTGAGATTTATGGTTCCAACTACCGTGTCTTTTTGAGACGCAGAGTAGGTGAACGGATGACCCCCGCATGTGTGGTTCCCACCGTGAAGCATGGAGGAGGAGGTGTGATGGTGTGGGGGTGCTTTGCTGTTGATGCTGTCAGTGATTTATTTAGAATTCAAGGCACACTTAACCAGCATGGCTACCACAGCATTCTGCAGCGATACGCCATCCCATCTCATTTGCGCTTAGTGGGACTATCATTTGTTTTTCAACAGGACAATGACCCAACACACCTCCGGGCTGTGTATGGGCTATTTGACCAAGAAGGAGAGTGGATTGAGTGCTGCATCAGATGACCTGGCTTCCACAATCACCCGACCTCAAACCAATTGAGATGGTTTGGGATGAGTTGGAAAAACAGCCAACAACTGCTCAGCATATGTGGGAACTCCTTCAAGACTGTTGGAAAAGTATTCCAGGTGAAGTTGGTTGAGAGAATGCCAAGAGTGTGCAAAACTGTCATCAAGGCAATGGGTGGCTACTTTGAAGAATCTCAAATATAAAATATATTTGGATTTGTTTAATTTGGTTACAACATAACATGTTATTTTATAGTTTTTATTTCCTGAATCAGTAGGTGTGACCAAACTTTTGACTGGTACTGTATGCCCATGTGAAAACTGCCCCATTCATTCAAACCCCCCCCCCCCCCCCCCCCAAGCCACTGCACTGCTCAACCTTTCACTGCATAGCAGGTACTGGATAATGAGAGGAGAAATGTTTTGAAAGAAAACAGGATTACAGAGGAGTGATAAAGTTGACCAAACATTTCTTATCATTAATTATTCAACATTACTTGCACTTTTTATTTACTTGCACTGTCTTGGCACAAGTTCAACCTTGAGGCTTGGATGTATATAATTAGTGTGTAAATGAATAATTCACAGCGTTAACCACACAGCCATAAGTAATCAATAAGTCACCATTTGCATTGGCATTGTTCACTCTATAACTAATGGCACTAGGTTAACACAGGAATATCAGATGGTTCTGATTGACAGCATGTCAATGGTGAGATGGTGAGATCAATACAGGGTCTGTTTGAACAGACCATAATTTGTCCCTAAGGAGGAAAGGAATTCAACAAGTGTCACAGGGTAGGACGAGAGAGAGTGGATATGGCAGAGAAGAAGAAGAAGAAGGGTCAATTTAGAGCTGTCAGTTGCAGCTGAGGGACTGAAGAGGAGAGAGCAACCCCAAAGATTCTCACATCTGATCCCCTCCTCAAACGAGCAGCAGAGCAGCAGGTAGCCTTAACCTCAACCCTCTGGACAGGTAAGCCAACTGAGAGAAAAAACACAGAATAAGTCTAATTGGGTGGAACTCACTGGGAGATAGACAAGTTTGATTGGAGCAGACTCCGAAGCTGACCTTGTGGCACTGAGCAGACTGTTACATTGCTTGTTCTCGCTCTGTTCCTTTATTGTTGTTCAGGGAGGCTTGCTGCTATTGCAGCATTTCACGTCATTGCCAGGGAAGTCTAAATGTGAGGCTATACTGTAGCTGTTTGATTTAAAGGTTGTGGGGAAGGAAGGGAATACAAGAGGTATACAAGAGGTAATGGCCCCAACAGCAATAACCCATCTACTGTAGGTATAGACAGGACTGGGCCTATTATAGCATCTTGGCATGGAGCAAGGGAAATTGTTTGGATGCCTTGTACTTTAACAACAAGCTTTGACGGCTATGGTAGGATTTTACACTAGTATAATAGCTGCACACTTCCGAATCCATGATAGGTGTCGAAAACATTTTACATATTGTAGAAAGTAGTGAGGGAGGAATTCAGAGTGATGTCAGAACAAGGTCAAAGGTGAGGGTTCATAGGTAAAGCTAATTTGGTAGATTGGAATGAAGTACAGGTACAGTATGGAGGGATGTACATGCAGCTAACACCCTGTGGATTATGGTCAGTGTCACGCCCTGGCCTTAGTATTTAGTGTTTTCTTTATTATTGTGGTTAGGCCAGGGTGTGACATGGGTGATTTCGTGTTTGTCTTGTCTAGGGGTTTTGTAGATTGATGGGGTTGTGTTTAGTTAAGTAGTCTAGGAAAGTCTATGGTTGCCTAGAGTGGTTCTCAATCAGAGGCAGGTGTTTATCGTTGTCTCTGATTGGGAACCATATTTCGGCAGCCATATTCTTTGGGTATTTCGTGGGTGATTGTTCCTGTCTCTGTTTTTTGCACCAGTTAGGACTGTTTTCGGTTTTCCACGGTTTCTTGTTTTGTATAAGTATATTGTTCACGTTATCATCTTTATTAAAGATGTTTATAAATAACCACGCTGCGTTTTGGTTCACCTCCCTTTCACCGGAAGAAAAACGTAACAGTCAGGAAATACTTAATAATCGGTTATGATTCATGATTTCTTAGGTTCTTTGGCTTCATCTTTAAACTTCATGAAGGAGAAGAGGCTATGGATGGACCCATCTGACAGTGGGGTTATTGATGATTATCTGATGTTATACTATGCATGAAACCAGTGTTATGACATGGCCCTCTGGGTGTAGGTCGTGCCTCCCCCTCACTCTCTCTCCTAACCCAGGTTTTATCATCTCAGGTTATACATTCCTGGTCATGCAGAAAGAGATAGAGAGCCTATGGAGAACAAAGAGTTTCTCTTTAGAAACTCCTAATCCCCAAAATGGGAGAATTAAACAGTATTTCCACTTTTGAGAATTTGGGAATGGTCCACGGACACTTAAGGGACAGTTATGACAAGTGTGTTTAATTTGGTGATCTCAGGAAGGACAGGAAACACATAACGGTACCTCTTAAAGTGTACATTTCCCAGCTGTCAGGTTTACATCTAAATATTGTGAAACATATGTGATTAAACATGAAACTATTTGTGAAAAGATGTAATGTAATGTTAACCTTCTAAATGAGAGTATGGATTTTCAAATAAAGATTACCTAGTCAGTGGCCACGCCAACGTGAGCATAGCCATTATGTCGGTTTCAAGGAACCGCCCTTTTCTACTGAAATGTATAAACCCGTGTATAACCCGTGACATTTACATTTCATGCCAAAGAGACCCACGGTAAGCCGGGAGGTCTCAAGTGGTTAAGACCACGCAAACCACGGTGTAAACTAAGGTTGCAAATGATTCAACTCTGAGACTATCGATCACTACAGATTAAGAGTCAATCTTAGACTATAATTACTAGTCTTCAGCTAGAAATTACCTAAATCTAGAACAAGAATACCGACAACCGCCGAAGAATCTATTCTATGAGAACTTTTCTGAATGGTACTCTGAAGTATCCATTCTAACCACCTACAACCAGGAAAGACATCGTGACTTCTGGGAAAGTGAACCTTAGACTCTGATAAACCCACAGGACGATCGAGGATTTCAACAGAGAAGACAACAACGGGCGTAAATATATAAATTGCAATTATTCTCGAATGAGTGGCCATTCATGTGCAAAGGATTAGCATTTCAATGCATATAATTATAGACTGTGTGTAGTGAATCCATTTGGTCTTTCCCGCTCTTTCTCAGTCCCAACCCTTTTCCTTATGTCTACCAAGCCGCCATATTGGCTTAGCCCAAATCAAATCAAATCAAATTTATTTATATAGCCCTTCGTACATCAGCTGATATCTCAAAGTGCTGTACAGAAACCCAGCCTAAAACTCCAAACAGCAAGCAATGCAGGTGTAGAAGCACGGTGGCTAGGAAAAACCAAAGGCCAAAACCTAGGAAGAAACCTAGAGAGGAACCAGGCTATGTGGGGTGGCTAGTCCTCTTCTGTCTGTGCCGGGTGGAGATTATAACAGAACATGGCCAAGATGTTCAAATGTTCATAAATGACCAGCATGGTCGTATAATAATAAGGCAGAACAGTTGAAACTGGAGCAGCAGCACGGTCAGATGGAAGTTGAAACTGGAGCAGCAGCACGGCCAGGTGGACTGGGGACAGCAAGGTGGACTGGGGTGGACTGGGGTCATCATGTCAGGTAGTCCTGGGCCATGGTCCTAGGGCTCAGGTCCTCCGAGAGAGAGAAAGAAAGAGAGAAGGAGAGAATTAGAGAATTCACACAGGACACCGAATAGGACAGGAGAAGTACTCCAGATATAACAAACTGACCCTAGCCCCCCGACACATAAACTACTGCAGCATAAATACTGGAGGCTGAGACAGGACTTTCCTATCATTGTTAGTAACCAATATCTGCTGTTTGTTTGTTATGTATTTCTGTGATTATTTACTTATTTAGTAAATAAATAATTAAGCCAATTTGCATATTGCTGATTCATTATGTAAACTAGGCTTCGTGCAGATAACCAAGAATTTTACAACGTTTGGAATGAGACTAATGAGGTAACGATTAATCATTAATTAATAGAAGACAGATAATGATCAGATATTAAAATATCTGAAGAGTTATATTCTGAAAGTTATAACTTTCTAATCAACATTTTCCATGGTGCACCTACTTCCTAGATAATTAAAGTTTACATGATTATTTGAATCACGTAATAATAATTACACAGAGAATTGATTTGATAAATTAATTGTCATTTAATGATAGTCCAGACACGACACCAGTGATATTGCTAGGTAGCCTTTTTTAACATCACACCAATTGTTAGAGAAATAACAACTGCAAACTTTGCACAAATGCGAAAATATAGCAAATGTGGCCTCCAGACATCCCTGCTCAGGAAATATGGCCCATTTTTTCTGTGTTAACTTCATGTTCTGTAATGGAAGATATTTACAGCGGTCCCAGGGTAATACAGTATCTCAGGGCCACAGCAAGGATACATCACTGTTCATTTATTGACGCTGACAGGCCACGTCATTACGTGAGAAGTATCAGGTTTAAGGTATGACTCAGATAAAGATAGTTTCGAAGAAACAAAAATGTATTTATATAACAGGGGCATGCAGGGGTCCGTAATCCAGAGAGGGTGCAAACGTACCAGAACAGCAGGCAGTCAGTCTCAGGGTCAGGGGAGGCAGGGGTCAATATTCCAGTAAGGTGTAGTAAGGTACAAAACGGCAGGCAGGCTCAGGGTCAGGGCTGGCAGAAGGTCAAACAGGAGACAAAGGGCTGTGAGACATGGGTTTAACTCTGGACACATGAAAGGTAGGATATAAACGAAGGGTACGGGGCAATAGAAGATTAACAGCAGAGGGGCTAATGATTTTGGAGATGGGAAACGGGCCGATAAACCAAGGAGGGGGGGTAGTTTCCACCCAGAGGGGCAGATCCCGAGTGGACAGCCAAATCTTTTGCCCGAGACGATATCGGGGAGCCGGGGTCCGGTGGCGATCAACTTGTCGATACCTGGAGGTGGTCTTCAGGAGGGCCGACCGGGCTCTGCTCCAGGTACAACAAAAGAGGCGGGCAAACATGTGGGCAGAAGGTATGCCAACCTCTTCTTCCTGCTCAGGGAAGAGCGGGGGCTGATACCCCAGGGAACACTCAAAATGTGATAGGCAGAGCAGGGAAGGGTGTTGCAGGCATATTAGACCCACACAAGCTGCTGGCTCCAGGTGGTGGGGTTGGCGGAGACAAGGCAGTGGAGACAAGGTAGCGCAGAGTAGTCTCTAGGTCATGGTTGGCCCGCTCTGACTGGCCGTTGGACTGGGGGGTGGAACCCGTAGGACAGGCTGGCTGACGACCCAATGAGGCTGCAGAACACCTTCCAGAACCGGGACGAGAATCGAGGACCCCAGTCGGAGACCATGTCTACTGGTAGTCCATGGATCCGGAAGACGTGCTGCACCGTGAGCTGGGCCATCTCTTTGGCAGATGGTAGTTTGGGGAGAGGAATGAAGTGGGCGGCTCTGGAAAACCAATCCACCACATTCAGGATAGCGTTGTTGCCATCAGATGGGGGAAGACCCATTACAAAGTCCAGGGAGATGTGAGACCAGGGACGGTGAGGGACAGGCAGAGGTTGGAGGAGACCAGCCGGAGCTTGCAGAGGAGTCTTGTTTTACTCACAAACCATGCAAACAGCGACGAATGCAAAGACGTCAGGGACCATGGTAGGCCACCAAAAGCATTGTCGCACAAGAGCCAGGGTCCGACGGGAGCCTGGGTGGCAGGCAATCCTGGTGGAGTTGGCCCACTCCAGGACCGCAGAGTGGACCGCGTCAGAAACTAACATCCAGTTATCAACCCCCTCCCCCCCGGGGTTCAGCTGGGAACGCCTCACGAACATGCTTCCCTAATCCCCAGATGAGTGCCAATGCCAGGCATGAGGTGGGTAGGATGGTCTCGGGTTCCAGGGTAGTAGCCGTGAGTCTATAGCAGCGTGACAGCACATCCGGCTTGACATTCTTGGATCCCGGCCGCTATGTGAGGGAGAAGTTGAACCAGGTGAACAGCAGGAGCCACCTAGCTTGCCTGGAATTGAGGCGCTTGGCGGTGCTGAGATTTTCCAGGTTCTTGTGGTCGGTCCACACAATGAAAGGCTGTTCCGCCCCCTCCAGCCAGTGCCTCCAACACCATCTTCACCGCGAGAAACTCATGATTCACCACATCGTAGTTTCTCTCCGTGGTGTTGTGGAGGTGGGAGAAGAAGACGCAGTGATGTAACGACCGCTGGGACAGGACAGCCTCCACTCCGGCATCCGAGGCATCGGCCTCCCCCCGGAACTGGCGCTACAGGTCAGAATGAACCAAGATGGGAGCTGTGGGGAAACGATGTTTAAGATCCCAGAACGCCTGGTCAACAGCTGGGGACCACGTGAATGGAACCTTGGGAGAGGTGAGTGCAGACAGGGGGGAAGCAAGTAGCACCCTTGCTGTAGCACCAGATAAAGTGGCAATAAAAGTTGACAAATCCCAGGAAACGCTGCAGCTATACTGTGGATGTAGGCTGAGGCCAATCCACCACCGCTCTCAGCACCCTGTGATCCATCTGTACGCTCCCTGAAGCGATGATGTAACCCAGAAAGGGGATGGTGGAGCAATGGAATTCACACATTTCTGCTTTTGCAAAAAGCTGGTTCTCCAGGAGGCATTGGAGAACCTTTTGGACTTGGAGCACATGTTCTTGGGTGGAGCGGGAGAAGACAAGGATGTCATCGAGGTAGACGAAGATGAACCGGTTCAACATGTTGCGGAGAACATCATTAACCAGAACCTGAAACACAGCAGGGGCTTTGGTGAGGCCAAAAGGCATAACCAGATACTTGTAGTGACCGCTGGCCGTGTTGAAGGCAGTTTTCCACTCGTGCCCCTCTGTATCCACACCAGGTGGTAGGCATTCCATAGATCCAGCTTTGAGAACACAGTGGCCCCCTGGTGCGGCTCGAAGGCCGAGGAGATGAGAGGTAGAGGGTAGTGGTTCCTCACCGTGATGTCGTTGAGACCTTGGTAGTTGATGCACGGGCCCAGGGTTTTGTCCTTCTCCACAAAGAAGAGCCCTGTGCCAGCGGGAGAGGCAAAAGGATGGATGAACACAGCAGCTAGGGAGTCCTCAATGTAGGTCTCCATAGCCTTGGTCTCCGGACCCGACAGGGAGTACCGTCGTACCCGTGGCGGAGTGATGCCTGGGAGAAGATCAATCCCGCAGTCATATGGTCGGTGCGGCAGCAGCGAAGTGGCCCGGGCCTTACTGAACACCTCACGGAGGTCCTGGTACTCTACGGGGATGGAGGAGGTCCAGGGCAGCTTCCGAGCTCCCAGGAAGACGTCCCAAGGGAAGGCTGCACTGATTTCAGGCAATGGGCGGGGCAGAGATGGCCAGGAGAATCCCAATACCACGGGAACCTGAGGATAATTAATGAGCAGGAACTGATTCGTCTCTATGTGGTTCCCTGACACACGTAGGTTGATGGGGGTGGTATTGTGGGTGACTCGGCCAATAGAGCGCCCGTCCAGTGCTCTAACGTTCATGGGAATGGAGAGGGGCCGAGTGGGGATATCCAGCTCGGAAGCCAGGGTAGTGTCCATAAAGCTCTCATCAGCCCCAGAGTTGATGAGTACCCAGAGAGATTTTGACTGGTTATCCCCACTTTTTTTTGACATGGCCTGAAAATGGCATGAAAAGGAATGCAAGTAAGGGGTGTGGAAAAGTTATCCGTATGGCGCACCAGAGTAATCACTCCTACCGGTGAGCCTGGTCTTTTAGTGGACAGGGGGAAACAAAATGACCAGTAGTCCCGCAATACAGGCAACTCTTGGTGTGAAGCCTGCATAGGCGTTCGGCTGGAGACAGCCTAGCTCTGCCTAGTTGCATTGGCTTGGGAAGAGGTGAATCCGCAGTCTTAGGAGGCCCCCGATCGGAACTCGGGTAGCCTCAGTTTCTCTCAGCAATGGAGCCGTCAGGGACTTCCGGGATACCTTGGCGGCGAAGGGGAATCGACTCTCCTCTCCTTCCTTCGTTCCCGTAGTCGTCAATCGATCAAAATGGTCAAGGTGATAAGCGAGTCGAGATCCATCGGTAGTTCCCAGGCTGCAACTTCCTCTGATACTCCGTGTAGGAACGTGTCAAAGAGCGCTTCTGGGTTCCAAGCACTCTCAGCTGCAAACATGCGGAAATCCACCACATAGCCTGTCACTCTACGGGAGTCTTGGCGTAGCTGGAGCAGCTTGCAAGCAGCCCCTCTCCCAGACAACGGAGAATCAAACACGTTCCGAACTTCCTCCATGAACTCCTCCAGACCCGAGGCAGACAACGGATTGTTGCTCCCACACCGCCATGGCCCAGGTGAGCGCCCTCCCGGACATCAGCGTAATGGCTTATGCTGTCCTTGAGCGGTTCTAGGGGAACGAAGATGGCTGCGGCTCAAAACTGAGGGAGCCTTGAAGGAGAGAAAAGGCCGGCAGGTCCCGGAATCTCCATCATAGTGCTCCGGAACACTGGGGTGTCCGGCGAGGTGACACTGCTAATAGTTGAGTTACTCAGGGGCTGGGAGGTTACCATTGTGGTAGGCTGCCTGACAGACAAGCTACAAAATTGCTCCAGTAATGCGTTTGGAACCCTTCCATAAGACCGCGAAACCACTCCTCGAGCCTTCCAATGGTGGCTCCTTGGGAGAAGATAGCGTTGCGGAGCTGGTCCGAGTCTGTTAGGTCGGTCATGGCCAGTTCTTACTATCACGTTTAAGGTATGACCCAGATGCAAACAGTGTCGAGAAACAAAAGTTTATTTCTAAAATAGGGGTAGGCAAACGACAGGTCAAAGACAGGCAGAGGTCAGAGAGGATGCAAAGGGACCAGAACGGCAGGCAGTCTTAGGGTCAGGGCAGGCAGGGGTCAATAATCCAGTAAAGTGGGGTAAAGTACAAAACGGCATTAAAGCTCAGGGCAGGCAGAAGGTCAAAACCGGGAAGGGCTAGAAAACAGGAGCAAGAAACAGGCAGGAGCAGGGGAACAAATGCTGGTAGGTTTCACAAACACAATGAACTGGCAACAGACAAACAGAGACACAGGTATAAATACACAGGGGATAATGGGGAAGATGGGCGACACCTGGATGGGGGTGGAGACAATCACATAGACAGGTGAAACAGATCAGGGTGTGACAAGAAGCAATAGTGTCGACATGGTTTAGAGGCATGAGAGAGACACAGAGAGACAGAAAGAGACAAAGAGACAGCGAGAGAGACAGAACGAGAGAGAGAGAGAGATACAGCAGTTTTTGACTGTGTCCAGTGTTTGAAAAAATATCGGCGGAGGTTAAATCATCAGCCAGCAGTGGGATGTTGGCCTGCTTGACCTCAGTGCTGGGTAATCTTCATGCCTCTACCATCCTACCAAAGATTAGACATTTCAGATATATGGCTCTGATGTTGGGTGACTGGGACTCAAAGAGCACTACTCAAAGTGTAGAGGGAAAGTAATGCACCAGAGAAGATGAAAAATATAAACACACATACACATACAGGCACACAAATAAACACGTTTTAGAAAACCTGGAAAAAGTACAAAAAAATCCAAGCAGATTACATTCTAAACCAAAAGCAAAAAACATGGGTTTATGTGCAGATTTGAAAACTGCTGTGGATTATTGTATATTCAGGAGGTTGGCCATTGGTGTTATTTTATGAAGGGAATAAAAAGATCAAAATACAATTCCACGTTATGTAAAGTGATATGTTCATTCGAATATTGACATCTTCATAAAAGCATTGATTTTGGGACATGTTTTTTGGTCTCATTACATTGATGTAAATGAGAGCACTGCTTTACATTCAGGTATTGCACTGAGACGAGGGAGCATTGAGTTCAGGTATGGATAGGCTAAACAATGCAGCTAAATGCTGTAATCCTCTGTACAAGCTAAAACTACATAGCATTACATGTTTGCCAATCACATTTGACAGGTAATGAGTCTTTAGGGTAATGTTCCAAGTTTCAAAGGATTTACTGTGCTGTATGAGAGCAATTTGGCTGCTATTTGCCTTTTTGTCCTTGCTTTTAAGATTAGAGTATAATACCATTGGAGCCCTCGATACAAAAAAACACAACTGACTGACTATGAGCTATTATGACCAGCCTGTAGCTACCTCTACATGTTCATCATCAGAAATGCTAGCGACTCCTGTGGCAGGCCGGGCGCCATGCATGCTAACCAGGTCGCCAGGTGCACTGTGTTTCACATTGGTGCGGCTGGCTTCCGGGTTGGATGCGCGCTGTGTTAAGAAGCAGAGGAAGTATCAGACTCTAATGAGGAAGTGCACATTGTCTCTGAATGTCCCTGCTGAGGGCGCTAACTTGGCTCACAGGAAAGGGTGTTACTGTGCATGTTACTGTTCCAATAAAGCTTTTAAAAGTGTAGTGTCTCTCAGTCCAAACGGTTTCAGAATGCATACAGCACCCTGCCTTACCCCAGCCCAACTGTAGCTCATGAATATGGATGAGAAACACTTAACCTCTATGGGTCATTCAGTCCTCGCATCATAATATCTGAGAAAAATCTGAAAAAAAGATGCTCCACTTCTGCTGCACATGAATAGTGATTTTGCTGCTGCCTGATCACGTAAGTGTTGAGTACAGGTTTGACTGTTAAACAGTGAGGCAGGCTTTGCATGTGAAGAAAGAAGGAAGCCCACTGGTACTGAGCAGGATTTGTAATGCTCCCATTCTAGGTCTATGGTTCTGTTCTAGCTATACTTTCAAGTAAATTCCTTATGGAGCTAATTTAAATAAGAGTGTTGTAATGCTGGTCTTTTAGTTAGCTGAGGTGTTAACGTATCTCTCCACAGAGACCAACAGATGATTTACAGCAGGTTTCCCAGCCCTATCACAGCCCTATCCCCTAGCCACCTCTCTTCTCTCTCAATCCAATCAATTAAAGGGCTTTGTCTCTTCCATCGCCTGGCACTCTCCCCAAGTGTTTTGGTTCATCCACTCAGGTACTGTAGTGTATCAGTGTTTTAAAACGCTACAGGGATTAAGGCCTTGTGTTTGTGTGGTTTTCTGCTTGTCTGTATACTGGTTTGATTATCTGCACCGGAGACATTACACAGATTACAATAAAAGGACAATCGCCGTGATACGGTGTCATAATCAGTGTTGATGTTTGCATTATGTTCATGTCAGACCTTTTTATTTCACCTTTATTTAACCAGGTAGGCTAGCTGAGAACAAGTTCTCATTTACAAATGCGACCTGGCCAAAATAAAGCATAGCAGTGTGAACAGACAACAACACAGAGTTAAACATGGAGTAAACAATAAACAAGTCAATAGCACAGAAGAAGAAAAAATAAGGCATGAGGAGGTAGGCGAAAAATTACAATTTAGCAGATTAACACTGGAGTGATAAATGATGAATGATCAGATGGTCATGTACAGGTAGATATACTGGTGTGCAAAAGAGCAGAAAAGTAAAGAAATAAAAACAGTATGGGGATGAGGTAGGTAAATTGGGTGGGCTATTTACCGATGGACTATGTACAGCTGCAGCGATCGGTTAGCTGCTCAGATAGCAGATGTTTAAAGTTGGTGAGGGAGATAAAAGTCTCCAACATCAACGATTTTTGCAATTCGTTCCAGTCACAGGCAGCAGAGACCTGGAAGGAAAGGCGGCCAAATGAGGTGTTGGCTTTAGGGATGATCAGTGACCTGCTGGAGCGCGTGCTACGGGTGGGTGTTGCCATCATGACCAGTGAACTGAGATAAGGCGGAGCTTTACCTAGCATGGACTTGTAGATGACCTGGAACCAGTGGGTCTGGCGACGAATATGTAGAGCATATTCGACTAGAGCATACTGGTCGCAGTGGTGGGTGGTAGAAGGTGCTTTAGTAACTAAACAGATGGCACTGTGATAAACTGCATCCAGTTTGCTGAGTAGAGTATTGGAAGCTATTTTGTAGTTGACATTGCCGAATTCGAGGATCGGTAGGATAATCAGTTTTACCTGGTAAGTTTGGCGGCGTGAGTGAAGGAGGCTTTGTTGGGAAATAGAAAGCCGACTCTAGATTTGATTTTAGATTGGAGATTGATATGAGATTGATATGAGTCTGGAAGGAGAGTTTACAGTCTAGCCAGACACCTAGGTACTTATAGATGTCCACATATTCTAGGTCGGAACCATCCAGGGTGGTGGGCTAGTCGGGGGTGCCGGTGCAGGCAGCGAACGGTTGAAAAGCATGCATTTGGTTTTACTAGCGTTTAAGAGCAGTTTGAGGCCACACGGAAGGAGTGTTGTATGGCATTGAAGCTCGTCTGGAGGTTAGATAGCACAGTCTCCAAGGAAGGGCCAGAAGTATACAGAATGGTGTCGTCTGCGTAGAGGTGGATCAGGGAATTGCCCGCAGCAAGAGCAACATCATTGATATATACAGAGAAAAGAGTCGGCCCAAGAATTGAACCCTGTGGTACCCCCATAGAGACTGCCAGCGGACCGGACATCATGCCCTCCGATTTGACACACTGAACTCTGTCTACAAAGTAGTTGGTGAACCAGGCAAGGCAGTCATTAGAAAAACCGAGGCTACTGAATCTGCCGATAAGAATATGGTGATTGACAGAGTCAAAAGCCTTGGCAGGGTCGATGAAGACGGCTGCACAGTACTGTCTTTTATCGATGGCGGTTATGATATCGTTTAGTACCTTGAGCGTGGCTGAGGTGCACCCGTGATCGGCTCGGAAACCAGGTTGCACAGCGGAGAAGGTACGGTGGGATTCGAGATTGTCAGCGATCTGTTTGTTGACTTGGCTTTCGATGACCTTAGATAGGCAGGGCAGGATGAATATAGGTCTGTAACAGTTTGGGTCCAGGGTGTCTCCCTCTTTGAAGAGGGGGATGACCGCGGCAGCTTTCCAATCCTTGGGGATCTCAGACGATATGAAAGAGAGGTTGAACAGGCTGGTAATAGGGGTTGCGACAATGGCGGCGGATAGTTTCAGAAATAGAGGATCTAGATTGTCAAGCCCAGCTGATTTGTACGGGTCCAGGTTTTGCAGCTCTTTCAGAACATCTGCTATCTGGATTTGGGTAAAGGAGAAGCTGGGGAGGCTTGGGCGAGTAGCTGTGGGGGGAGCGGAGCTGTTGGACGAGGTTGGAGTAGCCCGGAGGAAGGCATGGCCAGCTGTTGAGAAATTCTTGTTGAAGTTTTCGATTATCACGGATTTATTGGAGGTGACCGTGTTACCTAACCTCAGTGCAGTGGGCAGCTAGGAGGAGGTGCTCTTGTTCTCCATGGACTTTACAGTGTCCCAGAACCTTTTGGAGTTAGAGCTACAGGATGCAAATTTCTGCTTGAAAAAGCTGGCCTTTGCTTTCCTGACTGACTGCGTGTATTGGTTCCTGACTTCCCTGAACAGTTGCATATCGCAGGGACTATTCGATGCTATTGCAGTCCGCCACAGGATGTTTTTGTGCTGGTCGAGGGCAGTCAGGTCTGGAGTAAACAAAGGGCTATATCTGTTCTTAGTTCTGCATTTTTTGAACGGAGCATGCTTATCTAAGAAAGTGAGGAAGTTACTTTTAAAGAATGACCAGGCATCCTCAACTGACGGGATGAGGTCAATATCCTTCCAGGATACCCGGGCCAGGTCGATTAGAAAGGCCTACTCGCAGAAGTGTTTTAGGGAGCGTTTGACAGTGATTAGGGGTGGTCGTTTGACTGCGGACCCGTAGCGGATACAGGCAATGAGGCAGTGATCGCTGAGATCCTGATTGAAGACAGCGGAGGTGTATTTGGAGGACCAGTTGGTCAGGATAACGTCTATGAGGTTGCCCTTGTTTACAGATTTAGGGTTGTACCTGGTGGTTTCCTTGATGATTTGTGTGAGATTGAGGGCATCTAGCTTAGATTGGTGTTAAGCATATCCCAGTTTAGGTCACCTAACAGAACAAACTCTGAAGCTAGATGGGGAGCGATCAATTCACAAATGGTGTCCAGGGCACAGCTGGGAGCTGAGGGGGGTCGGTAGCAGGCGGCAACAGTGAGAGGCTTATTTCTGGAGAGGTTCATTTTTAAAATTAGAAGTTCAAACTGTTTGGGTATGGACCTGGAAAGTATGACATTACTTTGCAGACTATCTCTGCAGTAGACTGCAACTCCTCCCCCTTTGGCAGTTCTATCTTGACGAAAAATGTTATAGTTGGGCATGGAAACCTCAGAATTTTTGGTGGCCTTCCTAACCCAGGATTCAGACACGGCAAGGACATCAGGGTTGGCAGAGTGTGCTGAAGCAGTGAGTAAAAGAAACTTAGGGAGGAGGCTTCTGATGTTGACATGCATGAAACCAAGGCATTTTCGATCACAGAAGTCAACAAATGAGGGTGCCTGGGGACAAGCAGGGCCTGGGTTTACCTCCACATCACCTCCACATCAAACGTGTAACAGAGGAGGAGTAGAATGAGGGTGCAGCAAAACTGGTCGCCTAGAGCGATGGGGACAAAGAATAAAAGGAGCAGATTTCTGGGCGTGGTAGAGTATATACAGGTCATAATGCGCAGACAGGGGTATGGTGGGGTGCGGGTACAGCGGAGGTAAGCCCAGGCACTGGGTGATGATAAGAGAGGTTGTATCTCTGGACATGCTGGTTGTAATGGGTGAGGTCACCGCATGTGTGGGAGGTGGGACAAAGGAGGTATCAGAGGTATGAAGAGTGGAACTAGGGGCTCCATTGTAAACTAAAACAATGATAACTAACCTGAATCACAGTATACAAGGCATATTGACATTTGAGAGACATACAGCGAGGCATAAAGTCATCGCAGGTGTTGATTGGGAGAGCTAGCTAAAACAACAGGTGAGACAACAACAGCTAATCAGCTAACACAACAACAGCAGGTAAAATGGCGATGACTAGGCAGAGAGGGTCGGATTAACTACACACAGAGTCTGAGTTCGCAGCTGGGGCCGCCAGATAAAAAATAAATAAACAGAATGGAGTACCGTGATTAATGGACAGTCCAGCAGTTATGTAGCCAAGTGATCATAGGGGCGCTGTGTCGACAGAGAATCCAAGCCAGATGGTGAAAGAGTTATTGTAGAATTTAGTTTGCTAGCCGGGAGATGAGCCTGGCTCACGGCTAACTGGTGCTAGCTTCGTGGCAGTGGCGTTTGCCACTATAGCCAATCGGTAGCAGCGGTGATCCAGTGTCAAGGTCCAGAGTTTACGGCAAGGATCCGGTGGAGTATTGGGCTCTAGCCGTGTATGAGTGGGGTTCGGGTGAACAGCTGAGTAGGCCGGGTGGTGGGCCTCAGGGATGTCTTTGGTACTGGATGCCACGGTGAGTCCAAGCTAGCTGTGAGCTAACTAGCTGCAGGCTGTGAGCTAGCTAGCTAGCTAGCTGCAATTTAGCTGTGAAGATCAGAAGTAGTGGTCCAGGGATTACAGCAGGAATCCGGCGTTGTTGTGGAGAGACAGTCCGATACTGGTAGACTAGCGAGTATTATCCAGGCTAAGAACAGGGCTGTTATCTGTGCAGAAGGTAAAAGCCGCTAGCAGTGGCTAACAATGACTAAATAGCTTGTAGCTAATTAGCTGGTTAGTTTCTGGAGGTTCTTGAATGTGTTCTAAAATTGAAAATAATAGCGATTCCGTATGACATTAGGTGAGGCAGGTTACTGGAATGTATAATCGAATTAATAATCGAAAAGAGATTGAAAATAAATTGAAATATATAAACAAAAAATATGGAAAATACAAAAGTACACGAGAGGAACAAACAAACAAACAAACAAACACGTCTTCACTGCTACGCCATCAGACCTATGGCTCAAGCTGATGATGAAAGTCATGTATTTCCTGTTTATGTTATTTCAGTCAGTTTGTGTGTGCATAGTTAATGCCTTGAACATCATTGATCTGCTTGAGAGAGAGGATCGGATAGTGTCAGCGAGCTACTTGAGGACCAACAGCCACACATACACTGTCGTTCAAAAGTTTGGGGTCGCTAAGAAATGTCCTTGTTTTTGAAAGAAATGCACATTTTTTTACCATTAAAATAACATAAAATTGATCAGAAATACAACGTAGACATTGTTAATGTTTTAAATTACTATTGTAGCTGGAAATGGAATATCTACATAGGCGTACAGAGGCCCATTATCAGCAACCATCACTCCTGTGTTCCAATGGCACGTTGTGTTAGCTAATCCAAGTTTATCATTTTAAAAGGCTAATTGATCATTAGAAAAACATTTTGCAGTTATGTTAGCACAGCTGAAAAGGGTTAATCTGATTAAAGAAGCAATACAACTGTCCTTCTTTAGACTAGTTGAGTATCTGGAGCATAAGCATTTGTGCGTTCGATTACAGGCTCAAAATGACTAGAAGCAAAGACCTTTCTTCTGAAACTTATCAGTCTATTCTTGTTCTGAGAAATGAAGGCTATTCCATGTCAGAAACAGAAGTTCTCGTACAACGCTGTCTACTACTCCCGTCTCTAACCAGAATAGAAAGAGGAGTGGGAGGCCCCGATGCACAACTGAACAAGAGGACAAGTGCATAGTGTCTAGTTTGAGAAACAGATGCCTCACAAGTCCTCAATTGGCAGCTTAATTAGTACCCGCAAAACACCAGTCTCAACGTCAACAGTGAAGAGTGGACTCCGGGATGCTGACCTTCTAGGCAGTACATCGTAGCACTGTAAAAATGCCAACTTAACCAATGACTTAATCATAGTTGTTCTGTGAGTTGGGTGGACTTCAGAAAGACAACAAATTGAGCTAAACAAACTTTGCACACAGTAGGCTGAATGTATAAAAACGTGTTGTGTTGAATTACAAATTCATGTTTGCCTTTGGAAGGCAACACTGTATGTTGGTTTAGCTATTTGCACAAATGTTGAGCTAACTCAAAATCCTATTGTAGCTTGTTGCCTTACAATGGTACCTTGAATCAACAAACTGTGATCGAAATTAGCTGAATTTGAACAAGCTTCTTGAGTAAAAACACAAATGTGTTTGTGCAAAACCACTCATAACCACACCCATCAATATCATATTTCCCAGCAAGCTCTTTTTTCAGTATTTTCAGAATTGTTTGTTTCAATAACTGTGTTTTTGCAATTACAGTTCATTGATTGGTTGATTAATTTTAGGCTACACAAACATAAATAACGTAAATATTTCTGAACTAATCCAATCTGTTAGTAGTTGGACTTTTGTACCCATGACTGAAATGGCTATTCAAGTTTATAGGATTTAAGTACTCTCAATAATCAGTTTTCCTTACTCTGGCAGTTATTCTCAATGTAGGTTGGGGGTGATTAATAGTTCCAGTTGTTGGATATCCTCACTCTGGCTTGATTCCAATAGGATTTACACTGCCCTTTGCAAGCCAGCATAATGTGACTTGCAGGCTTGCCGTGGCCTGAAAACCAGGAATTTCAGATCACTGCGTTAGGGTGTAACTAGGCCCTCAAAGAAAGGCCTTAGGATATATGTAAAGTATTGTCATAAAGAGTTACATTGTACGTTGAATCCACTTTTTAATCTTTTTACAGTGAGGGACGTGCAGAGGCAGAGGAAAGGAGAGTGGTCTAAATAACATGGAGCCTTATCCTTAGGCATTAAGCAACATTTTCTGTGGCACCAAGGACTCGGTGGACACGCTGTATGGGGCAACCTTTATCATGAGCGCACACACTGTGGTCTTAATTAAAGAGAATGTATATAGAGCATAGTCACACAACCACCCACACACAGACACACACATACACACACACACACACGCTGACACACACACACACCACCACCTACCCTCACTAAATGGCCCCCTTCTCCACTTGTCCAGAAATTCAATCAGTTCTGCCTTAATCCGCAATAACCGACAACTGCATAGAAGTTTCATTGTTTTTATTTAGGCGTGTCGCAGGTGTAACGGCGTTGGAGCTGTCAAATCAGCAAGCGGCTCCTGGCCTTATACCTATTGCGGAAATTGCCATTGGATGTGCCGAGTTGGATTAGTAATAATCCCATGCAGCCTTGTTACAAATTGGAACACTGGAATGTGTGTTGTAATCTACACCTCGATTAGGCTGATATTAATCACTATTATTTTTGTTGAAAGATTTTAAATGTCAGTGCCATTACTTCTGTATAGTCTACACTTTCTCGTTCTGAACTTCTTCTAATGCAAATGGGATGCTTATGGCTTCGTGACAATGACCACACGAGCAGCCACTGATTTGACAGCTTTTAACGCAAAACACCATGCTATTGCGGGTCCAGCTACCACTGGTTAACGCGTGACATGATTGAATCTAGGCTTAGATCTGTATTTTCACTTTGTCCCTCTTAATGTTCTACCTACCTCCCTCCAACTGGTATCACTGTGGAGATAGAGAGTGAGGTATGCAGGACCAAAGCAGTTAAGATGGTGCAGGATAGCTGAGCGGGAGAATCAGTTCACAACTGAAGTGTGTGGACGTCCTTACCTGTCACGATCAATATGGCAGGTAAAGGGCGAAGAGAGCTGTATGTAAATCTAACGGAGGTCAAATCGATCCACACACACACACACACACACAAAACACACTCACAGATGGCACAGGCATACAGACGCTCCCTTACAACATCCTCTATTGTTCTCGATTTCTCAACTCAATAACAATCTATTTAGTTTACAATAATTATAATGAATAATCAATTACTACAGTAAGAATATGTTCAGTGAACAATTTGAATTCCAAACAGAGCATGCAGAAAGATGAAATACATCTTAAAAGCACTTTGAGACCTTGTGAGGAAAGTTAGCCCATTTTATGGCCCATTTCTATAAAGCATGCAGATAAGGACTAATTCAATGTTGAAGCACATGCACTTGGATAGGGACATAGAAAAGTATAAAGCAGAATAAACTGCTGTGCACATTGCAAGGCCATGCCTGTTGATTAAAAGAGCCGGGCTATTGTTAATGATATGAGCCACTCCATCTGCTCCCTAATGGGCATCTCAGGAATGAGATCAGGATGATGTTTAGGTTTGTATACAGCATATTAAGATGACATGTTATAGCTCTAGTAGCATGGTGCTATCCAGATCCATACACTATAGGGGTTCTACCATGTAAGAAGATCATAGTGTGCTGCAAATGCTTTGTTAGAGATTTCCAAGTCTTCCAAGAGTTTGATCTGGTTCCAGATATAACCTTTTTAAGATCCATGTAAAACCCTTCCCACAGAGGGTTCTACATAGAACCCAAAAGAGTTCTACCTGTAATGAAAAAGGGGACAGCCGAAGAATCCTTATGGAACTCTTTTTTTTCTAAGAGTGTGTAGACTCAGTTTTATTGTGCAGTGATGTGCTGCGTGTTTTAGTTTTTGTTGGTGTGGTTGGTTGGTTGTTCTGTGCTACCTGGCTGCCTGGCGCTAATGCACTGCAGTGGCTCTTTAGTATTCCTCTCCTGCCGTCTGAGAAGGTTCTCTTCTGGGACTGGCGTGGAGTGGCGGGGAAGAGATGCAGCCGGTGCCCATATCGGCCACCGCTCCCTACCGCCCTCCATACACACTATTAATAAGCCCTGTGCACAGAGTCTGTGGCAGGCAGCAGACAGGGCCATGCAGGGGACACAGTCAGAGCGCCTGGCCAGGCTGGAGAGGGGACAGGACAGGCAATCCAAAAAGGTATTGATTGGATGACTGGGCCTCTCTGTGTGTCAGAAAGTGATAGGGGCTGCTGACTGTAGGACCCACAGAGCATGAACACAGAGCAAGGCCAAGAGACTGTTAACTACTCTGTTAGGTGTGTTGTCTAAGGTGTGTGTGTATGTGTGCGAGCGTCAGCGTTCCTGCTTGCCTGCATGTATGCGTGTCTAATGCCCCTCTGTGTTTCCCGAAAGTGAAATAACACCTCCTAATATCAAAACGACACTGATTTGTTTTCATTTCTATGAGGTTCTTTGTGTGATATGATACATATTTACCAAGATAATGAACACACACAATTTGGAATATCTGGTTCCATTTGTCATTGCCAGCACAGACCCTCCCCACACAAAGCCTGTATCGGTCCATCTAAACAAAGCGTTTCCTGGCTCTAGCAACTATGAGTGCTAACGTAATTAAATACTGAACAATGAATCATTTCTCCAAGCTAACATCATTTATTTACAAACAACTGTAACGGTTTTCCTCCTCTTCCTCTGAAGAGGAGAGGCGAGAAGGATCGGAGGACCAATATGCGGCGTGGTAAGTGTCCATGGTTCTTTTAATAAGAAATACTCAACATGAACACAACTGATAAAAAAAAACAATAAACGTGAAACAAACAAAAAACAAAACAGTACCGTGTGGTGAAAAACACAGACATGGAAACAAACACCCACAAACAAACAGTGAAACCCAGGCTACCTAAGTATGATTCTCAATCAGAGACAACTAATGACACCTGCCTCTGATTGAGAACCATACTAGGCCGAAACATAGAAATCCTAAAATCATAGAAAAACAAACATAGACTGCCCACCCCAACTCACGCCCTGGCCATACTAAATAATGACAAAAAAAAGGAAATAAAGGTCAGAACGTGACAACAACACATACACATACTCATTGAAATCCAATAATTTCTCTCCTCCTGTTAAAACAAACTGGGTCTCTCATTTAAAAGTAAATGAGAAAGTACATTTTCATTGTGGCTAATGCCTGTGTTTTGCAAACGTTTATATTCATAGAAAGAAAAAAATCAAAAACCCCTCACCCCCATTTTAATCAACATCTCTCCTTTAATGATTATATTTTGTATAATGTGTGTTTCTCTGTTAACTGTTGTTGTGCTGTCTGTTTGTTGCAGGTGATGGGAACCCCAAGGAGAGCAGTCCCTTCATCAACAGCAGCAGTGCCAGCGACGTGGAGAAGAGCCAGCAGTACAATGGCAAGAATATGGCCCTGTTTGAGGTCTGTAACACAGGGCTCCCTAACTTGCTTCACTATAATTACACAATAATTAAATACTGTCATTACTTTGTTCCCTTTGTTTAAAACGACCACCTACAGTTTATACGACACCTTGCTTGCTCAGGCACCAGGTGGTTTGAATTCTTTGAAATAAGTAGTGGTTTCTCAGTTGTCAATACACCTTAGAGGGCTGATATGATGTCTGTCCACCTGTCCCTGTGTACTGCAGGAGGAGATGGACAACAGTCCCATGGTGTCGTCCATACTCAGCAGTCTGGCCAACTACTCCAACCTGCCTCAGGGCAGCAAAGAGCACGAGGAGGCCGAGAACGAGGAGGGGGCGGCTCCGTCCAAAAAAAAACCTGCTATCAAGGTACTTCATCTAATCTAAACTAAAGTGTGGTCCCTAAACATAAACATTAGCTGGAGTTTGAATTGATCTGATGCGGCAGAGTATGGTCCTTCCAGGTCACCATTGTCCACCTGACAAGGTGGAGGATTAAGCTGATTAAGAACGGAAAGGAGGATTACTGATGACGCTGTCAGCCATGTTTAGGCCTGGACAGGACGTGATTGATGGCTGTGTGTGCTGCCCTTTTCCTTCCCTGATGTTACACATCAGTTTGGTAATTTATAGGACCTGAGCAGGGCCACATTAGCCCTGTTAGCCCTGTTATGTGGAGTGGAGCATAATCCTGATACATGAAGCTACTCTCTAGGCCTGTCTTGTTACACTGGTCTGAGTCAGGTTACTGTATCATTCACTTCCACTCCTTTTCTTGTTATCTACATCCTAATTTGACAGCTCCTTCCAGCCAGGAGGCCACAAGAGGCTGGTATTATGAGATAATATTATTAGGATGTGGTATTATGAAATGACACATATGGAATCATGTAGTAACCAATAAGTGTTATATTATGTTTTATTTTATATTTGAGAGTAGACACCTCTGGCACGGATGACAGCTTGTACACTCTTAGCATTCTCTCAACCAGCTTCATGAGGTAGTCTCCTGGAATGCATTCCAATTAACAGGTGTGCCTTGTCAAAAGTTAATTTGCGGAATTTATTTCCTTCTTAATATGTATGGGGTGGTATACAGAAGAAAGCCATATTTGGTAAAAGACCAAGTCAATATTATGTCAAGAACAGCTCAAATAAGCAAAGAGAAACAACAGTCCGTCATTACTTTAAGACATGAAGGTAAGTCAATACGGAAATTTTCAAGAACTTCGCTAAAACCATCAAGCTCTATGATGAAACTGGCTCTCATGCGGACTGCCACTCCTCAGTAAAATGCACATGACAGCCTGCATGGAGTTTTCCAAATGGCACCCAAAGGACTCTCAGACCTTAAGAACCAAGATTCTCTGGTCTGATGAAAACAAGATTGAACTCTTTGGCCTGAATGCCAAGCATCACGTCTGGAGGAAACCTGGCATCATCCCTACGGGGAAACATGTTAGTGGCAGCATCATGCTGTAGGGATGTTTTTCAGCAGAAGGGACTGGGAGACTAGTCAGGATCACGAGGAAGATGAACAGAGCAAAGTACAGAGAGATCCTTGATGAAAACCTGCTCTAGAGCGCTCAGGACCTCAGACTGGGGCAAAGGTTCACCTTCCAACAGGACAACGACCCTGAGCACACAGCCAAGACAATACAAGATTGGCTTCGGGACAAGTCTCAGAATGCCCTTGAGTGGCCCAGCCAGAGCCCGGACTTGAACCCAATCAAACATCTCTGGAGAAACCTGAAAATAGCTGTGCAGCGTTGCTCCCCATCCAACCTGACAGAGCTTGAGAGAATCTTCAGAGAAGAATGGTGAAGTGAAGTCCTATGGGAGATCCAATCCCATATAACTCAATAGCTGAAAGCCATGTCTGGTCAATTGAAGAGTTTGAGAACTACATTTTCTCCTCTATACATATCTAGACAGACAGGCCCACATTAAGAAAATAATTAGATGGTCCTTCTCCCTAGTAATAGGACAATTGCTAGTCATTAGCTAAATGAGCTGACAGAGATAGAGGATTTGTGCAACCTCAGCCAGTATCCTAGAGCCACCTCCACCTGCGTGAATAGAAGAGTGAAAGTAAGTGTCCACTAATATGATATCATACATCTGGATTATTTTAAGTCCATGTAGTGAGACACCGAGGAATCTCTGTTGCCTGAATTTCAGCTTTATGCCTCACAAGCAAAAAAAGCCTTCAATCAAGGAGAGCCACAAACGTATCGCCAGCCCAAAATAATGAGGAAAAGGAGGAGAAAGTGCTTTCTTACTGCTGCCATTCAAATAGGTTAATGAGGGAGGAGATGTCCCCCACTCAATTCCTCCAATCAACTCAGATGCCGGAGCCGGTCACTAGAGGAATTTGTTTTGTTCCACTAATGGTGTGGGGTACATTACTGTACTTTTATCAAGTTTGTACTGCCATGCCACAGTTAAACATTTTCATATTTAATCAGTATTGATTTGTGTTTGTTCTCCAGGCACCATCGCTGGGCACTCTGATGGGGGTTTACCTGCCCTGCATCCAGAATATCTTTGGTGTGATCCTATTCCTGCGGATGACCTGGATGGTGGGCATAGGAGGGGTCTTTGGCTCCTTCATCATCGTCTTCATGTGCTGCTCCACGGTGAGTCACAGCTCTGGACCATATTCTTTTCACTCACTCTCTCTCTCCTGTTCTCCTCCTTTTTCTTCCCCTTAAACTTGCTCTCTCTTTATATCACCCTCCGTGTTTTCCTCTTTTTCTCTTTCTCCCTTCTATCCACTTTGTCTCTCCCCTCCCCTCTATCCTCTCTCCATCATTGTTAGAATGGGCACTCTGCCAGCCAGAGCAGAAAGAGAGGCACGTTTGCAGCACTGATAAGGATATACTCAACGCCACTTCCATTTGAATTATGTTTGATGTCCCAAAGCTCTCCCAGTTGAGTAAATCCTAGTTTAATCCTGTTTTGACCTGAGGTAGCCCTGAAAGCTTTACAGAATACATTTCCCTTAACTTACTTACGTAAATATATATATATTTTTTAAGTGTTGTATACCCAAGTATATTTTCAGATTCCATCACATTCCGGGTTCACAGTAATTTCATCATTTTCTACTGAAAATAAGGATTTAAGCCATAAGAACTGTAACTTAAATTTCATAATGCATGTAGAATGCATTTATCCAAACGGTGTTCCTTTTGGTTTGCGCACCAAGAGACTGAAAGCTATAGCCTTAGTACTTAGTTCTCAAGGCTAGTACTATCTTGAGCCAATCCCCAAACACTAGGTGACTGCCCTTACCCACACCTGTCACTGATCCAGTGACAAATGAAGGCTAGCTAGCGCTCTGAGCTGCTATCAGCTCAATTACTGCCGATTAGCATGTCAGCAGCAGCACTGACCCTGAAGGCAGATATAGCCCATCCCGAACTGATCAAAGACAACATCAAACCCCAACAACTCAGCAGTGAGCTCAGGACTATAAAGAACTGCTATTTGGGGCAATACATAAAGGTGGTGACCAGTTTGACCTCTGTTCCAGTCCCACCCCAGGGATAGTAGAGGGCTGTGTGTTACATTACTAATAGACTAGAAGACCCTGAGCAGCAAAGCCTGCTCTTTGTGGAGATCCATCAGATGTGTTAGATAGAAAAGACAGCAGGATGGGAGAATATCATTTATCCTCACTTGATAATGGGTAATCTGATCTCAGTTCTGTGCCAAAGAGCATGACTTAAATAGCAGAATAGACTCAAATGTCATACCCTCTAATTTGTTGTTACCCAAAATTACAACCAACTAATTGCAGCATTACCACAGAAATGGAAGAGGCAAGTGGAAGGGGAAAAAAGTAAGGAACTTGTCTGTCATCCCTGCATTAAAGACCAAAAATGGTTAAAGAAATGTGTGATAAATAAAAATGTATACCAGTTTCATTTAAGGACCAAAAAATTGACAGAGGTGCCATCTAAATTGGAAAAAAGTTGGGAAGAGATGTACCGATTCCATGGCACATGGTTTATGAATTGACACACAAAACGACACCGGATTCAAAATTATTATACAAAATTATTGTTTATCTTTAATTTACAATCTGTAGAAACTATGAGAATAGAAAGGTTCAGTACTTTTGTGAATCATCACAGCACAGTTGAAAAATATATGGCAAATAAAAATCCAAAATGGATAGTGTTAAGCAATAGATGGGAGTGGTTGAATGGAGCTGAAGGGTGAGACTAATAACAACAAGATAACAAATGTAAAACAAACTGGGACTGAAAAATGTGTATAGGATCAGAACTTTTGTGAAATAGCACAGTTACAAATAGAAATCAACTGGATGGACATCAGAAATAGAGGAAGGCCAGGACTAACAACAAACAAAATATAATTATTTTAAAATAGATTGTGTCTGTAAAATATGTATAAACTGAAGGTAGAAGCCAAAGTGTTATTGTTATTTAGTTTACTCAAATTGGGGGAGGGGTGGTAGAGTTTGTGGGGAATAATAAAGGTATATTCTAAAAACAGTGTGCATGTGTATATATGTATATATGTCTGTGTATGTATGTGTATATACAGTTAAAGTCGGAAGTTTACATACACCTTTGCCAAATACATTTCACAATTTCTGACATTTAATATTAGTAAATATTCCCTGTTTTAGGCCAGTTAGGATCATCACTTTATTTTAAGAATGTGAAATGTCAGAATAATAGTAGGGAGAATGATTTATATCAGCTTGTATTTTTTCATCACATTCCCAGTGGGTTAGAAGTTTGCATACACTCAATTAGTATTTGGTAGCATTGCCTTTAAATTGTTGACCCATTTGCGACCAAGCTTTAACTAACTTGTGTACTGATGTCTTGAGATATTGCTTCAATATATCCATATCATTTTCCTTCCTCATGATGCAATCTATTTTGTGAAGTGCACCAGTCCCTCCTGCAGCAAAGTAACCCCACAACATCATGCTACCACCCCCATGCTTCACGGTTGGGATAGTTTTCTTTGGCTTGCAAGCCTCCCCCTTTTTCCTCCAACAACAATGGTCATTATTATGGCCAAACAGTTCTATCTTTTTTTCATCAGACCAGAGGACATTTCTACAAATGTACGATCTTTGTCCCCATGTGCAGTTGCAAACCGTAGTCTGGCTTTTTTTATAGTAGTTTTGGAGCAGTGGCTTCTTCCTTGCTGAGCGGCCTTTCAGGTTATGTCGATATAGGACTCGTTTTACTGTGGATATAGATACTTGTGTACCTGTTTCCTTCAGCATCTTCACAAGGTCTTTTGCTGTTGTTCTGGGATTGATTTGCACTTTTCGCACCAAAGTACGTTCATCTCTAGGAGACAGAACGCGTCTCTTTCTTGTGCGGTATGACGGCTGCGTGGTCCCATTGTGTTTATACTTGCGTACTGTTGTTAGTACAGATGAACGTGGTACCTTCAGGCATTTGGAAATTGCTCCCAAGGATGAACCAGAGGAGGTTTTTTTCAGAGGTCTTGGCTGATTTCTTTTGATTTTCCCATGATGTCAAGCAAAGAGGCACTGAGTTTGAAGGTAGGCCTTGAAATACATCCACAGGTACACCTCCAATGGACTCAAATGATGTCTGTTAGCCTATAAGAAGCTTCTAAAGCCATGACATCATTTTCTGGAATTTAAACTTCTGACCCACTGGAATTGTGATACAGTGAGTTATAAGTGAAATAATCTGTCTGTAAACAATTGTTTGAAAAATGACTTGTGTCATGCACAAAGTAGATGTCCTAACTGACTTCCCAAAACTATAGTTCGTTAACAAGAAATTTGTGGAGTGGTTGTAAAACGAGTTTTAATTACTCCAACCTAAGTGTACGTAAACCTCCGACTTCAACTGTAGGAAGATAGAAAGATACGGGGGATTGGAAATGATGCAGACAATTACATTGATGGAAGCTACAATCTATCTCCAAAATTAAAGCTGAACCACCCCACCCCCCAAAAAAACAAAAAAAAAAAATAATATTGTTGTCTAAAGTGCTGTGATGTGGTTACTAGAACGGCTGTATCAACAGATTAGTAGAATATATTTTTGTTCTCATTTCGGATATGAATAGCAGAGAAGTAGAGGAATATTTCAAATACTCTAAGTTTTATCTAAGTCATTGGGAAAGTGGTCAAAATAGCTGATTTGTGTCAAAAGTTACGTTGTTAGAGTGAATAGAATAGAATGCTGGGAGTCACAAAGTCACAATGTTGTACAATGTTGAGGAAATCCCATGAAAGATTGACAAAAAGTTGAATAGTTTAAAAATAAATTATATCAAAAAGTTGTATACAAGCAACTTAATCCAGACCGGTCTGCACAGAGTTTCTAGCTTAAACGGTGGAAGAGGAGTAGCATTCGAAATAATAATAAGAAGTGTGATGTAGATTTAAAGTGGGACGTTTGCTGTTGCAAGTCCCATTAATTAGGGCCTTATCTGTGGTCCTTAGGTAGCATTACCACCTGATTAGGAGTCACTTAGCGGTGCCACGCCACCACGCCTTTTGGATAATGATGTGCAGTTATCAAACGATTCATTATTTTTGAACTACTCTTTGTACTGACTCGAGAGTCATGATTTGTTTTTCTGAGTGATTTGTTCATTTGAGTCGTTCGTTTGACCTGCTGGCCGCACACGCGGCCGTAAATACATGTTTACAACTAATAATTGATCCCATGGTGCAAGAATGTATACAATTAATTGATTATTGAATGTTATGGACACAGCTTTGTAGAACAAAAACATATATAGCCTCTGCTCAACAAACTTGAACTTGAGGACGAATTGTTTCGGGTGCTACAAACGATATTGTGCCTATCACCCTCACGGCAAGAAATGTATTCCGCCAAATGTCATTCGCAATCTAATCTGGTTAGACTAGATCTTGTTTCAAAGAGATCAATACATAATCTTATTTGTATGCCGAACAAGTCTCATAGACAAATCCAGTAAGCACACTATGGTTAACGACATGTGAACGAGAGTTCACTGACAACGATTAGTTGTCTGAGAGACAAATTACCCTTCACTACTGTTGGGCCCTGAGAGGGTCACCTCTGCATTTACTACTCACCAGATTACACACACAGCTCCAGGCTTATACACTGGAAACACAAACGGAAGAGTCACTTTACCCCTACCTACATGTACAAATTATCTTGATTATGTACGCCCTGTATATTTTATTTAAGTAGGCAAGTCAGTTAAGAACAAATTCTTAATTTCAATGACGGTGTTAACAGCCTGTTCAGGGGTAGGACGACAGATTTGTACCTTGTCAGCTCGGAGATTTGAACTTGCAACCTTCCGGTTACTAGTCCAACACTCTAACCACTAGGCTACCCTGCCGCCCCAATGTACAGTGCATTTGGAAAGTTTTCAGACCCCTTGACTTTTTCAACGTTTTACAGGTTACAGCCTTATTCTAAAATGTTCTGCTATTCTTTGCCTCAATCCTGACTAGTCCCCCTGCCACTGAAGAATATCCCCGCAGCATACCACCCTGCATACCACTGCTGGCTTACTTCTGAAGCTAAGCAGGGTTGGTCCTGATGAGTCCCTGAATGGGAGACCAGATTCTGCTGGAAGTGGTGTTGGAGGGCCAGTAGGAGGCACTCTTTCCTCTGGTCTAAAAAAAAATATCCCAATGCCCCAGGGCAGTGATTGGACACTGCCCTGTGTATGGTGCTGTCTTTCGGATGGGACGTTAAACGGGTGTCCTGACTCTCTGAGGTCATTAAAGATCCTATGGCACTTATCGTATGGGGTGTTAACCCCGGTGTCCTGGCTAAATTCCCAATCTGGACCTCACCTAATAATCCCCAGTTTACAATTGGCTCATTCATCCCGCTCCTATTCCCCAGGTCGTTGCTGCAAATGAGAACGTGTTCTCAGTCAACTTACCTGGTAAAATAACAGATAAATAAATAAATCCCACAGCATGATACTGCCAGCACCATGCATCACTGTAGGGATGGTGCCAGGTTTCCTCCAAATGTGATGCTTGGAATTCAGGCCAAAGAGTTCAATCTTGGTTTCATCAGACCAGAGAATCTTGTTAGTCAGAGTCTTTCGGGGATTTTTGGCAAACTCGAAACGGGCTGTCATGGGCATTTTACTGAGAAGTGGCATCCATCTGGCCACTCGACCATAAAGGCCTGATTGGTGGAGTGCTGTCCTTCTGGAAGGTTCTCCCATCTCCACAGAGGAACTCTGGAACTTTTTTCGGGTTCTTGGTCACGTCCCAGACCAAGGCCCTTCTCCCACGATTGCTCAGTTTTCCCAGGCAGCTCTAGGATCATTCTTGGTGGTTCCAAAGAATGATGGAGGCCACTGTGTTCTTGGGGACATTCAATGCTGCAGACATTTTTTAGTACCCTTCCTCAGATCTGTGCCTCAACACAATCCTGTTTCAGAGCTCTATGGACAATTCCTTGAACCTTGTGGCTTGGTTTTTGCTTTGACATGCACTGTCAACTGTATGACCTTATATAGACAGGTGTGTACCTTTTCAAATTATGTCCAATCAATTGAATTTACCACAGGTGGACTCCAATCAAGTTGTAGAAACATCTCAAATTCCAGATGTCTGAATACTTTCCAAATGCACTGTAGCCTCTTTATTGTTATTTTATTGTGTTACTTTTTATTTTATACTTTAGTTTATTTTGTATATATTATCTTAACTCTATTTCTTCAACTGCATTATTGGTTAAGGGCTTGTAAGTAAGCATTTCACGGTTTTTGGTGCATGTGACAAATAACATTTTCTTTTATTTATTGATTGAGCTAAATCATCTCTCTCTATCACATTTGTTATGTCACACTATTTTTGTCTCTCCGTGACTTCTTCTCTCTCCCTCTGTCCTGAGATCTATTTTCATCAGTGTCTCTCTGTATCCATCTCTTTCCCTTTCTCCAGATATCTTGTTCTCTCTCCGTTCGACTCTTCCCTGATCTGTTCCGTATTTGTCTCTATCTAGCCGTCTCTCTCTCTCCCCATGACTAGCTCTATCTTTCTTTGGCTAACTATCCCTCTCTCTTTTTAATGAGGGCCTCTCTCTAATACCATCCCTCATGCTCTACCTCCTTTTTCTACTGTCCTTCTCGCCCTCTTCCTGACACCCCACAACTGTCTTTCTCATGTCTTGTTAATTTACTGTCATCTTTCCCCTCTCACAGGCACCCTTCTACTCCTCTCATGCTCTATCTCTCATGATTCCATTCTTACGAGCCTAATTCTCCCTCCTTCTTTTCCCACTTCTCTCCATATCTGTCCCTTTCAATTCTCTCTCCACTCTCCATTCTCACCCCCCTTCCTGCCCTCTCTGTCTTCCTGCCTCTCCCCCTCTCTCTCTCCTCATTTTCATTCTACCTTGTGGTTTTGTGAAATGCCCTACCTGCACTGAGCTTTAGCAGAGATGGTTGGTCTGCCTGCCCAAACATATAAATGATTAATCCTTTATTTAGCTGATGCCCTTTTCTCCTCTGGGGCTTTGGGACCCAGCTGAAAGGGCAGATTAAATAAGCAACACAGATTAGGTATACATAAACCACTGATCCAGAGTCTGCTATTTTTTCACCCATCGAACGGATATGGTTATTTGGAGGTAGTGTAATCTGATCCTAGATCTGTGGTTAAGGGAAACTTTTATGTCAAGCCTGCAGATTATTCACACCTTAGATATAAATACTGAAACTATTGATTGCTGTGATCTCTATTTTCTTCCATCAGGGATGTTGATTAAGATTGATGAGGCGTCAGTTTAGTTCAAGGTTGCATTGTGTATGTTGTCATGATCGATCATCAGCCAAATAGCTAAGAAACTGTTTGGAACCATCCTCCCAAAGTTCATATTCATACATATTCATCACAAACAATATAGGCACCACAGGCTAAAATTACAATTTTGAGATTTTGGGGTATTTTGGTCCATTAACATTAGTATTTTCAAAAAATAGAAGTAAAAATGTCATAAAGTTGATGAAAGTGTATACCACCTGTAAATGGGCATACATGCATAACTTCAAAGCTCACTACATTGAATCACACATAATTTCATAGAGAATGTTATAGCAACTTAGTTTGGAGAGATGGGGATTGGGTCTAAATTGGTGTTTGACATTTGGTAGTCTAAATTCAGTGTACTTATCTTTAACTGCCATTTTCCAAAAGGCAGACTCTTCCCACTTGCCATATCCTTTTTCTCAGCCTCAGAACCATCTGCATTCATCAAAGGTTGTGTATTTATCACTAGACATGTTCTCCAGACTTACACTTAGGGAATTGTTGGTATGATGTCAAAGTTTTATTCTATATTACGTTTTTTTTTTAAAGCACCCAAAGTGCAATTGAAATGAAGATGAAAAACATAATTATCCACAATCTCCCATGTGTATGTCCTGAAGTGTCTTAACAAAATGAAACCAAAAGGCTGACATCATTCAGGGTGAAGAAAAAAAGCATTATATTTGTGTCCACATTCAACTGGTAAAAGTGGACTGTGATATGATTAAACGACTATAATTCCTTTGTTCGGGTGTGGTGCCTTGCCTTACACTGTTTCACTAAGAATCAGCACTCTGCAGCTGAGGGCTAAAACAGATGGAACTGCTCCATTTTTAAAATAGTGCTATCTCCCCTCTGCCTCCTCTCAGACCATGCTGACAGCTATCTCCATGAGTGCCATCGCAACAAATGGAGTGGTGCCAGGTGAGTGTGTGTCACAGGCACACCTTGGTGCGTGCATGAATGGATGGTCTGGGTAACGCATGACAATCTTGTTGTTTTTTCCCCAACCAGTTAGGTTTTCACATCTGATATTTCTCTGGTCTGTGATAGGACAGTTAATGCTAGCATGGCTAAACCAGAACCACACTGTACTAGCACCCCTTCTATCATCTGTACAAAGTATGAAAGTGTCGAAGTGTGAAAGTGTGAAACATCAGAAACCTTTCTATTTCTATTCGGAAACTCAAACTATTCTGTGCCAATCCATTGAGTCATGATACTGTATAGAAAGGCTAGGGCTTTTTTCCTGATAAGCTCTAACATGCCTAAGCAATGTCTATGCAGCAACTATATTTCTGTTGACAAACTACTACTTCTGCATATTCAAGCCCAAAGTCTTTAGACTTACTGTATGTGCAGACCTGGGGTTTATCATTGAAAACAATATTGAGCAAAAGAGGAATGCCAATGGCTGTGTTTGTGTTTGTGTCTTTCAGCCGGAGGCTCCTACTACATGATCTCCCGTTCCCTTGGCCCTGAGTTTGGCGGAGCTGTCGGAATTTGCTTCTATCTAGGAACTACTTTTGCAGGTGCAATGTACATCCTTGGTGCCATCGAACTTCTACTGGTAAGGAAAGATGATTGCTATTATTTTATTGTTTTGTTTGCTATCTGTTTTCTTTCCCCCTGTGCCTTGTGTCTGGCGTTTTATTTTGGGGGCGAGACCACATGCAACATTGATGAATGCAGGAGGAAGATGTTTGTTCTTCTGCCTACAGATTGTGGTGCAATAGATTATGCCAAAAGTATCCATTAAATACAATCAATTATGTTGATATATTTTCATTTTAGACAAATATGAAAAGTTGTTGCAATTCCTGATAATATCTCAATTATAATTGATTAATCAAGCAAGCTGTCACACTCACAGCAAACTGTTCATTTGTTAGTGCCTTGTCTGTGCCATTATAATGATATTAAAGAAATCCATTATCCATTACATTTATATGATTTTTCCAATGTTTGAGATAATATCTGATATCTATTCCCACACCCTCTCACTCACTCCCTGCTTCCTTTTTTCTCCTCATCCTTTTCTGTCGCTCGCTCCCACTCTCCCTCCATCCTCGTCTCACCATGTCATTTTTAACACACCCTTTCTCTCCCTCCATCCTATTCTTCCTCTCTTTTCTCTTCCTCTCTCCTTTTCCCTCCACCTCCCTTTCTCTCTCTTCCTCCATCTTTCCCTTCTCCAGATCTACATCCTCCCCCAGGCAGCCATTTTTAAGATGGAGGGTCTGGAGGGTGCTGATATGGAGGCAGCGATGCTGAACAACATGCGTGTATACGGCACCATTGTGCTCAGTTTCATGGCCACGGTGGTGTTTGTGGGGGTCAAATATGTCAACAAGCTGGCTCTGGTCTTCCTGGCCTGCGTCATTCTGTCCATCCTGGCTGTCTATGCTGGGGTCATCAAGACGGCCTTTGAACCCCCTGTTTTCCCGTAAGTTTGACCTGACTGAGCCTTGTGCTGGTGCATGCTGGTGTCCTTTACATGCTCTCCCATACACATTGGTGCTTCCAAAACGTTTTCCTGCTGTTGCTCACTTACACCCAAACCAGACAATGACCCTCAACATGGGGGCCCCTCAGGGGTGCGTGCAAAGACCCCTCCTGCACTCCCTGTTCACTCATGGCCGCACACGACTCCTACACCATCATTAAGTTTGCTGGCGACACAACGGTGGTTGAGCTGAACACCAATGACGATGAGACGGCCTATACAGAGAAGGTTAGTGACCTGGCAGTGTGGTGCCAGGACAACAACCTCACCATTAACATCAGAAAGACAAAGGAGCTGATCGTGGACTAAAGGAAACGGAGGGCCAAGCACACCTCCATCCACATTGATGGGATATAGTGGAGCATGTTGAGAGCTTCAAGTCCCTCAGAGTCAATATCACTAAGGTCCACACACCCCAACACAGTCATGAAGAAGGCACGACAAAGCCTCTTCCCACTCAGGAGGACTGAAAAAATTCAGCAAGTTATACAGCTGCACCATCAAAGAAAAGTCCTAAAAATTGTCTCCAGCTACCCAAGTCATAGTCTGTTCTTTCTGCTACTGCACGGCAAGCGGTACCGATGCACCAAGTCCGGAATCAACAGAACCCTCAAAAGTTTCCACCCCCAAGCCATAAGACTGTCAAATGGTTATCCAATTAAAGCTACCCAGACTATCTGCATTGACCCTTTTTGCACTAACTCTTTTAACTCATCACATATGCTGCTTCTACTAATGTTTATCATCTACCCTGTTGCCTGGTCGCCATATCCCTACCTATGTGTACATATCTACCTCAAACCCCTCGTACTCCTGCACCTTGACTCGTTACTCGAACATGAGTATATTGCCAAGTTATCGTTACTCATTGTGTATTTATTCCTCATGTTATTATTGTGCTATTTTATCAAAAAGTTCTCTCTGCGTTGTTGGGAGGGGCCAGTAAGTAAGCATTTCACTGTTAGTCAACACCTGTTGTTTACAAAGCATGAGACAAATCATATTTTATTTGTTTGGATTTCAATAACACGTTGCTTGTACGAGCGTTCCAAAATAAATAGACTTGCACATGTTATTCATCATTTCATCCACACTCCTTGCGCGCGTCTGCAGAGCCAGGCGCTAAAATGTGAATGAAGAGATAGCAGAACAGCGTGAGTAATTGACAAAGAAGACAACAGAGCTTACCAACTTTTTCAAATTATCCTTCATAGAGGTAAGACATTTTGATTTCATAATGGAAAGAGCAGGTTCTTACAAGGTTTCTAAAACACATACAGTACAAGTCAAAAGTTTGGACACTATCAGAACTCAGAATAAGACCCGGATGCAGACAGCTAGAGTCACAGATGCATAAACAGGGGGCAGGCAAAAGATAGGTCAAAGGCAGGCAGAGGTCTGTAATCCAGGGTAGAGACAATAAGGTAAAGAACAGCAGGCAGGCTCAGGGTCAGGACAGGCAGAAGTTTGTAAACGGGTCAGTCAGGCAGGTAGAGCTCAACAGGCAGGCTCGGGGTCAGGTCAGGCAGAATGGTCAGAACTGGGGGAACTAGGGAACAGAACTTGAGAAAGCAGGGAGCCGGGAAAACACACTGGTAAGATCTGACAGGACAAGACGAACTGGCAACAGACAAACCGAGAACACAGGTATAAATACACTAGGGATAATGAGGAAGATTGGTGACACCTGGAGGGGGGTGGAGACAAGCACAAAGACAGGTTAAACAGATCAGGGTGTGACAGACACACCTACACATTCAAGGATTTTTCTTTTTTTTGGTTACTACATGACTCCATTTGTCGTGTTTCATAGTTTTGATGTCTTCACTATTATTCTACAATGTAGAAAACAGTAAAAATAGTGTTAAACAAATCAAAATATATTTTATATTTGAGATTCTTCAAACTAGCCACCCTTTGCCTTGATGACAGCTTTGCACACTCCTGGCATTATCTCAACCAGCTTCACCTGGAATTAATTTCCAACAGTCTTGAAGGAGTTCCAAAATATGCTCAGCAATTGTTGGCTAGCATTTCCTTCACTCTGCAGTCCAACTCACACCAAACCATATCAACTGGGTTGAGGTCGGGTGATCGTGGAGGCAAGGTCATCTGATAAAGCACTCCATCACTCCCCTTCTTGTTCAAATATCCCTTACAAAGCCTGGAGGTGTGTTGAGTCATTATCCTCTTGAAAAACAATTGATAATCCCACTAAACGCAAACCAGATGGAATGACGTATCGCTGCAGAATGCTGTGGTAGCCATGCTGGTTAAGTGTGCTGCAATCTATGAGGCTGGTAATTCTAATGAATTTATCCTCTGCAGCAGAGGATGGGTTGTCCTTTCCTGTGGTGGTCCTCATGAGAGACAGTTTCATCATAGCGCTGAATGGTTTTTGTGACTGCGCTTGAAGAAACTTAAACATTTCTTGAACTTTTCCATGTTGACTGATCGTCATGTCTTAAAGTAATGATGGACTGTCGTTTCACTTTGCTTGTTTGAGCTGTTCTTGCCATAATATGGACTTGGTATTTTACCAAATAGGGCTATCTTCTGTATACCACCCCTACCTTGTCACAACACATCTGATTGGCTCAAATGCATTAAGAAGGAAATAAATTCCACAAAATAACTTTTAACAAGTCACACCTGTTAATTGAAATGCATTCCAGCTGACTACCTGTAACGGTTCTCTTTAGTTGAAGGATCAGAGACAATGACTAACACCTGCCTCTGATTGAGAACCATATCAGGCCAGACAGAAATAGACAAACAAGACAACCAACATAGAATGCCCACCCAGCTCATGTCCTGACCAACACTAAAACAAGGAAAACACATACGAACGATGGTCAGAATGTGACACTACCTCATTAAACTGGTTGAGAGAATGCCAATAGTGTGAAAAGCTGTCATCAAGGCAAAGGGTGGCTACTTCGAAGAATCTCGAGTATAAAATATATTTCTACTTGATCAGCACTTTTCTGGTTACTACATGATTCCATATGTGTTATTATAGTTTTATGTCTTCACTATTATTCTACAATGTAGAAAATAGTAAAAATAAAGAAAAAGCCTTGAATGAGTAGGTGTGTCCAAACTTTTGACTAGTACTGTTCATTTGCCAAACAACTCTTAAAAGTAAGGGATGCGCTCTATTTCAAAATATTACTTTTTGTAGAATATTACATCTGTTGTTCCATGCATTCTACAAGTGAGAACTTGCAGAAGTATAGCCATAGGCCACTAAAGCAGACTAGTAACATAATACAACTATAATTTTATGTTCTTTTGAAATAAAATGTATTCCTTTTTTATGCTTCTAAAGTCCTCCCTTAACTAAATTCATTTCTTTATGATGTTGTATAACACTTGAATTGTGGTGTTTTTTGTTTTCTTTACAGTAAAATAAACTCTAGAAAGTTTTTTTCGTAATGTATGTATGATTGTTTTGACTTTGGCTCAGAACGCATTGCTCGATGCCCAGCTTTTCTAGAGTTAATAGTCAGAATAGAGAAATACGAGTGTCAGGGTTTTCTCTGCTGGTCATTCGAGTCAAGTGCAGAAGAGCAGAGATAGGTGATCAGGCGACTTTATTTGCCAAGAGAAATAACAGACGGGCGCAAACAGCAACAACTCAAGCCAACCGGCAAAAGTGACAAGCGCAAAATACCTTCAAGAATACAACCATAAGTTTCACCAAAATTTCCGCAGTAGGGTACAGGCAATGCCCAGGGTGAAAAACCAGACTGGCTCGATACAATAAACACAACACAAAAAACAATTCCACACAAAGACATGGGGGGAACAGAGGAATATATATATGCAGTGTGATTACAGAATGTAAACCAGGTGAGCGGGGAACAAGACAAAACAGATGGAACAATGAAAAATGGAGCGGCGATGGCTAGAAGACCGGTGACGTCGACCGCCGCCCAAACAAGGAGAGGAGCCGGGAAGTCGTGACAGTACCCCCCCCCCCTTGACATGCGGCTGACTCGGGGACGACACGGAGTGCGAGGCGCAGGGCGATCTGGCCGGAGACGGTGGAACTCCTGCAGCATTTCAGGGTCCAACACGTCCGCCACCGGAACCCAGCACCTCTCCTCCGGACCGTGCTCCTCCCACTCCATGAGGTACTGAAGGCCCCCCTCCCGACGCCTCGTATCCAGGATGGGAAGAACGGAGTACGCCGGGGCCCCCTTGATGTCCAGAGGGGGTGGAGGAACCTCTCTTACCTCAGACTCCTGGAGCGGACCAACCACCACCAGCCTGAGGAGAGACACATGGAACGAGGGGTTAATACGGTAATCGGGGGGAAGCTGTAACCTGTAACATACCTCGTTCACTCTCCTCAGGACTTTGAATGGCCCCACAAACCGCGGGCCCAGCTTCCGGCAGGGCAGGCGCAGGGGCAGGTTTCGGGCCTCACTGCGGTGAAGGTCCGTGCTGGTTTTTTGCCGCAGCGCAGCCTGCTTGAGGTAAACATGGGCGGCTTCCCATGTCTCCTCCGCGAGCCTGAACCAGTCGTCCACTGCAGGAGCCTCAGTCTGACTCTGAAGCCAGAGCGCCATAACCGGCTGGTACCCCAAGAGGTTAGTGGAGGAGTGGCGGAGCGAGTTCTGCGCCATCTCGGCCCAGGGCACGAACGCCGCCCACTCCCCCGGCCGGTCCTGGCAATAAGACCGCAGAAACCTGCCCACATCCTGGTTCACTCTCTCCACCTGCCCATTACTCTCGGGGTGAAAACCTGAGGTGAGGCTGATCGAGGCCCCAGATGTTCCATGAACGCCCTCCAGACTCTTTGAAGTGAACTGGGGACCTCGATCAGACACTATATCCTCAGGCACCCAGTAGTGCCGGAAGACATGTGTAAACAAGGCCTCCACAGTCTGTAGGGCCATAGGGAGACTGGACAGATGGAGGAGACTACAGGACTCATGGTGTTTCCCTGTGAGGGAGGAAGATTGTTCAGAAAATCCACCGACAGGTGTGACCAAGGCCATTGTGGAACGGTTAAGGGTTGTAGCTTACCTCTGGGCAGGTGTCTAGGGGCCTTACAGTGGGCACACACCGAGCAGGAGGAAACATAATCTCTCACGTCCTTTGCCAAGGTAGGCCACCAGTACTTCCCACTCAGACAGCGCACCGTCCAACCGATCCCCGGATGACCAGAGGAGGGTGACGTGTGGGTTCAATAGATCAACTGGTCATGGACAGCAGATGGAACATACAGACGCCAGACGGGACACTGAAGGGGAGCGGGCTCTGTATGTAACGTCTGCTCAATGTCCACGTCCACCTCCCACACGACTGGTGCAACCAGGCAGGAGGCCGGGAGTATGGGAGTCTGAACCATGAGCCGCTCCTCTGTGTCATACAGCCGGGACAGTGCGTCTACCTTCACATTTTGGGAACCCGGTCCTGATGAGGATTCAGTCTCCTCGCTGCCCAGATGTACTCCAGGTTGCAGGGGTCAGTCCAGATGAGGAAAGGGTGATTCGCCCCTTCAAGCAAATGTCTCCACGCCTTCAAAGCTTTAACCACAGCAAACAGCTCCCGGTCCCCAACATCATAGTTCCGCTCCGCCGGGCTGAGTTTCTTTGAGAAGAAAGCACAGGGGTGGAGCTTTCGGTGGCGTACCCGAGTGCTGAGAGAGCACGGCTCCTATCCCAGCCTCGGACGCGTCCACCTCCATTATGAACGCCAAAGAGGGATCCGGATGGGCCAGCACGGGTGCCGAGGTAAACAGAGCCCTTAGGTGCCCAAAAGCACTGTCCGTCTCAGCCGACCAATGCAAACGTACAGCAATGAGGTAATGGGAGCCGCCACCTGGCTAAAACGCCTGATAAATCTCCGGTAGTAATTGGCAAACCCTAAAAAACTGCTGCACCTCCTTTACAGTGGTGGGAGTCGGCCAATTACGCAAGGCTGAAATGCGGTCACTTTCCATCTTCACCCCTGATGTGGAAAGAACAGGCATTTCTGAAAGAACAGAACATTTCTCAGGCATTTATCAGTCTTGAGGTCATGCTTGAGGTCATGCTCCAACAGTCGCCCAAGTACCCTGCGTATCAAGGACACAGAATGTCATTGATATACACCACTATACCCTGCCCGTGCAGTTCCCTGAAATTTTTGTCTACAAAGGATTGGAAGACCCATACGGCATGACGAGGTACTCATAATGCCCTGAGGTGGTACTAAACTCCGTACTCATAATGCCCTGAGGTGGTACTAAACTCCGTCTTCCACTCGTCTCCTTCCCGGATACGCACCAGGTTGTAAGCGCTCCTGAGATCCAGTTTAGTGAAGAAGCGCGGCCCGTGCATTGACTCAATCGCCGTGTCGATGAGAGGTAGCGGGTAACTGTACCTCACCGTGATTTGATTTAGACCTCGATAGCCAGAGTACAGGAGAGGGCTCAGAACACACCCTTGTGAGGCCCCAGTGTTGAGGATCAGTGGGGTGGAGATGTTGTTACCTACCCTCACCACCTGGGGGCGGCCCATCAGGAAGTCCAGTACGCAGTTGCACAGGGCGGGGTCGAGACCCAGGATCTCGAGCTTGATGATGAGTTTGGAGGGTACTATGGTGTTAAATGCGAAGCTGTAGTCGATGAACAGCATTCTCACATAGGTATTCGTCTTGTCCAGATGGGTTAGGGCAGTGTGCAGTGTTGTTGCGATTGCATCGTCTGTGGACCTATTGGGGAGTTAAGTAAATTGGAGTGGGTCTAGGGTGTCAGGTAGGGTGGAGGTGTTATGGTCCTTGACTAGTCTCTCAAAGCACTTCATGATGACGGAAGTGAGTTCTACGGGGCGGTAGTCATTTAGCTCAGTTACCTTAGCTTTCTTGAAGCATGTGGGAACAGCACACTGGGATAAGGTTTGATTGAATATGTCCGTAAACACATCAGCCAGCTGGTCTGCGCATGCTCTGAGGACGCGGCTGGGGATGCTGTCTGGGCCTGCAGCTCTGCGAGGGTTAACACGTTTAAATGTTTTACTCACGTCGGCTGCAGTGAAGGAGAGTCCACAGGTTTTGGTAGCGGGACGTGTCATTGGCACTGTATTGTCCTCAAAGCGAGCAAAGAAGTTGTATTGTCTGTATGGGAGCAAGACATCCTGGTTCGCAATGGGGCTGGTTTTCTTTTTATAATCCGTGATTGCCTGTAGACCCTGCCACATACCTCTTGTGTCTGAGCCCTTGAATTGCGACTCTAGTTTGTCTCTATACTGACACAAACCTTGTTTAATTGCCTTGCGGAGGGCATAGCTACACTGTTTGTATTCGGTCATGTTTCCGGTCACCTTGCCCTGGTTAAAAGCAGTGGTTCGCACTTTCAGTTTCTCACGAATGCTGCCATCAATCCGCGGTTTCTAGTTTGGGAATGTTTTAATCTCTCTGGGGTAGACGGGACGCTTGCGTCCCACATGGCCAATAGCCAGGGAAAATGCAGAGCGCCAAATTCAAATACATTTCTATAAAAATCTAACTTTCAATAAATTACACATGCAAGATATCAAATTAAAGCTACACTCGTTGTGAATCCAGTCAACATATCAGATTTCAAAAAGGCTTTTTGGCGAAAGCATAAGATGCTATTTTCTGATGATAGCACAACAGTAAACAATGAGAGAGTAGTATATTTCAGTATACTTCTTTTGTTGGCATTCCTATATGTCCCATAAACATCACAAATGGTCCTTTTGTTCAATTAATTCCGTCGATACATATCCAAAATGTCAATTTATTTGGCATGTTTGATCCAGAAAAACACCACTTCCAACTTACGCAACGTCGCTACAAAATATCTCAAAAGTTACCTGTAAACTTTGCCAAAACATTTCAAACTACTTTTGTCATACAATTTTAGGTATTTCTAAACGTATATAATCGATCAAATTGAAGACGGGATGATCTGTGTTCAATACAGGAGCAAAACAAACTGACGCTACTTTTCTGGTAACGTGCCTCTATCAAAAGGTACACATGAAGTGACTCTCGTTCTGAGCTATGGTACTTCTTCATTACACAAAGGAAAAACCTCAACCAATTTCTACAAACTGGTGACATCAAGTGGAAGCGGTAGAACCTGCAGGAAAGTCGATTAGAATTCTGGATTCCCCGTGAAAACCTATTGAAAAGACAGTGATTTTTTGTATCTAAAAAAAAATAATCTGAATGGTCTGTCCTCCGGATTTTGCCCGCTAAATGAGTTCTGTTATACTCAAAGACATGATTTGAACAGTTTTAGAAACTTCAGAATGTTTTCTATCCAATACTAATAATAATATTATCCAAAAGTGAAAATGCTGCCTGCTACCCCAAACAGGTGTTATGACTTCTATGAATGGTGGGTGGAGGAGTCAAGCGCAGAGAGCAGGTAGTTCCGTACGTGGATCTTTTATTCCAATGACAGCGGAAAAACAGACATGCAAAACACAAGGGCGCATGAAACAACCCGTCCAAATAAACAGGACTAAAACTGTCCGGAAAAATAGAGATCACAATAATCAACCAACACCATAAAACAGAGAACAAACCCGCACAATAACCAGCGGGCCTAGTGCCCTTAAATAGCCTAAACTCAAAACAGGTGTAACCAATTAGACCCAACTAACAGAAACAAAAGGAAAGGGAATCGATGGCAGCTAGTAGGCCGGCGACGACGACCGCCGAGCGCCGCCCGAACTGGAAGAGACACCATCTTCGGCGGGATTCGTGACAACAGCTAAATTGTTGCTGTGGGTACGACATTGCTGATGCACTTGCTAATAAACTTGCTCACCGAATCAGCGTATTCGTCAATGTTGTTGTTTGACGCAGTGCAGAACATATCCCATTCCATGTGATCGAAGCAATCTTGAAGCGTGGGATCAGATTGTTCGGACCAGCGTTGAACAGACCTGAGCGCGGGAGCTATAAGCTGGGAGCAACAAAATGGGGTCGTGGTCAGCTTTTCCAAAAAGAGGGCGGGGGAGGGCCTTATATGCGTCGCGGAAGTTAGAATATCAATGATCCAGGGTTTTACAAGCCCTGGGTAGCACAATCAATATGCTGATAGAATTTAGGGAGTCTGTAGATCCATCCTGCTCCGGCTGCCAAGGTCCAAAATTCCAGGGCGAACTCCTGGGTGCTCTTCGTCCCCTGCCTCAGGTGGAAGAGCTGTTCCGGTGAACACCATAATTTGCAAATAAATTCATTAAAAATCCTACAATGTGATTTTCTAGTTGAAGTGTACCTATGAGGAAAATTACAGGCCTCTCTCATCTTTTTAAGTGGGAGAACTTGCACAATTGGTGGCTGACTAAATACTTTTTTTCCCCACTGTATATAAAATTGGGGCAGCTTAAATTATTCATGTGTGGTATGATTGCTAGTTAGCCTATTGCAGATCTGGACAAACAATCCACCTACCACTTCTGCCACTATGAATGGTGGATAGAGGACAAGATAGACTATATTGACATGTGGTATAGTTAGCATAGAGCATAAGAGAAGCAGATGAGGAAATATGCCTAAGATGGAATCTATTATATAGTAAAGCCTGCAAAATAGTGAATGTAAACCAGGAGGAAAATGTACTACCCTCCCATGCCGAATATAAACACACACTAAATCCTCCCAAAAGCTTAAAAAAAAACACCTATTTTGGACCACCCTCCACCCTAGTAACTGAATGTAAAAAAACATTAAGAACACCTGAGTGTACAAAACATGAAGAACACATTCCTAATATTGAGTTGCACCCTTTTTTGGCCCATGTTGACTCCAATGCTCCCCACAGTTGTGTCAAGTTGGCTGGATGTCCTTTGGTGGTGAACCATTCTTGATACTCATGGGAAAGAGAAAAATCCAGCAGCGTTGCAGTTCTTGATACAAACCGGTGCATTTTTGCACCTACTACGTACCATACCCTGTTCAAAGGCCCTTACATATTTTGTCTTGCTCAATCACCCACTGAATAGCACACAGACACAATCAATCTCTCAATTATCTCAAGGTTTAAACATCCTTCTTTATCATGTCTCCTCCACCTTCATCTGTGCTGATTGAAGTGAATTTAACAAGTGACATCAATAAGGGATAATAGCGTTCACCTGGATTCACCTGGTCAGTCTACGTGATGGAAAGAGCAGATTCATAATGTTTTGTACACTCAGTATAGATGACTGGGTTGTAGAGGGCAGCACTCTGGGCAAAGAAGGTTGGGATGGTCATCATGAAAGGGCTGAAGTTGGTTCCTTGATTGGTAAAGATGTAACAGGCCACTGTGGCATAGGGCATCCAGCATGCCAAAAACGAGATGACCATGACGTTCACTTACTTCTCTGACCTCTGAGTGGTCTCTGACTCCCTCCTCCCCCAATAATTTTCAAACTGTCCCTTAAAGATCAAATACGCATTAGGGGAAACAGTGCCACTGTTCACCCCAGTGTATTTGTTATTATTTTTGTTTTGTTTATGAAAAGGGAAGAGAAGAGCATTTGGCAGCGTGGTCAAATAAATTGCAGTGCATATTCTGCTGTCCTAGTGCAATGATGTCTGAGGGGGAAAAAACAATATTCGTTGTTTGCAGTAACTTCTTTGTTGTTGTAATATCTCAAACGGACATAGCAATTTCACCAGTTAAGGGTTCCAGCTTTAAAGCTTTCGGAGCTTTACAAACCAAACAAACAAAACCATGATGACCTTGTCTCTAGCCATAAACTCAAAGCAACCAGCGGATTTTGATTTGTTTGTTTAATGTTTACTTCATTCACTCAATCAAGCCATGTGCCTTGCATATTTATGTTGATTTATGTTGTGCTTTCCCCAACCTCTAAATAAATAAGGAGCTAATGATTATGTAATGTCTGTCCTACCCCCTACAGCGTGTGTATCCTGGGGAACCGTACTCTGATCTCCAAGGGATTTGACGTTTGTGCCAAGGTCATTGAGCGGGACAACGGCACAGTCACCACCAAACTGTGGAAGATTTTCTGTGACTCCGAGTTCCTCAATGCTACCTGTGATGAATACTTTGCAAACAACAATGTCTCTGAGATCCAGGGTATCCCAGGGGTCAGCAGTGGTATACTGGCTGGTAAGAGGTGCCCACTCAGAATGTATTGTAATCGAATGTAGTCTGTAGTAGAGCGATGTACTGGTACTCCACAAAAGGTATGTAATTGTTATGATGTGCATTTCTCTCTCTCTCTCTCTCTCTCTACTCTCTCTCTACTCTCTCTCTACACAGAGAATCTGTTTGGTTACTATCTGGAGAAGGGAGACTTCTTGGAGAAGCGGGGGATCTCTGCCATGCAGGACCCTGAAGCTGTCATCACCAACTCCAACCGTTACGTCCTGGCTGACATCACCAGCTTCTTCACCCTACTGGTGGGGATCTACTTCCCCTCCGTCACAGGTTAGTCACTGCTGGGTAACAGGTCAGTCACTGGGTCAAGGGTCAGGAGTCACTGCTGGGGACCGACTAGGTCAAGCTTATCCCAAAAGGACAGTATAGGTACAGGCTTTTGTTTCAGCCAAGCAGTAACCTGATTTATCTAATAACCTATATTAAGTTATTATATTTACATTTAAAGATCTTACCTTATGAATTCAAAGTAAATACCAGATCAAAAGCATCATTCCTAGACCCAAGGAAACCAGCGAGAAACATTATTCCTGTTGTAATATCCACTTCATGGTGACAAATAGTGCCGTGAGAGTCTCTCCACAGGCCCAAATGCAGAGAGAGAGAAATACATTCCACAACTGATGACACAAAAGGAGCTGAATAGGGCGAAATGAGAGGAAGTAGAATTTCTGCCAAAAACCACATCAGCAGAAATTCTGGGGAATACATGAGTCACATTCCCACTATCATCCCAATGGCATAACAGCTGAATAAAATGCCCATTGTGTATAAACATTTGCTCTGTGACATACAGTATAGTATTATCAGTACTCATGTTTTGTGAGAGATGCTCCTGGTTTGTTGAACACAGCACCCGTTTGCTGGATCATCATAAAAACACAGTTGCTACAAGTAAAGAATACGTTTTGTTAAGGTCTTTTATCGAAAATTCTATTCGTTTTTTTGTTGTGCCTCCACTTTTTCACTTCTGAAAATGTGCACCACATAATTCCAAAAAGCACTTCCTAGCACAGTGTAATGAAAAAAGTTAAACGTGTAAAACAGAGGACATCAAGTGTGAAGGATGGGAATTGGTCCTGTTTAATCCTGTTTGTGTCTGTTCCTCTGCCTCCCAGGCATCATGGCTGGCTCCAACCGCTCTGGAGACCTGCGTGATGCCCAGAAGTCCATCCCCATAGGCACCATAGCAGCCATCACCACGACTTCTATAGTGTGTATCCTTTAATTAAGCCATAATGCGTGAGGGGGTGTGGTAGTTGGCCACGCCTTTCAGGCAAGGGCATCCAGGGCTCGAACCACCCGGTTTATAATTAAGCAATAAAGCCTGAGGGGGTGTAGTATACATACCACGGCTAAGGGTTGTTCTTACGCACGACGCAATGCAGAGTGCCTGGACACAGCCCTTAGCCTATGGTATATTATATATATATATATATCACAAACCCCCGAGGTGCCGCATTGCTATCATAAACGGTTTCCCAACATAATTAGAGCAGTAAAAATAAGTGTTTTGTCATACCTGTGGTATACGGTCTGATATACCACTGCTGTCAACCAATCAGCATTCAGGGCTCGAACCACCTGGTTTATAATACAGTATATACAGTGCATTCGGAAAGTATTCAGACACCATGACTTTTTCCACATTTTGTTGCACGACATCCTTATTCTAAAATTGATTAAATAGTTTTTTCCCCTCATCAAACTACACACAATACCCAGTAATGACAAAGCAAAAACAGGTTTTTACTCAGTACTTTGATAAAGAACCTTTGGCAGCGATTACAGCCTCGAGTCTTCTTAGGTATGACTCTACAAGCTTGGCACACCTGTATTTGGGGAGTTTCTCCCATTCTTCTCTGAAGATCCTCTCAAAACCTGTCAGGTTGGTTGGGGTGCGTCGCTGCACAGTAATTTTCAGGTCTCTCCAGAGACCTTCGATCGGCTTCAAGTCCAGGCTCTGGCTGGGCCATTCAAGGACATTCAGAGACTTGTCCTGAAGCCACTCCTGCGTTGACTGTGTGTTTAGGATCATTATCCTATTGGAAGGTGAACCTTCGCCCCATTCTGAGGTCCTGAGCGCTCTGGAGCAGATTTTTATCAAGGATCTCTCTTTACTTTGCTCCATTCATCTTTCTCACAATCCTGCCTAGTCTCCCAGTCCCTACCGCTGAAAAATATCCCAACAGCATGATACTGCTAGCACCATGCTTCACCGTAGGGATGGTGCCAGTTTCCTCCAGATGTGACGCTTGTCGTTTAGGCCAAAGAGTTCAATCTTGGTTTCATCCAACCAGAGAATCTTGTTTCTCATAGTCTGAGAGTCCTTTGGGCAAACTCCAAGCAGCCTGTAATGTGCCTTTTACTGAGGAGTGGCTTCCGTCTGGCCACTCTACAATAAAAACCTGATTGGTGGAGTGCTGCAGGTTGTCTTTCTGGAATGTTATCCCATCTCCACAGAGGGACACTGGAGGTCTGTCAGATTGACCATCAGGTTCTTGGTCACCTCCCAATCTCCCCCGATTGCTCAGTTTTGATTGTCAGCGGACAGCTATTGAAGAGTCTTGGTGGTTCCAAACTTCTTCCATTAAAGAATGCTGAAGGCCAATGTGTTCTTGGGGACCTTCAATGTTGCCTACATTTTTTGGTACCCTTCCCCAGATCTTTTCCTCGAGACAATCCTGTCTCGGAGCTCTATGATCAATGGAAACAGGATGCACTTGAGCTCAATTTTGGGTCTCATAGCAAAGGGTCTGAATGTTATGTTAATTTTGTTTTTTATTTGTAATACATTTGCAAAAATGTCAAAAAACCTGTTTCCACTTTGTCATTATGGGGCATTGTGTGTAGCTTGATGAGGAAACATTTTTATTTAATCTATTTTAGAATAAGGCGGTAACGTAACAAAATGTGGAAAAAGTCAAGGGGTCTGAATACTTTCTGAATGGAATGCACTGTACTACCCCTGGCAGTTCTACTGGAAGCGGAGCTGTCCATGGTTCTGAAACATGGTCCACTGCCAGTATTACTGAAGCGGTGCTGTCCATTGTGCTGAAATCTGATTTGTAATTTCTCAAGGACTGCTGACAATAATACGCTGGAATATTAACTATACTTTGTTTGAATGTTTGAATAAACCATATGAAGCATTTGATCCTTTATTTAGGTCTATATGTCTTTGAGCTTTTGTAAACGCTCGGCTAACTTTGTTTGGGAGACAGTCTGCAGGTGTATTCCTTCACTGCTTCTCTCAGACATGTCTGCAGTGGTCCTGTTTGGGGCCTGTATTGAAGGGGTGGTTCTGAGGGACAAGTGAGTCATTAGTATTCACCTATACATCCACTGCCTTCATTATTACTATACAGTGCCTAGTGAAAGTCTACAACCTTTTGCGCAGTCTTCCCATTTTTCTGCCTTAAATTAAAACTTAAAAGGGAATACATTAGATTTTTTTTACAGATCTACACAACCTACTCCACATTTTCAAAGTGAATTTTTTTCTCCAAATTATTAATAATAAAGATAATAATAGATGTCTTGATTGCATATGTTTTCACACCGTAGAGTAAATACTTGATTGAAGCAGCTTTGGCAGCCATTACAGATGTGAATCATTTTGAATAAGATTTTACCAACCTTGTACAACTCTAAGTGCAATGTATCCATTGTTTTTGTTCAAATTGATCAAGCTCAGTAAATGTGATTGTGAATCATTGATGGACAGCAATATTCAAACCTTGTCTCTGATTTTCAAGTAGATTAAAGTGAGGACTGAGACTGGACCATTCAGGAAACATTGGCATTGGCATTAACATGTGTATAATTGTCTTTCTGAAAAATAAAACTCTGTCCCAGGGTTAGGTAAGTTATTACCTGGGCTTTGCTCCATATTAACTCTGATGCATGAAGACATACGCAATCAACACATCAATCCCTTTTTCAGATGTAATTTTAAGGCAGCAAAATGTGAAGACTGCGCAAGGGGTGTGTAGACTTTCACTAGCGACTGTAACTAGCATACTCCCACTAATTGTCTATGTAATCAGATACAAAACATAGAATAACAAATAACTTTCCAAACACTCAGAATCCAAAAAACTGTTGTGTATACTGAATGTATTATGCAATGGAAGAAGCCAGTTGTTATAGCAAAAACATTCATTGAAAAAGACAACTTAGAAATGAATCACTCTGACCTCAGGTTTGGTGAGGGGGTGGACGGTAACCTTGTGATTGGTACGTTGGCTTGGCCGTCACCATGGGTCATCGTGATTGGATCCTTCTTCTCCACCTGTGGGGCTGGGCTTCAGAGTTTGACTGGAGCACCACGCCTCCTGCAGGCCATTTCTCGCGATAGCGTCATCCCTTTCCTTAAAGTGAGTACACACACATACACATATAAAGGCAAATAAAACACACTTTCACAACCACGCTAGCACAGCTATTTCTTGGAGTGGTCAATCAGCGAACAAGCACACACAACATTGGTAATGATCTGCATAGTAAATTTACTGTATACTATTACCAGAACCATAGCTACTACTGTTTTAATACCACATAGAGAATGTATCTGTTTGTTCCGAGCAATTTAAGTCCACTCTATTCAAATACCTCTCAAGTGTGTAGGAGCTAGCAGTGATTACTTATGCATGGCCCTACTATAGTCCAGGTTCAGGTTGACTTGCTGTGATGGAAGCTGTCTTTACCCCCCCTGCCAAACCCACCGTTTGCAGCTTGTGGGTAGATAGTGATTAATCACCCTGCAGCAGGGAACAGTGTGACCTGAATGAGAAAAAAGGAGACACTGAAACTCCTACAGTCCACTCCATTTTTTACTACAATGTGCTGTGATGCATGTGTGTTTTTTATTTTATTTAACCTTTATTTAGCTAGGAAAGTCAGTAAAGAACTAATTATTATTTACAATGAAAGCCTACCCCGGCCAAACACTGACCCAATTGTGCACCGCCCTATGGGACTCCCAATCACAGCCGGTTGTGAAACAGCCTGGAATCAAACCAGGTTCTGTAGTGACATCTCTAGCACTGAGATGCAGTGCCTTAGACCGCTGCGCCACTCGGGATAGTTAATAGTATCTCACTGTCTGTAGGTGTTTGGGCATGGCAAGGCCAACGGAGAGCCTACCTGGGCCCTGCTTCTCACAGCTAGTATCTGTGAGATCGGCATCATCATCGCCTCTCTGGACGCTGTTGCCCCCATCCTCTCCATGTAAGACAATCCCCCATCTAATATTAATTTTGCTTCACCTTAAACACACTATGGAGATGGTTATGTCTTGGTAGCAAGTACAGCTGTTCTGACTGAGTTCTTATTTCTGTGTAGGTTCTTCTTGATGTGCTACATGTTTGTCAACCTGGCCTGTGCCCTGCAGACTCTGCTGAGAACCCCCAACTGGAGGCCGCGCTTCAAGTTCTACCACTGGTGAGTTGAACAACTCAACATCATTGGTCTCTCTCTTAGCTGTGGGATCATCACCAAAGAGTGCTAATATTCTCAGGTGTGAAACAGTCTACTATAGCATTTATGTCTGGCACCGAATATCTGGCCAGGCCAAGTAGGTTTCTGTTAGGAAGCTGTTATTTACCTGAGTAGTCTGCCAGAGACACTGTGGGAATCTGGAGCTTGTCTTAGCCTATATTAATCCTCTATTGGCAAGACCACAACAAAAGCAGACAGAGAGACAAGATGTCCTGTCTCCAATCTCTGGCCATTATTATGATCAGAGCTGTGGTGTGACTCTAGCAGCAACAAACATCAGACTGAAGACGTGACATCCTGTTCTTCTGCCCCACAGGGCTCTCTCCTTCCTGGGCATGAGCTTGTGTCTGTCACTCATGTTCATCTGTTCCTGGTACTACGCCATTGTTGCCATGGTGATCGCTACCTGCATCTACAAATACATTGAGTTCGCTGGGTGAGTGAGCTTCCAGTCCTTAGACTATAAAGCAGAGAATAATTGCAACTAAGAAATAATTAATAATTAATAATTATCCTTTCAAATGGGTTTTTCCCAGAGCCAAGACCCATAACAGATTTGGCTGAGTCTAGAGAGAAAAGTTGTCTTTCTCCATTTTCTTAGCAATTTATCCTGATTCTGTTCAGAGGGTTATCAAGTTGTATTAACTGAGTCACACTGATTAATGTGGCTGCTTTGAGAAATCAGGGAGTCTATATTGATGTACCAGCACTTATGTTATTCTCACACATGGGCCATCCAAAAATAAATTTGAATGAAATATAAATCAAACTGGAGATTTTCAAATACAATGGTTAAACACTGTTGGGATGTTCTTATATTCATTAGTAACTGACACTCACAGGTTACTAAACCCACACACTTAGTACCAGTGAACATTTCAGTTAATTAATGGTTGATTGACTCGAACTCTCTGCTTGGTGGCGTGTGACAGGGCGGAGAAGGAATGGGGAGATGGTATACGTGGCATCTCGCTCAGCGCTGCTCGCTTTGCCCTCATGAGGCTGGAGGAGGGACCGCCTCACACCAAGAACTGGAGGTCAGTGACTCACAAAGAGGCTAAATGCCTCTACTCACATCTATAAAATAGACTTTTATTATTGCACAAGCTTTATTCATCATGTGTACCATACTGAACTCAAGGGAAATGTACAGTTCCAGTCAAAGGTTTGGACACACCTATTCATTCAAGGGTTTTTATTTATTTTTACTATTTTAGAATAATAGTGCAGACATCAAAACTATGAAATGACACATATGGAATCATGTAGCAAACAAAAATATGTTAAACAAATCTAAACATATTTTATATTTGAGATTCTTCTAAGTAGCCACCCTTTGCCTTGATGCCAGCTTTGCACACTCTTGGCATTCTCTCAACCAGCTTCACCTGGAATGTTTTTCCAACAGTCTTGCCGGAGTTCTCACATATGCTGAGCACTTGTTGGCTGCTTTTCCTTCACTCTGTCGTCCAACTCATCCCAAACCATCTCAATTGGGTTGAGGTTGGGTGATTGTGGAGGCACAGTTATAAAACTGTACGGAGGATTCAAATCCTTCACGTCAAAAGAAACACAGAAAGTGCTTACGCACAAAAATATTCTGTTTTATAACACAGTGCGTGCACAGATCCCCACGCCGGTTTCCCTTTATAAATCACAATCAACACGAAATTTGGTGCACGTGAGCGAGCGTCTTGTCCCACCCTTTTAACGCCCATAGTTGCCTTATGAATAGTCAGTGAAACGCCCCTAATTAATATTCCTCCATACTGACTGCATGACAACAATGACATCTAAAAAAAAATACAATTCACCCAGTGTGAAATGGAAGTTCTTGTCAGGGAGGTTGAAGCAAGAACAAATATATTGTTTGGTGGACACAGTGTGGGCATTACAAATGACAAAAAGGCGTTAGATTGGCACTATGTGTCGGACGCTGTGAATGCTGCTAGCTCAGAAGGTCGGACCATCTCAGAAATAAAAAAAGACCTGGTCCTGACATAAAAGTGGAGGCCAAAAAGAGGCACCGTCGATGCTATTAACGAGGTTGCCAAGGAGTTGAAGTGGGACAGGCAAAGCTTGGTTTCTGTGGGTGCTTCTCTGTAAAGCTGGGCCCACTACAGCACAGAGATCCAAGAGAACAGCTCTTGGTAATCGGAAACGGCTCATAAGCCACTCATCATCATTGGTCTCTCTCCAAATTCTTCCATTCGCCAAATCTTCCAACAGTGCCAAAGCAGCCATTGTGCATCATTACACATTGTAATTGCATGCCTTTTTATAGCCACCCATTTGATTGTCAAAGCTACCCAATTGCGTAACATCTTCAGGTGTGGTAATTACCCTGATTGTAACTGACCATGACAGGGCCATTATCACATTGACAGTTCTGCGCAACGAACATGTAATAACGATATGCAGTTTGAAATCGGAAGTTTACATACACCAAATACATTTAAACTCAGTTTTTCACCATTCCTGACATTTAATCCTAGTAAATATTCCCTGTTTTAAGTCGGTTAGGATCACCACTTTATTTTAAGAATGGGAAATGTCAGAATAATAGTAGAGAGAATTATTAATTTCTACTTTTATTTCTTTCATCACATTCCCAGTGGGTCAGAAGTTTACATACACTCAATTAGTATTTTGTAGCATTGCCTTTAAATTGTTTAACTTGAGTCAAACATTTTTGGCTAGCCTTCCACAATAAGTTGGGTGAATTTTGGCCCATTCCTCCTGACAGAGATGGTGTAACTGAGGCAGGTTTGTAGACCTCCTTGCTCGCACATGCTTTTTCAGTTCTGCCCACAAATGTTCTATAGGATTGAGGTCAGGACTTTGTGAGGGCCACTCCAATACCTTGACTTTGTTGTCCTTAAGCCATTTTGCCACAACTTTGGAAGTATGCTTGGGGTCATTGTCCATTTGGAAGACCCATTTGCAATGTCTTGAGATGTTGTTTCAATATATCCACATAGTTTTCCTACCTCATGATGCCATCTATTTTGTGAAGTGCCCCAGTCCCTCTTGCAGAAAAGCATCCCCACAACAAAGGGATGCTGCCACCCCTGTTCTTCAAGGTTGGGATGGTTTTCTTTGGCTTGCTAGCCTCCCCCTTTTCCCTCCAAACATAACAATGGTCATTATGGCCAACCAGTTCTATTTTTGTTTCATCATACCAGAGGACATTTCTCCAAAAAGTATGATCTTTGTCCACACGTGCAGATGCAAACTGTAGTCTAGATTTTTTATGGTGGTTTTGGAGCAGTGGGTTCTTCCTTGCTGAGCGGCCTTTCAGGTTATGTTGATATAGAACTCGTTTTACTGTGGATATAGATACTTTTGTACCTGTTTCCTCCAGCATCTTCCCAAGGTCCTTTGCTGTTGTTCTGGGATTGCACCAAATTTCGCACCAAATTACATTCATCTCTAGGAGACAGAACGCGTCTCCTTCCTGAGCGGTATGACGGCTGCGTGGTCCCACGGTGTTTATAGTTGTGTACTATTGTTTGTACAGATGAACGTGGTACCTTCAGGCATTTGGAAATTGCTCCCAAGGATGAACCAAACTTGTGGAGGTCTACAATTTATTTTTCTGTGGTCTTGGCTGATTTATTTAGATTTTCCCATATGTCAAGCAAATCATGTCAATTAGCCTATCAGAAGCTTCTAAAGCCATGCCATCATTTTCTGGAACCTTCCAAGCTGTTTAAAGGCACAGTCAACTTAGTGTATGTAAACTTCTCACCCACTGGAATTGTGATACTGTGAGTTATAAGTGAAATAATCTGTCTGTAGATAACTGTTGGAAAAATTACATGTGTCATGCACAAAGTAGATGTCCTAACCGACTTGCCAAAACTATAGTTTGTTAACAAGAAATTTGTGGAGTGGTTGAAAAACTATTTTTAATGAGTCCAACATAAGTGTATGTAAACTTCCGACTTCAACTGTATGAAACGGTGAACAGTAAGACAAATTACGTTTAAACTGTTTCGTTTCGGTAACTCAATTGGGCAGATACAAGTGCACATCATTATTAATGAGAATACATTTCATAACATGCAAGTGATGTTTAATAATTACAGATCCAATTAAATATGATTCCCAATTAAACTGTACAACGTATTTGAGCGGTTCTTTTGCAAAAACAGATATCTCCGTTTGTATTTATTATCCTAAATAAAAATTTATTATTTTGTGTGCACTCCAGGGAACTCTTCATATATAATATGTGAAAGGTAATATTTCCATTTATTTTACACAATGGTGTCAATTTCAAAGCGTTTCTCAAGTTTCATCCTTCTGCCATCGGAGTCGCAGTTTCTCATTTCTCCAGGTTATGTGTGTATGTATGGGTCAAAGTGTCCGTGAAGGAACGCACATTCTTCCTTGAAGTTCGTTTTTTAAAATAAATCACAACGTTTGCTTCGAAAGTGGTGTACGTCTTCTTTTGTGCCCACGCATGATTTATAAAATGAGGCCCCAGGTCATCTGATGCAACATGAAGGCCTGATTCACGCAGTCTCCTCCGAACAGTTGATGTTGAGATGTGTCTGTTACTTGAACTCTGTTAAGCATTTATCTGGGATGCAATCTGAGGCTGGTAACTGTAATGAATTTATCCTCTGCAGCAGAAGTAGCTTTGGGTCATCCTTTCCTGTGGCGGTTCTAATGAGAGATAGCTTCATCATAGCGCTTGATGGTTTTTGCGACTACTTGAAGAAACTTTAAAAGTTCTTGAAATTTTCCATAGTGACTGACCATGTTTTATTTATTTATGTATTGCTTAATTGAGCTGTTCTTGCCATAATATGAACTTGGTCTTTTACCAAATAGGGGTATCTTCTGTATACCACCCCTACCTTGTCACAACACAACTGATTGGCTCCAACTCATTTAGAAGGAAAGAAATGCCACATATGAACTTTTAGCAAAGAACCCCAGGTAATTTCCTCATGAAGCTGGTAGAGAGAATGTCAAGAATGTGGAAAGCTGTCATCAAGGCTAAGGGTGGCTACTTTGAAGAATCTCAAATATAAAATATATTTTGATTCGTTCAACACTTTTTTGATTACTACATGATTCCATATGTGTTATATCATAGTTTTGATGTCTTCACTATTATTCTAAATGGTATAAAATAGTACAAATAAACAAAAACCCTTGAATGAGTAGGTGTCCAAACTTTTGATTGGTACTGTATTTGTTTGTAGGTAACACATGCATATTCAAGTATGTTCAAAAACAGACATTACATCAACAGTCCATGTCTATCCCATGTTTTCTGTCGGTTTCCAGCTTTAGTTACTGTCTCTGTAAGTCTGAATGTGACTGAATTTGATATTCCTCCTGGTTAGGCCTCAGATCATGGTCCTGGTTAGCGTGGATGCAGAACATAATGTAGAGCAGCCCCGTCTGCTGTCCCTGACCAATCAGCTGAAAGCAGGAAAAGGCCTGACCATTGTGGGCACCTCGGTGGTGGGCACATACCTCAACAACCATGCAGAGGCCCAGCAGGCAGACCAGGTCAGTATTGTCTGAGACAAACACACAGACACATACACTGATGAATGATTGATTAATAATTTATAACACCCTGGTCTCTGCCCCTGCCCCTCTACCACTGTGTGCTCCAGTCTCTGAGGAAGCTGATGGAGACAGAGAAGGTGAAGGGCTTCTCCCAGGTGGTGATCTCCTCCAACCTGAGGGATGGGACCTCCCACCTGATCCAGGTCGGGGGGTTGGGAGGCCTGAAGCACAACACTGTGCTGGTCAGCTGGCCACGCACCTGGAAACATGCTGAGGATAACCTGCGCTTCAGGAACTTCATCGGTGAGTTAGAGAAGTCATTTTTCCATAGGCTAACAATGCTTTGGATGGTTTTGTGTGTTATCATCATTATATGCAAACTCCTGTTCAATCTATTTGTAGAGGTGGTTAGGGAGACGACTGCAGCCAGCATGGCCCTGCTGGTCCCTAAGAACATTGCTGCCTACCCGTCCAATGGAGAGCGCTTCACTGAAGGCCACATTGATGTGTGGTGGATTGTCCATGATGGAGGCATGCTGATGCTGTTGCCCTTCCTTCTGCGCCAGCACAAGGTGAGAACCAACGGCCCTATTTGGACCCCATTTGGGCATTTGGAGAGATGTCTGTGCCCAGTGGCATGTGCTGTCAATTCAATGTCTATTCCACGTTGTTTCAACTGAATTTCATTGCAATAACGTGGATGTTGTTGATTCAACCAGTGTGTGCCCATTGGGATGCTTTTGGGTGTTGGTTATTGAGATATCAGTCATAGACTTCCATGTGTTGACAGGTGTGGAGGAAGTGTAAGATGCGCATCTTCACCGTGGCCCAGATGGATGACAACAGCATCCAAATGAAGAAAGACCTGATCACCTTCCTGTATCACCTGCGTATCGATGCCGAGGTCGAGGTGGTGGAAATGGTGAGAGACAAAAACGAAAAACTATTATATGCTCTATAAATTGATTTATTGGTGAGAGTAATAGCAGTTCAGTCGAATACTGTGCATTGATATATGTTTTAACACCCATGTCCCTTTTTAGCATGACAGTGACATCTCAGCCTATACATATGAGAAGACTTTAGTGATGGAGCAGCGCTCCCAGATCCTCAAACAGATGCACCTCACCAAAAACGAGATGGAGAGAGAGGTAAGCCCTGACACATCCCATGTAATATGTACAGTATAATTCTTACGTAGGTAACTGAATTTGATTTTATATTAACAGTGTAGTTGTTAGTGATCACCAAACAAAGCCCATAGTGTCCAAAAAAAAAGCTCCTAAGCAGTTTCTCTAACACTTACCAGCCATCATCACTCACTCAAATTGAAATGCCAGCAACAGGGCAAGGCAGCGTGTGAATGATTAGAATTACTGAGCTGGTTTTAAAATGTCATCTCTGTGTCTGCACTTGCCCAGTGTCACGTTTGTCATACGGAGGAGACCAAGGTGCAGTGTGATGTGAATACATACTTTTAATGAAGACGAAGAGCCCTTAACAAACTATACAAAAACGTGACGCTAAATAATACTAGTACAGGCAAATAGACATAGACAATAACCCACGAAATACCCAAAGAAGATGGCTGCCTAAATATGGTTCCCAATCAGAGACAACGATAAACACCTGCCTCTAATTGAGAACCCATCTAGGCAACCATAGACATATATAAACACCTAGATGATAAACAACCCCATAAACCTACAAAACCCCTAGACAGTACAAAAGCACATACATCACCCATGTCACACCCTGACATAACCAAAACAATAAAGAAAACACCCAGTTTGACACCCAGTTTGATCTGTCTCATTAATCAAGAAAGCAGACTAAGCAACAATAACATATCAGGGAATCTAAGATACCCCGTGAGGATTTACAAAACAACCTGTGTGACCTGTGTCTTCATTCTATAATGTCATGCATTTCTAAACATCTACTGAAAAACACATGCTATAGATTTATATGCATCAAATCTGCTTTGTGTTGAGCAAATTATAATATTTCAAGTGTTGACACATTTCTTTTATGTGATTTTCTGAAGTGTTGTAACAGACACCCTCATATCTCGACTCAAACTCTCATGTTTGAACTCATTTTATCTGTTCAAAGTTCAAATCCCTTGTTGCTTTGACTGTCACAGATCCAGAGCATCACTGATTCATCCCGTGGTTCTATCCGTCGTAAGAACCCGTCTAACCTGCGGTCTCAGCAAAGCAGTGGGGAGCCGGCTGGAGTCAGCGTGGAAGAGAAACCGGAGGAGGAGGTACAGCAGTGTCATTTTACCTAACTCACTGACAGTGGAGGTCAGTGCCGTTTAAGATTAGAGAATATTATACTTTTTTCATGAGCATGCCCTTGTTTCTATTGCAGCTAATTGGATGACTGTCATTCATATTCCATTCTCCCAGCTCAATGTAATAGTGATAGGTTTAGGCTACTACATGACACTCAAATTTGCCCTATCATAAGGTTGCCACAACCAAACCTATGAATGAAAATTTGCAAGTTAGGTGCACACAGGTCAAGAGAAAAATGTGCCTGCATTTAGCTGTAATCATTAGTCCAACAGTTGCAAACGATAGTTTCTATTGGACAAATTCAGGCATGTTTATCCCCGTTTCGTTCTGTTTGCTTCCATTTAAGAAACGTTTTTTAACAGAATCGGTGGAATGAATACACGCGTAAACACGTTCACTTTCATATTAGCCACGTTGTGTTCCTTCTCGCATCTATGCACTCTCCTCCTCTCACCTAGCTAGTTTCATTTTGCTAGCTAGTTCAGCTATCATTTTGGAATAAATTAATTTGTTCCTAACTGTTCAACTATTGTCTTTCTCTATCTTTGATGCACTGCACTGCTAGCTAGCTGTAGCTTATGCTTTCTCTGATTCTCTGATCCTTTGATTGGGTGGATTGGGTCAGTTCATGCTGCAAGAGCTCTGACAGGTTGGAGGACGTCCTACGGAAGTTGACATAATTACTGTTTAAGTCTATGGTAGGGGTTGAGAACCAATGTACCCAGAGGAGGACGGAAACTAGCTGTCCTCCAGCTACATCATGGTGCTACCCTACAGAGTGCTGTTGAGGCTAATGTAGACCTTCATTGCAAAACAGTGTGTTTTAATCAATAATATGGTGATGTGAATATATTTAGTATTAGTTTTATCTAAAAAGGAATTTAAAAAATAAAGTTTTCCCATTTAAATTTTTTTTTAAATTCACTGAGGAGGATGGCCCTCCCCTTTCTCCTGTGAGGAGCCTCCACTGCTCTTTGATAACCCTTTGTAGTATAATAATATAACATAATAATATATGTCATTTAGCAGGCACTTTTATCCAAATCGACTTACATCCGTGCGTGGATACATTTTACGTATGGGTGGTCCTGGGAATCAAACCTGCTATCCTGGGGTTGTAAGTGCCATGCTCAGCCAACTGAGGTGCAGAAGATTACTCTATCAGTCCTTCTTCATTCTGCTGTTTAAACTTTCTTCTTATTTCTCACCATCTTTCACATCCACTGTATTTTTCTTTGTTCTACTGTCTATCCTCTTTCTCATCTCTAGGCCTACTGCATTACCTAATCCTCTGTCCTCTGTCAAAATGCCAATTCTCTCGCTTTGACATTGTCCTCTGGCGTGTAGCATTTTAAGGGGATCTTTTCCTCTGCAGCATAAAGAAGGGATATGACAGAGCAGCGTCTTACATACTTGCTTTGCTAAAATGACCCAATTGTGCTTTCAACTCACTGCCTAGTGGTGGTCTGGTGTTTTTGATGTGTCACCCCAACCGACAGATGTCTCTTTCTTTCCTTCACCCTCTCACGTTGTCGTGTGGTGCCCTTCTCTTAGTCTGTGGCTGTCTCCCGCCCCAAACAGGTGCAGCTGATTCACAATAAGAACGCAACCCCCACCAGCCCCACGTCCCCCATCACACCTGCAGGGGGAGTTGCCACCCCCGGGTCGGAGGTGCAGATGACCTGGACAGACAAGGCTGAGCACCAGGCCGCAGCAGCCCACCCAGAGCAGGGCGGGGTCAAAGACATCTTCAACATGAAGCCGTGAGTCTGCTTTCACTTTCACTTCCAATCACATTGTGTCCAAAGGCTTATGCGGACATCAGCTACTTCTAAAGTAAACAGAGGATAAGGAGAAAGTATTTATAGGGTGTTGCTGTTGGGGAGTGGCAGTGGTTTAAAAACTAGTTTCAGGAGTAATGGCTCAAAAGTTTGAAAGGCTTTTAGTGTCATTCACACAGCACAACTTCTCAATGTATCTTCAGTATTGTAAAGAGTCATCTTTGCATTGTCATTCTCTTCTTACCATGCTGCAGGGAGTGGGAGAGCCTGTAAGTATTATATTGTCATGAGGTTTAAATGTATTTCATGCAAAAATAGCAGTAATGACACAACATCCACCCTGTACTGTATTCCCTCTTCACCTGTCTGTCCCATTAGGAACCAGTCCAACGTGAGGCGCATGCACACAGCTCTGAGGCTCAACGAGGTCATCATGAAGAAGTCCAAGGATGCCAAACTGGTTCTGCTGAACATGCCCGGACCACCCAAGAACCACATGGGAGAGGAAAATTGTATCCTATCACTTCTTTGGCATGATGCATCATATTATAGCCTACTGTATTATATGATATTATATTATAACATTATGTGGCTTATACTGCCATTTAAGTAAGTGAAACCAAAGGGCTATACAAGATAGCAAATAGCTAGCATGAATAGACTATGAACGCCAGTTGTGAAAACTTGCATATTCCTTAACTCTAATCATCTGTCAGATATGGAGTTCCTCGAGGTCCTCACCGAGGGTCTCAACCGGGTCCTCCTAGTACGTGGGGGTGGACGTGAGGTCATCACCATCTACTCCTGAGAAAACAACCTCAAATCATCAACCCCCCCCACCACCCACTCACCTAGCATCTTAATGGTTTATGGCCCCTTCTTCCATTCCCCCTACACTTTTACTCCCATCACATCCCACTAACCCCTCCACAGACACACACACACACTCATAACATATCACTTTGCACCACGTAGCTCACTTTGCAGCCCCCTAAAGGCACTGGCTGAATTCTCTTTTACTATCAGTCACTCCTCCTATCAGATCACTAGATGCCAAATGGCACATGAGTTTCTCCTTATACTGAGGAGTGGACATATCCCAAAGACAAATTATTCCCCAAACTAAAAGTAATTTCTGTTTGGCAGCGCCAATGTCTTTGTTCTGTTTGTCCTTGTGTTTTTTTTTTTTACCTGTCTGTCAATATTGTTGCTTTTCTTCTTCTTTTTGCAGGGATGTGGGTTACTTGCAAGAGAGGGATTGATATCTTCTCATTGCTGGTCTATTTTATTTCTTACTTTTATTTATTAATCTGTTCCAGTATTTAGAGGATACACTTCATATATTTTTCTCTTTTTGTTGTTGTGCGTTAGTTGTTTTAATGTAATGTACGATATGATGTGTTGAGGGAAGGGGATGGGTTGAGAATTCATCAATCATCATCAGCATGTCTTCCTATGGATTTTCACCTTGGGGACAAGGTCAGTTGACGAATCCTGAGCAGCAGCACAGTCTATATCAATTTGAAGGAAGGAAGAATAACTGCATGCATAGGCACAGCACACAGTGACGTGTGGAGGAGACAGGCAAACTGCTACTAGGATGCTGTTGTCAGGATTGAGGTCAACTTCATACCAGTCAGTTCACAGACGGGAATCAATTAATTGAATGGATTACATTTCTCATTGAACTCACTGAATTCTGATGGTTGGTGTTGATTACTGTAAATAGTGTGCTTTGTCCTATCATTTAATACATACTATTACCAGCTGCACCTGATGCTCCTCCTGATCAGTGACTAGTGCTGACAAGACTTTTAGGTGGCATAAACTATTGTTATTACAGTTATACAACTGTAAGGAGAAACCCTGAAATGTATTGATATAAATTAGATATGGATGTCAAGAAACTACTATGTTATAATCTAAAACAAAAGTCCATGTGTTTGAAACTATAATATCAAACGGCAACAATATATTACCATGCAGTCTACATTAGAACATGTAAATTGCTAATTTAGAGACAGTCATAAACATATCATGTTTGTGATACACTGATATATTTTAGTAAATACCTCTGTTTTACTTTGTCATCATTTGGTTTACACTAATTCCAGTCTAGAAATGTGAATTCTACAATTCTTGCCAAATACAAATATACAAATTGTGCCATAGGACAATAAATAACTTTTTGATACAAACCTATTTTTAGTACAAAGGCAAAACTGTGTAGTGAATGAACAAACTATGCTTTAGATGGAAATTAGCAGTGAAATGACAACTGGTTTGAATGGATAGTTTTGAAGCCAGTGCAAATCTTCACAACCTTGGACTAGAATGGGAAGAAACCATTTATTGTCAGTGTGGCACAGCTATTTATTTGCGAAATAGAATATGACTGTGAATCCCTATGTTCTGCATATTTACAAGGGTATGTCTAAAGAATCTACCCTGGAATAATACATTAATCATATTCATTATTTTTGTAAACAAATATTATACAGATATATGTACATACAGGTCGACCTCATATTTGCAAGTATTTAACATGTTAGTTTCTGTGCACTGGATGGCACTGTTGAACACGTGATAGAAACATAGGATATATGATATACATTTGTATGATATTGTTTTCAGAAGAAAATTATTTAATTCAATTTACTGAATAGTTTACGTAAAAACAATATATTTTGCGTGTGATGATCACTGTATTCTGTGAAGGATATTCTGTATCTAACATATTAGGACATATTATAGATGTTCTTAAAAACAATTAAAGCTGCTATTCTGATTCATGTGTAAATATTGAACCAAAAAGAAAAATTTAAGAAGTCTATTAATCAGATTGGGGACTAGGAAGGGTATACAGGGTTTGAGTTACTTGGGTAGCAAGGCAGGGATGTTTGACACTAGTCAGTGGTTTTCAACACTGTCCTTGAGGTTCAACAGTCAGCTACAGTTTGCTCCAACAAATCAAATAGTTCATGAAGTTATTGACCTGGACATGACGCTGTTTTCTATGTGAAAAGATATGAAAAAAAATCATAGCTGACATTAGTCAATGAACATCTCCACTGAGCATTGTTTAGTTGGAGAAAATGTAGATTCAAGCCACAAAACAACATTTTGAACTTGTTATTGAAAGGCAGGTCTAAGGGCAGATTAAAATATATACGTACAATCCTTAATGGAGTTTATTTGAGATATTATTAAATATTCAGTTGTTACCCAAATATATTTTAAAGTATGCTGAAATCAGTGAGGGGACAGACCTATTTAGGTGTTTGACTGGTCCCATAGATACCAGTAAGACACTCCGTGTCTGTTGACAGCTCTAAGCTGAGTGAGAGGTGATGAGGTTTGGGGTTAGATAGTGGTAGATAGTTATCCTCAGTCAGCACACTTTTTACGTGGCACACAAATACTACAGAAAAACAAAATAATATAATCTTGGAAATATTTAACTATACAATCTATAATAGTATTGAAGTAAAATAAAAATACTATAACGTATATACTGTAACTGGACATATGAATATGACATGACTTGTTTAAAAGTTGATGGTTGAAAACAATGTATTTTTTTATATTCCTGTTGGCATGGTGTTTGTAACAGTAGTTGCATACAGGCCAATTAACAGCGAGCACCGATTAGGCCAATGTGTGGTCTCTCTCCTTGTCTTGTAAGATTAATGATAATGTCTGTATGAACAAGAGAAGGCCTTGTCCCCTGGGTGGTGTAATACCATTAAAAGGCTCCCGCCGTTGGGAGGGAATGACTCAAGTAGAACATCGTATTGTGATGTTCGTCTCAGTCCTGACGCGACGGTAAATGAATCGCAGTGGTTAGTGAATGAATCCTAGTTCACAGTGCTCCTATGTGTTTGTCCTGATCATTATGTGATCATGGAAGTAAGTACAGTGCCTTGCGAAAGTATTCGGCCCCCTTGAACTTTGCGACCTTTTGCCACATTTCAGGCTTCAAACATAAAGATATAAAACTGTATTTTTTTGTGAAGAATCAACAACAAGTGGGACACAATCATGAAGTGGAACGACATTTATTGGATATTTCCAACTTTTGTAACAAATCAAAAACTGAAAAATTGGGCGTGCTAAATTATTCAGCCCCTTTACTTTCAGTGCAGCAAACTCTCTCCAGTAGTTCAGTGAGGATCTCTGAATGATCCAATGTTGACCTGAATGACTAATGATGATAAATACAATCCACCTGTGTGTAATCAAGTCTCCGTATAAATGCACCTGCACTGTGATAGTCTCAGAGGTCCGTTAAAAGCGCAGAGAGCATCATGAAGAACAAGGAACACACCAGGCAGGTCCGAGATACTGTTGTGAAGAAGTTTAAAGCCGGATTTGGATACAAAAAGATTTCCCAAGCTTTAAACATCCCAAGGAGCACTGTGCAAGCGATAATATTGAAATGGAAGGAGTATCAGACCACTGCAAATCTACCAAGACCTGGCCGTCCCTCTAACCTTTCAGCTCATACAAGGAGAAGACTGATCAGAGATGCAGCCAAGAGGCCCATGATCACTCTGGATGAACTGCAGAGATCTACAGCTGAGGTGGGAGACTCTGTCCATAGGACAACAATCAGTCGTATATTGCACAAATCTGGCCTTTATGGAAGAGTGGCAAGAAGAAAGCCATTTCTTAAAGATATCCATAAAAAGTGTTGTTTAAAGTTTGCCACAAGCCACCTGGGAGACACACCAAACATGTGGAAGAAGGTGCTCTGGTCAGATGAAACCAAAATTGAACTTTTTGGCAACAATGCAAAACGTTATGTTTGGCGTAAAAGCAACACAGCTCATCACCTTGAACACACCATCCCCACTGTCAAACATGGTGGTGGCAGCATCATGGTTTGGGCCTGCTTTTCTTCAGCAGGGACAGGGAAGATGGTTAAAATTGATGGGAAGATGGATGGAGCCAAATACAGGACCATTCTGGAAGAAAACCTGATGGAGTCTGCAAAAGACCTGAGACTGGGACGGAGATTTGTCTTCCAACAAGACAATGATCCAAAACATAAAGCAAAATCTACAATGGAATGGTTCAAAAATAAACATATCCAGGTGTTAGAATGGCCAAGTCAAAGTCCAGACCTGAATCCAATCGAGAATCTGTGGAAAGAACTGAAAACTGCTGTTCACAAATGCTCTCCATCCAACCTCACTGAGCTCGAGCTGTTTTGCAAGGAGGAATGGGAAAAAATTTCAGTCTCTCGATGTGCAAAACTGATAGAGACATACCCCAAGCGACTTACAGCTGTAATCGCAGCAAAAGGTGGCGCTACAAAGTATTAACTTAAGGGGGCTGAATAATTTTGCACGCCCAATTTTTCAGTTTTTGATTTGTTAAAAAAGTTTGAAATATCCAATAATTGTGGTTCCACTTCATGATTGTGTCCCACTTGTTGTTGATTCTTCACAAAAAAATACAGTTTTATATCTTTATGTTTGAAGCCTGAAATGTGGCAAAAGGTCGCAAAGTTCAAGGGGGCCGAATACTTTCGCAAGGCACTGTATATCCTTTTAGACAGGAGTTGGTTAGTTGTCATGGAGGACAAGACACGAAGCTCACAGTTGTGTCACTTTTCTTCTCACTCAACTGTTTTTTTTGTTGATAAATTAATGCATGAAGAAAATTGTCCAAAGTTTATCTTTTGAGTTCAAAATAGGTAGTTGATATGTCTCAGATATCCCAGACCTAGGGCAAGAGCTGGAACATTGTTTACATTGTGGGAGGCAACCTGTTTGCCTAGGGAAACTAGTAATTGAGTCAATATGTTCGGCCTCAGTCATCATTTAACTACAGAAAACATGAAAAGATATGGAGATTTGGAGCTGTGGAATATGATTTGAGTGTTAAAACTCTGGTATATATGCAATACAAACCTACTGTAAGCCTAAAACATACACTGCTGTTCAAAAGTTTGAGGTCACTAAGAAATGTCTTTGTTTTTGAAAGAAATTTTAAAAAATTGTCCATTAAAATAACATAAAATTGATCTAAATACAATGTAGACATTGTTAATGTTGTAAATGACTATTGTAGCTAGAAACGGCAGATTTTTTATGGAGTATCTACATAGGCGTACAGCGGCCCATTATCAGCAACCATCATTCCAGACACTCTAATGTACTTGTCCTCTTGCTCAGTTGTGCACCGGAGCCTCCCACTCCTCTTTCTATTCTGGTTAGAGCCCGTTTGCTCTATTCTGTGAAGGTAGTAGTACACAGCGCTGTACGAGAACTTCTGTTTCTTGGCAATTTCTCACATGGAATAGCATTCATTTCTCAGAAGAAGAATAGACTGACAAGTTTCAGAAGAAAGTTACTTGTTTCTGGCCACTTTGATTATGTAATCGAACCCACAAATGCTGATGCTCCAGATTCTAAACTAGTCTAACGAATGACCGTTTTATTGCTTCTTTAGTCAGGACAACAGTTTTGCGCTGTGCTAACATAATTGCAAAAGGTTTTTATTAAAATGATAAACTTGGATTAGCTAACACTATGTGCCATTGGAACACAGGAGTGATGGTTGCTGATAATGGGCCTCTGTATGCCTATGTAGATATTCAATAAAAAAAATCTTCTGTTTCCAGCTACAATAGTAATTTGCAACATTAACCATGTCTACACTTCAAAAACAAGGACATTTCTAAGTGACCCCAGATGTTTGAACGGTTGTGTATATACAGTGGGGCAAAAAAGTATTTAGTCAGCCACCAATTGTGCAAGTTCTCCCACTTAAAAAGATGAGAGAGGCCTGTAATTGTCATCATAGGTACACTTCAACTATGACAGACAAAATTAGAAGAAAAACATCCAGAAAATCACACATTGTAGGATTTTTAATGAATAGATTTGCAAATTATGGTGGAAAATAAGTATTTGTTGGCAATGACAGAGGTCAAACGTTTTCTGTAAGTCTTCACAAGGTTTTCACACACTGTTGCTGGTATTTTGGCCCATTCCTCCATGCAGATCTCCTCTAGAGCAGTGATGTTTTGGGGCTGTTGCTGGGCAACGTGGACTTTCAACTCCCTACAAAGATTTTCTATGGGGTTGAGATCTGGAGACTGGCTAGGCCACTCCAGGACCTTGAAATGCTTCTTACGAAGCCACTGTCTTACGAAGCCACTGTCCTTGTCATGCTGAAATACCCCGCCACGTTTCATCTTCAATGCCCTTGCTGTTGGAAGGAGGTTTTCACTCAAAATCTCACGATACATGGCCCCATTCATTCTATCCTTTACACGGATCAGTCGTCCTGGTCCCTTTGCAGAAAAACAGCCCCAAAGTATGATGGTTCCACCCCCATGCTTCACAGTAGGTATGGTGTTCTTTGGATGCAACTCAGCATTCTTTGTCCTCCAAACACGACGAGTTGAGTTTTTACCAAAAATTTATATTTTGGTTTCATCTGACCATATGGCATTCTCCCAATCTTCTTCTGGATCATCCAAATGCTCTCTAGCAAACTTCAGACGGGCCTGGACATGTACTAGCTTAAGCAAGGGGACACGTCTGGCACTGCAGGATTTGAGTCCCTGGCGGCGTAGTGTGTTACTGATGGTAGGCTTTGTTACTTTGGTTCCAGCTCTCTGCAGGTCATTTACTAGTTCCCCTCATGTGGTTCTGGGATTTTTTCTCACCGTTCTTGTGATTATTTTGACCCCACGGGGTGAGATCTTGCGTGGAGCCCCAGATCGAGGGAGATTATCAGTGGTCTTGTATGTCTTCCATTTCCTAATAATTGCTCCCACAGTTGATTTCTTCAAACCAAGCTGCATACCTATTGCAGATTCAGTCTTCCCAGCCTGGTGCAGGTCTACAATTTTGTTTCTGGTGTCCTTTGACAGCTCTTTGGTCTTGGCCATAGTGGAGTTTGGAGTGTGACTGTTTGAGGTTGTGGACAGGTGTATTTTATACTGATAACAAGTTCAAACAGGTGCCATTAATACAGGTAACGAGTGGAGGACAGAGGAGCCTCTTAAAGAAGAAGTTACAGGTCTGTGAGAGCCAGAAATCTTGCTTGTTTGTAGGTGAATAAATTCATTAAAATCCTACAATGTGATTTTCTGGATTTTTTTTCTTCTAATTTTGTCTGTCATAGTTGAAGTGTACCTATGATGAAAATTACAGGCCTCTCTCATCTTTTTAAGTGGGAGAACTTGCACAATTGGTGGCTGACTAAATACTTTTTTGCCCCACTGTATTGTCTGGCCTTGCGAGTACACTCATGAGCCTACTGATATTGCATGAGGACGATGTTTAAATTACTGCATTCTTCTGAATCAAGTAGATCCGTCCATTTTTGTGCGTGGGGTTCTTTGGTACATGAGATGGCAAGTGCTGGAGCCATAGAACTATAGAGCTTAAATATCCATGGTTGGAAAATGACTGTGCGTTGGCACACGGATGTATGTTGTGCAGATAATGTGTATGTTTGGCTACAGCATGGCTCTTAGATATGTGGTTTCTAAAGACACATAAGATTTCCCCTATAACCTACCAATCTACTGATCCACCAGCAGTGTGACTGTGGTAGTTAATAATATTATCAAAGACAACAAAACCATGGCTTCCACCATTGGCAGTGGTCAGAGAGACCTTTGCAGAATGGTATCACATTCCCATGTTTGATGACTCGATCTCTAGAAGTGAGAGGGATTTCAGTGACAGAATTGTTGCAGTAAAGCTGCCATCCTTCAGGTGTTTCCAAAGTATCATGTCCCAATATACATTAGAATCCTTCTCTACACCAAAAAAAGATGTCAGATAATTTACATCCATTTTTTAACAGGGTGTGAAAAGGGCTCTCGAATCCATGTATTCTAACCATGTTACATTGGACCTTGCCTTGCCGACTACATTGAAACTATGAGATATGAAAGTGTTAATCAGGAATGCACTTCTGTTTACAACCCTGTAAAATAACTTGACCAATTTAATTAGACCACCGCTTAATTAATGTAGAATCCAACATGTTATATTGCTGCGAGGCTATTTGTGTCAGTCCAAAGCAGATACAGGCATTGCACTGTGATAGTTTTAGCGCATATGTGCACAAATGTGAATAACTGTGATTTGTTCAATGCATGCAAGTAATGTACACTGAGTGTACAAAACATGAAGAATATTCGGCAGGGCATAGACTCTACAAGGTGTCGAAAGTGTTCCACAAGGATGCTGGTTCACATTGACACCAATGCTTCCCACAGTTATGTCAAGTTAGCTGGATGTCCTTTTGGTGGGAGACCATTTTTGAAAGACACAGGAAACTGTTTAGCTTGATAAACCCAGCAGCATTGCAGTTCTTGACACAAAACGGTGTGCCTGGTACCTTCTACCATACCCTGTTCAAAGGCACTTAAATATTTTGTCTTGTCCATTCACCCACTGAGTGGCACACATACACAATCCATGTCTCAATTGTCCTAAGGCTTAAAAATCATACTTTAGCCTGTGTCCTCTCCTTCATCTACACTGAATGAAGTGAAATCACCAAGGGATCATAGCTTTCACCTGGATTCACCTGGTCAGTCTATGTCATGGAAAGAGCAGGTGTTCTTAATGTTTTGTTCACTCAGTGCATACTACAGTTTGTTTCTGCAATGTAATATTCATTTATTTATTTTACAATTTCGATAAAGAATTTGGCCACAAGTATTTCATTAACAGTGTGAAACTAATCACAGGGTCAAATAAATGCAATGGTCCTACTGAGCATATTTTATACATGTTGATTTAGATTGAAAATGTATTATTATGCAATTATTTAACTACAACACATTTGCCCCCCAAAAACAATTAGTTTTTAAGTTAAGTTGCATACATCAGCTGCTTCCAGTGTAGTGTAATCATTAAAGTCACAAGGGAAATAAAACTTAAATCAATCATAACATTTGAAGGGCTATTCAGTCCAAGGAAATTTAGACACATAATTATTTTTAGAGAACGTTCCTCCATATCTGTGTCTCAAATGACACCATTTATTTACAATTATGTGCATATTTGGACTTCAAAATGTGTGCACGATATCTTTAATGGGGTGTCATTTGAAATATACCCCATGCTCCCATTTTATGTACTAATTCCAACTGCTGTTCTGCACAACCACCCCATACTCTTCTAAAATAGCAATTGTTTTCCATACAGACTGATTCTTGATTAAGCAAGGAACTTTTAGTTGTTTTCACTGAGGATAATACATAGTGTGAGTGGGATTTGGTAGCTTTTACTGAGAATGCACTACTGTGTGTTCAGTATTCTGGTTCCCTCAGACTTTAGAACCTAGTATATGCATGTAGGTGTGTCGTTTTCATGACAGTAAAGTAAACCTCAACACATTGTATTAATGTTGAATAAGCCTCCTTTTTTAGAAGGTAGAATTTTTGTGCAACCCTCATGATTCCTTCATCATCTCGAGAAGTGTGGGCACTTAATGCGAGCAAAAAAAAAAAACAAGAACTAGTGTTTCTAAATCTTCACTTATGATACTGTATTTATACTTGGTCCATAGGTGCATTGTAATGCATTTTTAAAGGTACAACTTGATGTAGATCTAAAGATAGCTATATTGATTAGTAGGTGTTTTGTGTTCACAATTTTATGTTCACTCTAGCAACAAAAGTGATGATGTAGAGTAAAAATGTAGTGGTGTGTGTGTGTGTGTGTGTGTGTGTGTGTGTGTGTGTGTGTGTGTGTGTGTGTGTGTGTGTGTGTGTGTGTGTGTGTGTGTGTGTGTGTGTGTGTGTGTGTGTGTGTGTGTGTGTGTGTGTGTGTGTTTGTGTGTGTGTGTGTTTGTGTTGGAGATGACGGTGTATGTACCTGTAAGGAAAGGATAAAGACATAGCATCTGTAAATACATCAATAACTATCAAAGTAGAACTTGATGTTTAATTTGTGTGTCAATGCAAGTTGAATATTTTACAGATATAGACATATGTATTATCTATTGTGTTCAATAAGGATATATAAACAGTTGTTTTACCATGTTGTTTTACCATGTCAAAGGCTTATACATCAACAATTGTTAATGGTTTCCTCAAACCATTTTAAAGATTTGTATGTACAAAATGCAATAAACTAAAGTAATTTTATTACAACTTTGCTTGCAGGTATATTCTTTGTTTATTATCAAACTATTGAGGGTCTCACTAAACACAAAAAATGCTCATCTTTAGTCCAGTGACATTTCGTAGACAGAGAAATACTTTGACTTGTGCTATGTGCAGTATTGGTGTATTAGTTACTATGCTGTTAATAAGCAGTAATGTATTACAAAAGTGTTATGTTACAACACCTAATAGGAAGTGCACATGCGTATTTTCCTTTTTGATTAATTTATTCATCTTTTTAATGAATTTTTTGAATTTTTTATGTTATAATACAAAATGATCAACAACTTACATCGCTACATCAAACATGTCTAACAAATCCAAAAACACAGGTATGAACAAGAAAATATTAAATACATGCAAAAAATTAAATATACAGTATATAGATAGATTCTAAAATATGTATTTTTTTATCTACACACAATCGGCAAAATGACAAATCGTAAACTTTTTTTATTTTATTTTTGCAAATGTATTAAAAATAAAAAACAGAAATACCTTATTTACATAAGTATTTATACTATTTGCTATGAGACTCAGGTGCATCCTGTTTCCATTGATCATCCTTGAGATGTTTCTAACTGTGGTAAATTCAATTGATTGGACATGTGTCCGTCATTCTTAAATGGAAGAAGTTTGTATCCACGAAGACTCTTCCAAGAGCTGGCCGCCTGGCCTAACTGAGCAATCAGGGGAGAAGGGTCTTGGTCAGAGAAGTGACCAAGAACCCAATGGTCACTCTGACAGAGCTCTAGAGTTCCTCTGTGGAGATGAGAGAAGCATGGTGGTGGCAGCATCATGGTGTGGGGATGTTTTTCAGCAGCAGGGACTGGGAGACTAGTCAGGATCGAGGGAAAGATTAACGGACCAAAGTACATAGAGATCCTTGATGAAAACCTGCTCCAGAGCGCTCAGGACCTCAGACTGGGGTGAAGGTTCACCTTCCAACAGGACAACAGTCCTAAGCACACAGCCAAGACAACGCAGGAGTGGCTTCGGGACAAGTCTCTGAAATTCCTTGAGTGGCCCAGCCAGAGCCCTGATTTCAACCCGATCTAACATATCTGAAAATAGCTGTGCAGCAAAGCTCCACATCCAACCTGAAAGGGCTTGAGAGGACCCTCAGAGAAGAATGGGAGAAACTCCCCAAATACAGGTGTGCCAAGCTTGTAGCGGCATACCCAAGAAGACTCGATGGTGTAATTGCTGCCAAAGGTGTTTCAACAATGTACTGAGTAAAGGGTCTGAATACTTATGTAAATGTGATATAATTTTTTTAATACAAATTAGCAAAGATTTCTAAAAACCTTTTTTCTTTGTCATTGTGGGGTAGATTGATGAGGGAAAAAACAAACAATTTAATTCATTTTAGAATAAGGCTGTAACGTAGCAAAATGTAGAAAAAGTCAAGTGGTCTGAATACTTTCCGAATGCACTGTTTATATATCAGTGGTGGTCAGTGCCGTTTCAAATGAGAGAGGACAACAACAAAAAAATTCATGAGCATGGCCTTATTTCTATTACAGCATATTGGATGACTGTCATTCATATTCCATTCACCCAGATAAATGTAACAGCGATCGCTTTAGGCTACTATATGATACTCAAATGTTCCCTATACCCATCGTGAGGTTGCTACAACCTAGCCTATGAATGAAAGTTTTCAACGTAGGTGCACACAGGTCGGAGAGACAAATTTGATGTGACACACAGTGACACATGGACAGACAGTGACATTCAATACCGCCTTGCACACTCTTGCCTGCATCTAGATGATTATGGGTGTAATCATTAGTCCAACAGTTGCAAAAGAGAGTTTCTATTAAACAAATTCAGGTATGTTTATCCCCGTTATGTCCCAATTGCTTCTGTTTTAGAAATGTTTTTCAACAGAATCGGGGGAATGAATACACCCCTGATCACGCATAAACACAGTTGATAGTTTCATAGCAGACATGTTGTATTACTCTCCTCCCTTCACCTCTTCCCTTCGATTCTGGACTTCAATGCACAACACATCAGCTGTATGTGACAAGGCAAACAAAAAAAATCCAGGCCAAACCATTGTCACCATATTATCTAATGTTATGTCAGAGTCAGCATAGCTAATATAACTTAGTAAACCAGCTACAATTACGCAGTAAGGTTACAGTGTAGTCAGTAAAGCAGTTACCCCGGTGGCAATAAATTAGTCAAACCAAAAGCTTACTTTGTTTTGGAAGAAATCCAGTGTTGTATTGGATAGTAATAGCTAGCTAGCTAACATAGCATCCCTCTGTTTGAGCAGGGTGTTTCAGTAGGCTAAACTAGCTAGCTGCATTTGCTAGCTAAGTAAATGAAACTGAAAGTGAAAAAAAACGATATATATATATTTATTTATTTTCCCCAGAGGGTGGATCAGCTTAATATTGCGGAAAGAATGTTGCTTCCAATGTAATTGTCTGCATCATTTCCAATCCCCCATATTTTTGGGGTAAATATATATATCCATACATGCATGCATATATATACACATATATACATACACATACCTATATAGGCATACATACTTTTTTAAAGAATATACCTTTATTATTATACCCCGCAAACCCTTCCGCCGATCCCCCAATTGAAGTAAACTAATAAACACTTCTGCTTCTACCTTCAACCCATACATCTTATACACATTCTACTTTACAATAGTTCACTCTTGTTTGTTCTTAGTCCTTCCTCTATTATAACTATGCTATTTCACAAATGATACGAACCTATATACATTTTACAGATCCCGTATGCTTAACATTGTTTATCTTGTTATTAGTCCCACCCTTCAGCTCCATTCAACCCCTCCCATCTGTCTCTCAACATCATCCATTTCGGATTTCTACTTGCCATATATTTTTCAACTGTGCTGTGATGTTTCACAAAATAATTGAACCTTCCTATTCTCATAGCTTCTACAGATTGTAAATTAAAAATAAACATTTTTGCTAAAATAATTATTATATTCAAATCAAATCAAATTGTATTTGTCACATACACATGGTTAGCAGATGTTAATGCGAGTGTAGCGAAATGCTTGTGCTTCTAGTTCCGACAATGCAGTAATAACCAACAAGTAATCTAGCTAACAATTCCAAAACTACTACCTTATAGACACAAGTGTAAGGGGATAAAGAATATGTACATAAAGATATATGAATGAGTGATGGTACAGAGCGGCATAGGCAAGATGCAGTAGATGGTATTGAGTGCAGTATATACATATGAGATGAGTATGTAAACAAAGTGGCATAGTTAAAGTGGCTAGTGATACATGTATTACATAAAGATGCAGTAGATGATATAGAGTACAGTATATACGTATACATATGAGATGAATAATGTAGGGTATGTAAACATTATATTAGGTAGCATTGTTTAAAGTGGCTAGTGATATATTTTACATCATTTCCCATCAATTCCCATTATTAAAGTGGCTGGAGTTGAGTCAGTGTGTTGGCAGCAGCCACTCAATGTTAGTGGTGGCTGTTTAACAGTCTGATGGCCTTGAGATAGAAGCTGTTTTTCAGTCTCTCGGTCCCAGCTTTGATGCACCTGTACTGACCTCGCCTTCTGGATGATAGCGGGGTGAACAGGCAGTGGCTCGGGTTGTTGTTGTCCTTGATGATCTTTATGGCCTTCCTGTGACATCGGGTGGTGTAGGTGTCCTGGAGGGCAGGTAGTTTGCCCCCGGTGATGCGTTGTGCAGACCTCACTACCCTTTGGAGAGCCTTACGGTTGTGGGCGGAGCAGTTGCCGTACCAGGCGGTGATACAGCCCGACAGGATGCTCTCGATTGTGCATCTGTAGAAGTTTGTGAGTGCTTTTGGTGACAAGCCGAATTTCTGCGCTGCTGCGCCTTCTTCACGATGCTGTCTGTGTGGGTGGACCAATTCAGTTTGTCTGTGATGTGTACGCCGAGGAACTTAAAACTTACTACCCTCTCCACTACTGTTCCATCGATGTGGATAGGGGGGTGTTCCCTCTGCTGTTTCCTGAAGTCCACAATCATCTCCTTAGTTTTGTTGACGTTGAGTGTGAGGTTATTTTCCTGACACCACACTCCGAGGGCCCTCACCTCCTCCCTGTAGGCCGTCTCGTCGTTGTTGGTAATCAAGCCTACCACTGTTGTGTCGTCCGCAAACTTGATGATTGAGTTGGAGGCGTGCGTGGCCACGCAGTCGTGGGTGAACAGGGAGTACAGGAGATGGCTCAGAACGCACCCTTGTGGGGCCCCAGTGTTGAGGATCAGCGGGGAGGAGATGTTGTTGCCAGTCCAGTACTCAGTTGCACAGGGCGGGGTCGAGACCCAGGGTCTCGAGCTTGATGACGAGCTTGGAGGGCACTATGGTGTTAAATGCCGAGCTGTAGTCGATGAACAGCATTCTCACATAGGTATTCCTCTTGTCCAGATGGGTTAGGGCAGTGTGCAGTGTGGTTGAGATTGCATCGTCTGTGGACCTATTTGGGCGGTAAGCAAATTGGAGTGGGTCTAGGGTGTCAGGTAGGGTGGAGGTGATATGGTCCTTGACTAGTCTCTCAAAGCACTTCATGATGACGGAAGTGAGTGCTACGGGGCGGTAGTCGTTTAGCTCAGTTACCTTAGCTTTCTTGGGAACAGGAACAATGGTGGCCCTCTTGAAGCATGTGGGAACAACAGACTGGGATAGGGATTGATTGAATATGTCCGTAAACACACCAGCCAGCTGGTCTGCGCATGCTCTGAGGGCGCGGCTGGGGATGCCGTCTGGGCCTGCAGCCTTGCGAGGGTTGACACGTTTAAATGTTTTCCTCACGTCGGCTGCAGTGAAGGAGAGTCCGCATGTTTTAGTTGCGGGCCGTGTCAGTGGCACTGTATTGTCCTCAAAGCGGGCAAAAAAGTTATTTAGTCTGCCTGGGAGCAAGACATCCTGGTCCGTGACGTGGCTGGTTTTCTTTTTGTAATCCGTGATTGACTGTCGACCCTGCCACATACCTCTTGTGTCTGAGCCGTTGAATTGAGATTCTACTTTGTCTCTATACTGACGCTTAGCTTGTTTGTATTCACTGTTTGTATTCAGTCATGTTTCCAGTCACCTTGCCCTGATTAAAAGCAGTGGTTCGCGCTTTCAGTTTTACACGAATGCTGCCATCAATCCACGGTTTCTGGTTTGGAAATGTTTTAATCGTTGCTATGGGAACGACATCTTCAACGCACGTTCTAATGAACACGCTCACCGAATCAGCGTATTCGTCAATGTTGTTGTCTGACGCAATACGAAACATATCCCAGTCCACGTGATGGAAGCAGTCTTGATGTGTGGAATCAGATTGGTCGGACCAACGTTGAACAGACCTTTATTGATTGACTATGACTTTTCAAATCACCCAGTATTGCTATTTGTAGTGTTAGTTCGAGGCAAATGTTGCAATTCTTCAGCCATTCCTGGACCTGTGACCAAAAATGAGCAACATACGGACAATACCAAAATAAATTATCTAAAGACTCTGCCTCCTCACAGCATAATCTGCAGAGCTGAGAAGATTGTATCCCCCATATATATAACATTCTATTAGTTGCAAGAATTTTGCATAGTAATTTATATTGAAAAATTCTAAGTTTTGAATCCGGCGTTGTTTTGCGTATCAATTCATAAACCATGTGCCATGGAATGGGTACATCGAAAATCTCTTCCCAACTGTTTTGCAATTTATATGGCACAGCTGTCAGTTTTTTGGTCCTTAAATGAAATTGGTGTATGTTTTCATTTATCACACTTTTCTTTAACCATTTATGTTCTTTAATATAGGGCCGACATACAAGTTCCTTACTTTTTTCCCCTTCTACTTGCCTCTTCCATTTTTGTGTAATGCTGCAATTAATTGGTTGTAATTTTGGGTAGAGCAGACATTTCCATATGTCTGTATTAGCTGCATGTGTGACATAACTCCACCAGTCCTATTTATGATATCATTCACTAAAATTATACCTTTTTTAAAAATTTATTCGATAAATATAGTTTTTTTTAATCAATTAGTATATTTGAATTTACCACAATATTTGTTGTACTATTTGTTCCGTCCTTTCAGGTGGATTAAACTGAAATTGCAACCAACTTTCTAAGGCTTGTTTAAAAAATAAAGATATTTTGGAGCTTATTTCCTTTTCAAACAACCGAAAGTGAGCAGGTGTAATCTGAATAAAGGGGAAAAGGCCCTTCCTGAATATAGGATGAGACATTCGTACCAATTGACTAGAGAACCAGTTTGGATTTAAGTATAACTTTTGTATGACTGATGCCTTTAGTGAGAGGTCTAATGCTTTAATATTTAATCATTTCTGCCCTTTTAATTTGATCTGGTTTGCCGTTCCAAATCAAATTAAATATTTTTTGTTCATATAATTTAAAAAGCAGGTCACTAGGTGTAGGCAAAACCATAAGCAAATAGGTAAACTGTGATATAACTAAGGAGTTAATCAGGGTGATTTTTCCACAAATAGACAGATATTTTCCTTCCTGGTTGCAAGATCTTATCTATTTTTGCTAACTTTCTATAAAAATGTATTGGAGTGAGATAATTTATTTTGCATACCGAGTATGTCCACATCTCCGTCAGACCATTTAATTGGTAAACTACATGGTAATGTAAAATGTGCATTTTTTAGTGATCCAATATGTAATATGGTACATTTATCATAATTTGGTTTTAATCCAGAGAGGATAGCAAAAGTATCTAGATCCTCTAAGAGGCCGTGGAGAGACTCCAATTGTGGTTTTAAAAGAAAACATTAATCATCAGCGTACAATGACACCTTAGTTTTTAAGCCACGGATTTCTAATCGCTTAATATTATTGTTTGATCTAATCTTTGCAGCTAACATTTCGATGGCAATAATAAATACATATGCCGATAGTGGACAACCTTGTTTTACTCCTCTAGATAGTTTAAAACTTTCTGAGATGTAGCCATTATTTACTATTTTACACCTAGGGTTACTATACCTAACCTTAACCCATTTTATTAGAGATTCCCCCAAAATTGAAATATTCTAGGCATTTATATATAAACTCCAGTCGTACTTTATCAAAAGCCTTTTCAAAATCAGCTATGAAAACTGTTAGAAATTGGATATGTAGACGGGCGAGTCGGTCAAGGATCGATTCAGACAAGGTGGTAAATTGTATGACAAGCTACAGTTTATTCAGAGTGAAGATATCTAGAACAGCGTAATTACGGCTCTCCCGCTGGTTCGTACGGAAACGCAGACGAAGAAGAGACCGATACAATCAGTACACCACTTATATATAGAACAGAAAGTAGGTTGATTCTGGAAGATCGGATCTTTGGATTGGTTCAGCTGGGGTGTAGTCTGTAGTCTTCCGCCATTGGCTCAGTTGTCTGTCCGTCATCGTAGAATCCTCTTCGGGCACAATGTTCAGCTACAACGGAGATTATGTGTGTGTGCGCTGGTTTTGGCCATTAGTGTAATGCGGGAGCTATCCTGTAGGGGACCCCACAGGCTCTACTCTGAGTTGTAGCCCCCCATTAACAATAGTTTGGTCACCTACATAAGAAATAGCATTTCTCTACAAAACCCTCTCTTCACGTCTCACCAGAGACGTGACACAACCTAACTGGATCCAGACACAAAGAGAAACTTCTCCCAAGGGGACTATGAAATAAGGCACGGTATTAAACAGAAATAGATATATATGTATTACCATCATGTTCTCCATTCAATCCCACTATGTACTAAGTTGGCTACCAGCCACCTAGGAACTTACAACCCTCATTTAACAGAGCGGAGAACAACAGCTCAAAATAAAAGTAAAATGCTTGTCTACATAAGCCAACTTTTTTCCCGCAGGAAAAAGTTGTGATTCCCTCTCTTCACATCTCCAAAGAGATGTGACTTAAACTAGGCAAGTCAGGCGGAATGATCCACTTGCATAACACATACATACATCCCCATAAGGCAACAGCAGATATAATGTAAACCTAAATAGGCACTCTCCTCCTCATCCTCGAATTCAAGTAGGTCTTTATCCAGCAGAGGAAACATCTGGGAAGGGGAGGAAGGGTCAATGGCTCTAGAGATAACCCCAGTGGCAAGGGAACGGATGCATGGAATGCAACAGCATCCACAGAGAACTAAAATGGCAGCGAACACCGAAATGGATACCAAAATGGAGGACACCAGGGTTTTATATTTACCAAACGCACTCATCCAGGAGTCCCACATCGAGGTATCCATCCCAGAATGAGATTTCATTTTACCATTAAGCGTCCTCAAACCTTCTAGGGCCATGGTCAAGCTACCATCGGAGGCTGTGTTATTAGGGATGAAAGTGCAACACTGTTCACCAAACATAGTACAAGCTCCACCTTTCTCCGCCAGTAGCATATCTACTGCAATGCGATTCTGGAATGTCATAAGAGAAGTTGCAGCCAGGCTCTCATGCTCCATACCGTTATCACGCACCTGGCTCCTGTTATCTAACAAAAGACCGCTTGTTCTCGCAACCCCACGCTCTGAATGTGCCCTCCCTTCTGTATATATATTTTATTTTCAGCATGAGAAAGTCCCCTGGCCCTGACACTTTTAACAATGTTTCAAGTCAGCTATGTTGCATAACACTTGCATACATCAACACAAGCCAACAGCAGATAATATTCAATCATATATATGGTAATGGCTATAATGTAAAACACAGGAACCAATAATCCCTCTTTTTCACACCCCCCAGGGTGTGAACAAAAATTCAGCAATGAATCATATAACAGTCACAGAGTTTAAAATACCTTCATGTCAAAAGAGAACAGCTCATTCAAGAACAGAACAAAAAAATATATATATATATGGTGTGAAATTTAAGTCCCCCTTTTGACACCCACAAGGGTGTCACTTAGCAAAAACAGGATAACACTTTATTGTTTATTGTCATGTAAGATACAGGATAAAACTTTGGTCATGGAAAACAGAGTAAAGCATAGCAAAGCATTATTATAAACCATCTGGTCCTCTCAGCTACTCCTATCCTGCACCAGTTGGGCTTCATGCCACCCAGGGACTCGAAACCTTCACAACAGGGAGAACAAACATACTGGAAACAAAACCCATCATAAAGATGTATAACAAGGAACTGTGGTGGTGTAAGATTTATTCTACTACCTCACCCACAGCATACCATGGGTCATCCTCAGTCAGTCTCATCCTCCCCTGAAAGCATGCTTCAGTATCAGCATCTCCAACTGGAGCATCAAGCAAAGGCATCATCATGCCTGAAGCCTTCACCACATCTGTAACAGACTTCTTGAAACACGGTATGATGCAAGCAGAAGAACACGTCAAATAACAAAAATACAAAAATTAGGGTCAGAAATCCAGTAACCACCATTCTAGTGTACTTACCAAAACCAGGCTCCCACTCAAGAGAACAGGCCAGACTCCTCCACCCCCGCCATGGTCCTCATCTCAGCAGATAGTGCATCAAGCCCACTAAGGGCCTTAGATATACTACCATCTGGACTGGTGTTATTAGGAATATACGAGCAACATTGTTCACCGAACATCTTGCATACGCCCCCCTGACTGGCAAGAAGCATATCCAAAGCAAGTCTATTCTGTCTGGCAACCCTAGATGTGGCCTCAAACTGTTCAGACATACCAGTGAGTGCATCACGGGGGTAATTAACAAAACGCTGTTGATCATAGTAGATGTAATGAATCCATGCAGTCTGTCTTGCATCCACTATGGCTGGACCTATAATCCATCATTCCTGCCCAAGGCCTGAAGCTCATGAGGAACCCCCACCGGCACTCCCAACAGGTTAGTGTGTATGTCAACTACATCCTCTGTCCATGGAGCACTACTTCTATGTCTCCCATGGGATGGAATGTTTTCAGGTCCCCTGGATACAGAACCCAACAGCTGTTCAGCAGTAACATCAACAATGGTCAGTGGAATTATCAAACTGGTCAGAGCACACGTACCTTGCCAGTCTCCTCTAAGAATGGGTCTCAGCACTCTTTTGGGTCCACAGATCCACCACACATCAGCCAGACCACTAGTTTGGTTTAGGCCTGTAACTGGCCAAGTGGAATTAATGGTTATGTTACTACTGCAATCAGCTTCAGGCAATCTCCCATAATCAATGCCATTACCTGTACCCGTGATGCCACTGTAATTGCCCCCATATGCCCCAACACCCCAAGGGGCCCGATGAGGAGGTACTGTAGGAAACACAAGGCTCAAAGAGGAACAGAGAGTTGAATTGGCCTCAACCAGGTAAAACCTCTCAGAATACACAACCACCCCTCTCCTTCTCCTATAGCAAATGGGTGTGTAGCCAGAACAGGTCTATCATGACCAATGTTTCATGTAACTCATGCAGTCCTTTCTTTTCAGGGTCTTAACTGTATACCTCATATAAGAAAGCCACAAATTGTCCCTACCAATAACACCAGTCTCAGTGCCTAATTGATCAATAGCTGAATAGTCTAACATTAATTACCTGAATGGGATTTTTTAACACAGTGGTGGCAGGTTCGGTCCAGGGGTGGTAGAGGAGTGTGTCTGGCCCTGGTTCATCTGGGACCTCTGGTTTTGGCAGCACCTTAATAGAAAACACACCCATCGTGTCTGTCCCGGTCCTTTGTAGTCCGAGGGTGTAAGTGCCTGCATCAGAGAGCTTAATAGTTTTGATGGTTAGTAGGATTTCATCACCTTTACAAAGTTCAACAGTGCTCCCAGGTTTTCCCATATCATGGAAAACCTATCCACCTTTGTGGGATCCCCTATGCTATAAGGATACCCTCTCCTCCAATCCCAGAACTGTCCCAAGTCGGTTATCCTGTAATCCCCATACGGACACCCTCCCAATTTAATATAATTTCATTTATAATTTTCGTCCACTTGTTCTGTAGACATACATTCAGCATTCCACGGGTCAGAACCTGGAATCCGCTGGTACATCACCATCTATTTCCATCGATTTCTCCAGAGTCCTGGAAATAAGGCCTCATACACAGGGAGTTAGACAACAGCCCCATAAAACTAAAACAGTCACACAGGTGAATGTAGCCCATAATACAGTGATCATAATATTTTCCCCATTTTCTAAACATACTATCAAACCCAATTAATCAGAGAAGTATCCACCCCAGTGTTTTCTGTCAACTCGTGAGCCAGGGTGGTCAAACCAGCTGAGGCTTCGGGTACTGATTCATCCGGAGCTGTGTTATTTGGGATGTCACCCACGATAAGACAGCTCAGACAAACAGCTTCCATGTGAAGCCCCACCCTTTCCCCGAGAACACATCACTTAGCAAGAGCCAGACACATCTTCACTTCTATGAACAAAAACAGGGGTGACAGGACAGGGAGGATTATCTTCATTCGAGAGATGGCCCCCGGAATTCTGTTAATTCCAGTTCTCCTCTCGAACACTGTTTATTGTTCGATAGTGTCAGTGTGTCTTACCCTCCCACCGTGCGATATGAATCCGGGTAGCTCTTTCAGCTAGCTGTCACCAGGAGACCTTGGTATGGTCCCCCCAACAAACCTCTGGGACTGGATTGAGTGACTTCACCTGCAGTTCACCTATAATGCATAAAATGCTGGACATACAGGCTTGGTTAACAAACAGTTTCTAATCTTTTATCTGATTCTATCTTTAACTTCTATGCCCATTTATTAGCTACATGTTTAAAAATATTAGTTTCTTATCCAATAGGCCCCATCCTATCCTAGACCACAATTTACCTATCCCCCTTTTGATACCTGGCTATGCCCAGGTAACAACCTTACCTACTCTAAATAATGATTTAGGTAAGATTAGTATATTATCCTTCTGTTCTGACATTATCATGTAGGAGCGCCCCTTTAATTTTCCACATGTCCAATTCTCCCTTTTGTCTCCACTCAGTGACTGTTATCTACACACTCCGTTATCTTTGCTCGTCCTGGCTCCCTTCTAAAACTTATCCTCTCTGCTCTCCAACCGTCAAGGTCTCTGCAGTGCGGGGGAGGGCTCATCTGTCTGCCTTTTCCCATGTTTCCACATTTTAACTAAATGTCTAACTGTTTGGCTTTATCTAAATTTTTATTTTTAGAAAAACATGTCTATGGTGGCAATTTCTAAAGTCTTTATATAGGTTAAGTAAACTCCACTATAATTAAGTTACCTTAAAAAAAATATAATTTCAAAAAACTTTTTAATCTTTAATTTTTTTTAAAACAGTATTTACCCATGACCACAAATGTATTATTCAAATGGCACCCCCTTGTGGCTGATCAGACCACCCGAGAGAGCCATGAAATCCGGTCACGGGTTACACCATCCCCCCACATTCGTGTTCCATACCATATTAGACATATTAAAGAACCCTTTATCCTTAAAATAAAATAAAAATCACTTGTGTAATTAAAACTCATAAAATAAAAAACTCATAAAGGTTCCATATGTGAGCGTGCCTCTTTAAAATATCATGTCTCTGGGAACATGGAAGTCCCCTTAACCCAAACATTTACTACAAAAACAAAACCTAATAATTATGATAATCCCCTCAAACTCAAATAATTTGTCTCGATGTTTCATGTCTTATTCGTGTTTCTCCAAATTGTCTCCCCAACATACTTCTTAAATACCCAGCCATTAGACAGACACACACAACTGTGATAAATGTGCACTGTCCCTTTAACATAAAAACCTCAGCCTGCAATCCACTCTGCGGGCCTTTCATTGTTCTCCATAATGAAAACAGATTCTAATGTTAGTATACTTTGACCTCCTGTTTAATTTCAATGATGTTATCTGAACAATCAAACCAAAATCAATACCCGGGAAGTACTTGTGTAAATGAATTAAAATAACTAAATAAATCTACCTTATTTCTCAGCATTTGGTTAGAACACCACTCCCGTCTTACATCGACCACACCCTTCGCCCCGTACCTAGTGTACAGCTTATCTATTACTCAGTGGCTCAATTAATGTTTAACGTAAGTATGTTCAGATGTTGATTATGTAATTCTACAACATTAGTATAGTTCAAACCTCATAATATAAATCCGCAAAAAGAATTTTGCGTTAATAGAGTTTAACACTTTTTTCCAACAGTCATGCACCCCCCTCAATATTCTATGATATAACTCTCATCAGCAAGCCTGCGACTTTTTCAACATTCTCACCGGTTCCAGCTCCAACTGAAATACCTAATGTACCACACTCACTTTGTCCCCGACCTCATTCATATCGATATTAGTCCCCGACTGAATATCAAGCGTGTTTCATGCACAGGATTTGATTTTCACAAATCTTCATTTACGCCAGTAAGCAGACCAGTGGGAGACGCAATGGCCCCGCCTTCTGTTCATTCTCTGTTTGGTCCCTTGGTTCTTAAATACATGGCTTTTATTTCTTTCAACTTCCTTGTCTCTGGCCTCCTGCTACGTCCCTCTCAACTCACATTCCATTGTTTTCAGCTGGGCCCCTGTTGGCGGCCACCCCCCTAGATAACCTGCTTGTGCCCATCTTAACTTCAATCCCTCCCAAACTTTCTTTATAGGCGTCCATCGTTCCTTTCCCCCTGATCTATATTCAATTTTTTGTTCTAGGAACTCATTAAACCTCAGCTTTGGAGTATTGGGAGTCGCCATTGTGAATTTGCTTAATATCAATATACAAATAGACAAAACAAGACAAAACAACACGTTATATCTCTGACCCCTGAAAGCCGATCCTTATCAGTGAATTTATATCAGACTGAGCCGTACCGGGTCACGGGATAAAATTACAATTTATCCCCTCGGCGCCAGATTTGAAGAATAGTAATTAGCTATCCCCTACTGATCTCTATTCCTGATCCCTATCGAGCTGACCCCTATCAGAATTATTACACATGTCCGACCCCTATCGGTGAATCTCTATCAGACTAGAATAGTAATTAGCTATCCCCTACTGATCTCTATTCCCGACCCCTATCGGAACTATCAAAGACAAAACAGTGATCACTCATCATTGAAAGCTAGCAGACTGTGCTGACCGGGTCACGGGTCCCAAAATTACAATTTGTCCCCTCGGCGCCAGAGTTAATGAATAGTAATTAGCTATCCCCTTACGGATATCTCATCAATGATTTAAATCACACCGGCCGTCGCCGGTTCGTTACTACATATGTTCACATACACTGTTATTTCGACTCGTCAGCAAATTAATATTTACACAAGAATTCATACTTACTCGGAAAAACTGATCAAAATTTGGACAGACTATACGACAATATGCAAAGTTTGATTTAACAGGCTTTTGCTTACCTTATTTTTTATGGTGCACCTTGTAATCAGTTTTCCGAGTTGAGCAGAATTGTTGCCCTCCCCCGAAAGTCTTCACCCGTCTTTTTTTTATTTTTTATGAATCGTCCTTTCATCAACTCGCCCCCCCCCCACACCCAAATCAACTCACTTCGACTGGATCGTTAGTAAACTATCCTCTGCTACCATTTCTGTTAGAAATTGGATATGTAGACGGGCGAGTTGGTCAAGGATCGATTCAGACAAGGTGGTAAATTGTATGACAAGCTACAGTTTATTCAGAGTGAAGATATCTAGAACAGCGTAATTACGGCTCTCCCGCTGGTTCGTACGGAAACGCAGACGAAGAAGAGACCGATACAATCAGTACACCACTTATATATAGAACAGAAAGTAGGTTGATTCTGGAAGATCGGATCTTTGGATTGGTTCAGCTGGGGTGTAGTCTGTAGTCTTCCGCCATTGGCTCAGTTGTCTGTCCGTCATCGTAGAATCCTCTTCGGGCACAATGTTCAGCTACAACGGAGATTATGTGTGTGTGCGCTGGTTTTGGCCATTAGTGTAATGCGGGAGCTATCCTGTAGGGGACCCCACAGGCTCTACTCTGAGTTGTAGCCCCCCATTAACAATAGTTTGGTCACCTACATAAGAAATAGCATTTCTCTACAAAACCAGGCCTGGTGTCCCCGATATTTCATAGTGTTCTATTGTTTCCAGTACTTGTCTTATAATATCTCCAATGTATAGTCCATGTAAAAAACCTGTCTGATTAGGATGAATAATATCTGACAATACTTTTGTAATTCTATGTGCCAAGCATTTTGCTAGGATTTTTGCATCACAACGCTGAAGTGTAAGAGGTCTCCAATTGTTTTAATGGACTGGATCTTTGTATATATACCACTTGGGTCCTGCTTCAGTAATAATGATATCAGACCTTGTTGCGTGTCTGATAATCTCCCATTTATGTAGGAGTGGTTAAAACAAGCCAATAATGGTCCTTCGAGTATATCAAAAAAACTTTTGTATACTTCCACTGGTATGCCATCCAGCCCTGGAGTTTTCCCATCCTTAAAGGTTCCAATTGCCACAAGCAGTTCCTCCTCTGTAATTTGGCCTTCACATGAGTCTTTCTGTACAGATATTAATTTTACATTACTATTAGGAAAAAAATCCATACAATTAGTTTCAGTTGTTGGCCCTCGCTACATATTCGTCGCCAGACCCACTGGCTCCAGGTCATCTACAAGTCCATGCTAGGTAAAGCTATGCCTTATCTCAGTTCACTGGTCACGATGGCAACACCCATCCGTAGCACGCGCTCCAGCAGGTGTATCTCACTGATCATCTCTAAAGCCAACACCTCATTTGGCCGCCTTTCGTTCCAGTTCTCTGCTGCCTGTGACTGGAACGAATTGCAAAAATCGCTGAAGTTGGAGACTTTTATCTCCCTCACCAACTTCAAACATCTGCTATCTGAGCAGTTAACCGATCGCTGCAGCTGTACATAGTCTATCGGTAAATAGCCCACCCATTTTTACCTACCTCATCCCCATACTGTTTTTATTTATTTACTTTTCTGCTCTTTTGCACACCAATATCTCTACCTGTCCATGACCATCTGATCATTTATCACTCCAGTGTTATTAATCTGCAAAATTTTAATTATTCGCCTACCTCCTCATGCCTTTTGCACACAATGTATATAGACTCCCCTTTTTTTCTCTACTGTGTTATTGACTTGTTAATTGTTTACTCCATGTGTAACTCTGTGTTGTCTGTTCACACTGCTATGCTTTATCTTGGCCAGGTCGCAGTTGCAAATGAGAACTTGTTCTCAACTAGCCTACCTGGTTAAATAAAGGTGAAATAAAAAAATAAAAAAAATTGTCTGAAATGAAAACATATTCTTAAAGTACTTTACTTCCTCTTTCAAAATATAATTTGGTGAATCATGCGTGACTCCATCATTTGTAACAAGTTTTAATAAAAAAATGTTGGTAGCATTTCTATATTGAAGATTGAAAAATAATTTGGTGCATTTTTCCCCATATTCCATCCAGTTCGCTTTATTTTTATAATGTATTACAACACTAGATCTTTCTTGAATAAGTACCTCCATTTCTTTTAGTTTTTCCTCTAACTTATTCTGTGCCTCTATAGTACCGTTTTTATTGCTATCTAACTGTACTGTTAGTCCTTCAATTTCCTTTGTTAATATGGACTCTTTTGATCTAAATTGCTTTTGTTTTATAGATGAGTACTGAATTGCATTGCCTCTAAAGGCACATTTAAAAGTGTCCCATACAGTAAGGGGATCTGCTGTACCTATGTTATGTCTGAAAAAGTCAGTTAGAAATTCTTCTGTCCTAGTTCTAAACAATTTATCATCTAGTAGGCTTTGATTAAATTTCCAATATTCTCGCCCACGTGGAAATTCTGTAAGAGTAATATATATGCCAATTATGTGATGATCAGACCGCATTCTGTCCCCTATCAACACTATTTAAATTTTTGGTGCCAGAGAGAATGGTATAAGAAAGTAGTCAAGGCGACTAGCTCGATTAAGCCTCTGCCATGTATATCTCACTAGGTCAGGGTATTTAAGTCTCCATATATCCACTAATTCCAATATATCCATGACATTCATGATTTCCTTAAGTGCCTGAGGGTGATAGTTTGTGGTGTGATTTCCTTTCCGGTCCATAGAGGTATTTAAGACCGTATTAAAATCTCCCATGTCATATATATATATATATATATGTAAACATTCATATACATGGCTCATATATTATACAGCGCCAAGCCAAACCGCCTGACTCAAGTCATCTTACGTACCCCTGCTAAAACAGGAACTAGCTCACACAGCCAGCAATAAAACTACCCCCCTAACACTATCCCCTCAGCTTTGTTGTCTCCCGACCCCAGGAAACAAAGACATTCCATCGCATGAACATATACACCCAGCCAAAAAAACTGCCCCTCTACCTCACGAACCCCTGACACAAACATCTCCTAGTATAAACACACATCTCACCCCCTCTACTGGTCGGGAGCTCAGAGAACAAGACTCTGCTGTGCACCAATGGGGCTTCTGATCTGGCTAGAGCAGGTCCGCCTCCAACCCTTTGGGACCAGTCAGAAGACCAACACGACAAGACTCCACCTACATATTCCATGTATAAAATCTGTTGTGACCAATGTCTAGGTCTCTTTTTCACCTGACTCCTTACCGAGTTAAATGAACTAGATCCGTGCACGTAAAACTGTGGGACAAGATATCTTTGACTCATTAAAACTGTCTTTTGTTACAACTGAAATCCACTCTGTCCAGCGTCCGTGATTTGGTCTCAACTCTCCAGTATTTGAACATCAACACCCACCATAATAATAGAGTCTAGTGTTGCTTGTAGAGTTGATAGAAAGAAGCTTGGATCATCATTATTCGGACCGTATAGGTTAATAAACCACATCAATTTATTGTCCAATAACATATTTAAAATAATCCATCTACCTTGAGGATCTGTTTGGACAATTTGCACATTTGGATCAAAATGATTGTTAATTTAAAACCCTCACCCCTTTTGAATTTCTTTGCCCATGGGAGAAGTATATTTCACCCCCCCCCCCCCCCCCAGTTATTTTTCCACATAACTTCATCTAAAACTGTTGAATGGGTTTCCTGTAAACAATATATATTATATTCCTTCTCTTTTAGCCAGGTAAATACTGATTGTCTTTTCTTATTATCTGCTAGGCCATTACAATTGTGACTGGTGTTGATGAATAGGTATATGAGAAACGAGACCAAGTCGAGACGCTGGACAAGGCGGATACGGTATAGTAAAGGCCTATTATTCAAGAGTAATGATATCTGGCAAAACGTGCACGGCTCCGTTTCGTCAAGTTCTCATGCGAACCATTGGAAAAAAAGAGACCGGACACATATCGTACAGTTCATTTTATACATTGAAATGACGTAGGTAGATTCTGGTAGTCCTGGCTTCTGGTAGGTTGTTTGTAGATGATAGACAGTCTCCTCCAGCCTGGTGTCAGTATCCCATTGGTTCTCGACAGAGTTCTTTGTCTTTGGAGCCCATCCAGAAGGGGAGGGGCTGCGTGTGTGTAAGTGTGTGCGTTCCTGTCTTGGCAAGTCTGTGTGTCTTTTCAGTGAGTGTGTGTGTGAGAGATATCCTGTATGGGCCCTACCATGTTTTACTGTGAAAATACGTTGCTATGTGTTGTCTCAGTTATAGCAATGCAATAGCAGTAAGCTGGTCATTTGCATATGAAATAGCACTTCATTACACTGGCTATACTTATTTCACCACCTATCATAATGAGACACCACTTTCAATTATTTTTATCAAAATATATGTTTGTAAACGTACCATTAAAAAGTAACATGATGATTGAGTGTCTATATAGCTGTACCATGATCTTTGCCTTTCTACTAAGTAAACCTCCAATTGGTCCCTACTATTCCACCCGCTAAAAGCCCTCCTCATCCCGAGTTGATTTGTCATCCCAATGCCCGGCAGACCACCCTCGACCCCCTGTATCCCATAACCCATAACCGACTGGGATCCATCCTTTGAAAAGAGCACACAGTGCCATTTACCAAATTGAAGTAGATTAACTGCCAAATGCATTTCCATCGCCCTCACCTCAATTTGTATTAAATATAGCTGTGGATCATCCTCTATTGTCCCTAACATCTTTTACTTCTTCGCAACAGTTGTGGGATACACACATACACACTCAACCCATACCCCCACACAACCATAAGCTGATGGAGGTCAGATGTACACCTTTTCCCTGAAACACCCACAATACGGTCATCCGTATTGACCATATTCCCAAGCATCTCCATGCAGTCCAAATTTGATTCTGTGCCACTAGGGTCACAATAATATACCCACTCTCTGAATGTCCGAGTGTGACCCCCTCCCCATGGGTTACTGCAGCTAGTGTTGCCAGCACTGCCACTGCCTGGGTGGGGGCACCCCATCGGAATCCCCACCGGCTAGGTACAAGGTCATCAAGGTTCTCATTAGCAGCTTTGAGAATTTCCTTGTGTAGTATGCTCTCCCGTTAGGGGGCTTTGGCTTTGCAGGACCAACCCTGCCAAGCAGGCTCAGAATCTTGAGGGGGCAGTGCTGCTCTTGGTCTCTGACCATCATTTGGCTGCATACAGACCGCTTACAGCATGCACATAAAACAGTTAGGGACTTCTCCTGAGTCTCTGGGTCATTCAGGTGGGTGTCTGGGTATAGGGTCATGGACTGTACCATTAAAATAGGATCATAAACAAATAATTAGATATAATTTATTTTAAAATGTAGTTCCCCATTATACGACAATAACACCATGATAGGGCAATAAATAAATAAGACGTATAATTATTATTATATTATATATAATATAATATAATATAATATAATATAATCTATTATATAATCTCCATCATCTGAACAACATTGAAAGCCCTCTCATACCCTGGCCCACAGCAATACATTGGCTCTGGGATATGCAACCATTTCATTACTCACTCACTCAACTTACAAACATAACAAATAAAAAATAAACGTACACCACACCATCCACACATACTGTGCTTTCTTTTACTTAGTTTTTATCTTCACTATGTTGAATTAGTGCTTGTGTGTTCAATTAGTTATATGTGAAGATATACAGTGCCTTGCGAAAGTATTCGGCCCCCTTGAACTTTGCGACCTTTTGCCACATTTCAGGCTTCAAACATAAAGATATAAAACTGTATTTTTTTGTGAAGAATCAACAACAAGTGGGACACAATCATGAAGTGGAACGACATTTATTGGATATTTCAAACTTTTTAAACAAATCAAAAACTGAAAAATTGGGCGTGCAAAATTATTCAGCCCCCTTAAGTTAATACTTTGTAGCGCCACCTTTTGCTGCGATTACATCTGTAAGTCGCTTGGGGTATGTCTCTATCAGTTTTGCACATCGAGAGACTGACATTTTTTCCCATTCCTCCATGCAAAACAGCTCGAGCTCAGTGAGGTTGGATGGAGAGCATTTGTGAACAGCAGTTTTCAGTTCTTTCCACAGATTCTCGATTGGATTCAGGTCTGGACTTTGAATTGGCCATTCTAACACCTGGATATGTTTATTTTTGAACCATTCCATTGTAGATTTTGCTTTATGTTTTGGATCATTGTCTTGTTGGAAGACAAATCTCCGTCCCAGTCTCAGGTCTTTTGCAGACTCCATCAGGTTTTCTTCCAGAATGGTCCTGTATTTGGCTCCATCCATCTTCCCATCAATTTTAACCATCTTCCCTGTCCCTGCTGAAGAAAAGCAGGCCCAAACCATGATGCTGCCACCACCATGTTTGACAGTGGCGATGGTGTGTTCAGGGTGATGAGCTGTGTTGCTTTTACGCCAAACATAACGTTTTGCATTGTTGCCAAAAAGTTCAATTTTGGTTTCATCTGACCAGAGCACCTTCTTCCACATGTTTGGTGTGTCTCCCAGGTGGCTTGTGGCAAACTTTAAACAACACTTTTTATGGATATCTTTAAGAAATGGCTTTCTTCTTGCCACTCTTCCATAAAGGCCAGATTTTTGCAATATACGACTGATTGTTGTCCTATGGACAGAGTCTCCCACCTCAGCTGTAGATCTCTGCAGTTCATCCAGAGTGATCATGGGCCTCTTGGCTGCATCTCTGATCAGTCTTCTCCTTGTATGAGCTGAAAGTTTAGAGGGACGGCCAGGTCTTGGTAGATTTGCAGTGGTCTGATACTCCTTCCATTTCAATATTATCGCTTGCACAGTGCTCCTTGGGATGTTTAAAGCTTGGGAAATCTTTTTGTATCCAAATCCGGCTTTAAACTTCTTCACAACAGTATCTCGGACCTGCCTGGTGTGTTCCTTGTTCTTCATGATGCTCTGTGCGCTTTTAACGGACCTCTGAGACTATCACAGTGCAGGTGCATTTATACGGAGACTTGATTACACACAGGTGGATTGTATTTATCATCATTAGGCATTTAGGTCAACATTGGATCATTCAGAGATCCTCACTGAACTTCTGGAGAGAGTTTGCTGCACTGAAAGTAAAGGGGCTGAATAATTTTTGCACGCCCAATTTTTCAGATTTTGATTTGTTAAAAAAGTTTGAAATATCCAATAAATGTCGTTCCACTTCATGATTGTGTCCCACTTGTTGTTGATTCTTCACAAAAAAATACAGTTTTATATCTTTATGTTTGAAGCCTGAAATGTGGCAAAAGGTCGCAAAGTTCAAGGGGGCCGAATACTTTCGCAAGGCACTGTATATAAAACCTATATTTTTTATTGGATTGTTACAATCCATAACCGGGCTAGAATTGTGTTTATTTTCCTCATCTATGAGAACTGCAATTTTTTAAATAACCATGGAGTAGTCTTTGTGTCTCTGAACAACTGGTTATTAATATATAGTTTATCAACGACGAGAGCTACTCGCTTTTAATCTATTTTCTTTTAAAATTGGATACAGAACTTTGCGCCGTTCTGCAATTTCCTTCGGAAACTCCATGCCAATTTTGGTCCCAGCAAGTCTTTTAACCATTATTTTATCTTTAAATGAGGCAAATTTGGCAACGATTGGGTGGTCATACCTTTGGCCTCTCTGTCCGAAGCGGTGTACAAGTTCAAGTTGGATTTTGTCAATAACTTTGCGTGGGATCTGAATCGCTGTAAGGGGGAACTCTATAACTACAGATTCAGGAACTTCCCCTTCTTTCTCCTGGATACCTGTAAGTACCAGATTCTCCCTCATTGACCTAGTTTGTATGTCCAGTAAGGCTTCCTTTAGAACGGTGTTCTCCTTTTTAATTTAGTTCATTTCGGTTTCAATCTTATTGACTGTCCCTTTTAGCTTGTGTGTTTCCTCATCTCAAGGCTTGCCTCTTTTATATCCTTACTAACTTATTCAAGTATACCCAGTTTGTAATTTTTTGATTTTAACAGATCGGTTTCGACCTTTACCATTCGACCTTTACCAAATCGTCTGTGTCTGTAGAAGAGTCACGTTTCCGTTTTGAAATCGGTTTCTCTCTTGCTTCTCCTTCATTTAGGAAGAAAATAATTTGTTCAAAACTGTTGAACTATTTTATTTCTCTCTCTTTGAGCCAACTACTCACATTTTATGCACTGCAGCGCTAGCTAGCTGTAGATAATGCTTTCAGTACTAGATGAATTCACTGATCCTTTGATTGGGTGGACAACATGTCAATTCATGCTGCAAGAGCTCTGATAGGTTGGAGGACGTCCTCCGGAAGTTGTCATAATTACTTTGTAAGTCTATGGAAGGGGGTGAGAACCATGAGCCGTTGAAACGTTTGACCCAAGTTAAGCAATTTAAAGGCAATGCTACCCAATACTAATTGACTGTATGTAAACTTCTGACACACTGGGAATGTGATAAAATAAATAAAAGCTGTAAATCATTCTCTCTACTATTATTCTGACATTTCACATTCTTAAAACAAAGTGGTGAGCCTAACTGACCTAAGACAGGGATTTTTTTATTGGATTAAATGTCTTGTGATATGAAAAACTAAGTTTAAATGTATTTGGCTAATGTGTGTATACACTGCCGGTCAAAAGTTTTAGAATACCTACTATTAAAGGGTTTTTCTTTATTTTAAAATGTTTCTACATTGTAGAATAATAGTGAAGAAATCAAAACTATGAAATAACACTTTTGGAATCATGTAGTAACCAAAGGAAAGTATTTAAAGGACTTTTGCAATTGCAATTGGCTCAGAACAGGGCAGCACAGCTGGCCCTTGGATGTACACAGAGAGCTAATATTAATAATATGCATGTCAATCTCTCCTGGCAGAAAGTGGAGAAGAGAGTGACTTCATCACTACATCACCACTAATCCCCCGAGCTGTCTGTCTAAACTACTGGCACACAGCTTGTACACCCATGTATACTAGAGGTCGACCGATTAATCGGAATGGCCGATTAATTAGGGCCGATTTCAAGTTTTCATAACAATCGGAAATCGGTATTTTTGGGAACCGATTTGGCAGATTTGAATTATTATTATTTTTTACACCTTTATTTATTTCTTATTTATCTAGGCAAATCAGTTAAGAACACATTCTTATTTTCAATGACGGCCTAGGAACGCTGGGTTAACTGCCTTGTTCAGGTGCAGAATTACAGATTTTACCTTGTCAGCTCGGTGATTCAATCTTGCAACCTTACAGTTAACTAGTCCAACGCTCTAACCACCTGATTACATTGCACTCCACGATGACACTGACTGTTACGCAAATGCAGTAAGAAGCCAAGGTAAGTTGCTAGCTAGCATTAAACTTATCTTATAAAAAACAATCAATCAATCATAATCACTAGTTAACTACACATGGTTGATGATATTACTAGTTTATCTAGCGTGTTCTGCGTTGCTTATAATCGATGCGGTGCATATTCGCGAAAAAGAGTATGAAATGTCTCTGGCAGCGCTGGACAGGAGGGAGCACCTGGAGGGAGGAGACAGAGAGACAGCCTGGTGCGTGGGGCTGCCACCGGAGGCCTGGTGCGTGGAAGAGGCACCGGATGGACCGGAACGTGGAGGTGCACTGGAGGTCTCGAGCACCGAGCCTGCACAACCCGTCCTGGCTGGATACTCAACCTCGCCCGGCCAGTGCGGCGGGGTGGAACAGACCGCACTGGGCTGTGCTGGCAAACCGGGGACACCGTGCGCAGTGCTGGTGCCATATACCCCTGCCTCTCGTCCCTGTTACGCTGCCGTGCCAACTCCTCAAAATGCCGCCGCTCTGCTTTGGCTGCCTCCAGCTCTTCCCTGGGGCGGCAATATTCCCCAGCCTGTGCCCAGGGTCCCTTGTCGTCTAAAATCTCCTCCCATGTCCAGGAGTCCTGAGATCGCTGCTGCCCGATACCTCGCTGTTTGGTCCTTGGTTGGTGGGTGATTCTCCTCTAACGAGGAGTATGAAATGTTGGACCAATGTGCAGCGTGGTATGTGTTCATGATGTTTATTTTACTGAACACTGAAAATACAAAATAACAATGTGAAATAAACGAAAACCGAAACAGTCCTGAAAGGTGCAGAAAACACTAAACAGAAAAGAATCACCCACAAAACACAGGTGGGAAAAGGCTACCCAGATATGATTCTCAATCAGAGACAACGAACGACACCTGCCTCCGATTGAGAACCATACCAGGCCAAACACAAAACCACAACATAGAAAAAAGAACATAGACTACCCACCCCAACTCACGCCCTGACCAAACTAAAACAAAGACATAATAAAGGAACTAAGGACAGAACATGACAGTGTACCTAACCAAAAACCTCAATGCCTTTCTTAAACTCAATACACAAGTATATATCAAGTATATATTTTTAAACCTGCATATTTGAGTTAATATTGCCTGCTAACCTGGCTCGTTGCGAACTCTGTGAAGACTATTTCTACCTAACAAAGACAGCTAACTTGATGAATTAACAAAAGCGCATTTGCAATAAAAGCACAATCGTTGCACGACTGTACCTAACCATAAACGTCAATGCCTTTCTTAAAATCAATACACAGAAGTATATATTTTGCTAAAAGAAATCCAGGTTAGCATGCGATATTAACCAGGTGAAATTGTGTCACTTCTCTTGCGTTCATTGCACGCAGAGTCAGTGTATATGCAACAGTTTGGGTCGCCTAATTTGCTTTCGCTGCCTCTAGCTCTGCCTTGGGGCGGCGATATTCTCCCGACTGTGCCCTTGGTCCATTGCCGCCCAGAATCTCCTCCCAAGTCCAGTTCTCCAAATATCGCTGCCTCTCGTCACCACGCTGCTTGGTCCTTTGGTGGTGGGTGTTTCTGTAAAGGATTTCGTCCTCCTCTTCTGAGGAGGAGTAGCAAGAAGGATCAGGGGACCAATGCACAGCATGGTAGGTGTTCATAATGTTTAATCAAACACAACAGAACACTGGAACAAAACAATAAACGTGAATAAACGTGAATAAACGAAACAGTCCCGTGTGGTAACAAACACTGACACGGAAGACAAACACCCACAACTCAAAAGTGAAACCAGCATACCTAGGTATGATTATCAATCAGGGACAACGATTGACAGCTGCCTCTGATTGAGAACCATACTAGGCCGAACACAGAAATCCCAAATTATAGAAAAACGAACATAGACAACCCACCCAACTCACGCCCTGACCATACTAAAACAAAGACATAACAAAGGAACTAAGGTCAGAACGTGACAAACGTCTTGTTTTCGAGATGATAGTTTCCGGTTTCGACCATATGAATGACCTAAGGCTCGTATTTCTGTGTGGCATTATGTTAGAACTAAGTCTATGATTTGATAGAGCAGTCTGACTGAGCGGTGGTAGGCACCAGCAGGCTCGTAAGCATTCATTCAAACAGCACTTTCGTGCGTTTTGCCAGCAGCTCGTCACTGTGCTTCAAGCATTGAGCTTGACTTCAAGCCTATCAACTCCTGAGATTAGGCTGGTGTAACTGATGTGAAATGGCTAGATAGTTAGCGGGGTGCGTGCTAATAGCGTTTCAAATGTCACTCGCTCTGAGACTTGGAGTGGTTGTTCCCCTTGCTCTGCAAGGGCCACGGCTTTTGTGGAGCGATGGGTAACGTTGCTTCGAGGGTGGCTGTTGTCGATGTGTTCCTGGCTATACAGTTACACTGGCAATACTAAAGTGCCTATAAGAACATAAAATAGTCAAAAGTATATGAAATACAAATCGTATAGAGAGAAATTGTCCTACAATTCCTATAATAACTACAACCCAAAACGTCTTACCTGGGAATATTGAAGACTGTTAAAAGGAACCACCAGCTGTCATATGTTCTCATGTTCTGAGCAAGGAACTTAAACGTTAGCTTTTTTACATGGCACATATTGCACTTTTACTTTCTTCTCCAACACTTTGTTTTTGCATTATTTAAACCAAATTGAACATGTTTCATTTTATTTGAGGCTAAATTGATTTTATTGATACATTATATTAAGTTAAAATAAGTGCTTGTTCAGTATTGTTGTAATTGTCATTATTACAAATTTTTTTTTTAAGAAATCGGCCGATTAATCGGTATCGGCATTTTTTGGTCCTCCAATAACACACACACACACACACAATAACATACGCAATATACATACACATGGATTTAGTACTGTAGATATGTGGTAGTGGTGGAGTCGGGGCCTGAGGGCACATGGTGTGTTGTGAAATCTGTGAATATATTGTAATGTTTTAAAATTGTTTAAACCGCCTTAATTTTGCTGGACCCCAGGAAGAGTACCTGCTGCTTTGGCAGCAGGTAATGGGGATCCATAATAAATACAATTACAAAAATATAATCCTGTCTCGGAGCTCTACGGAGAAATCCTTTGACCTCATGGCTTGGTTTTTGCTCTGACATGCACTGTCAACTCTGGGACCTTACATAGACAGGTGTCTGCCTTTCCAAATCATGTCCAATCAATTAATTGTATCACAGGTGGACTCCAATCAAGTTGTAGAAACAGCTCAAGGATGATCAATGGAAACAGGATGCACCTGAGATCAATTTTGAGTCTCATTGTAAAGGGTCTGAATACTTATGTAAATAAGGTGTTTCTGTTTTTTATTTTCAATAAATCAGTAAGAATCTGTAAACAAAATGTTTTTGCTTTGTCATTATGTGGCATTGTGTGTAGCTGTAACTTAATAACATTTGGAAAAATCAAGGGTTCTGAATACTTTTCAAATGCATTGTATATAGTGGTCCTAAAATGGAACCTTGGCGATCACCAAAGCATACAATTGATTTGTCAGAGGACAAACCATCCACAGAGACAAACTGATATCTTTTCGACAGATAAGCCCTGACTATTTTCGTGTATGTTTTGAGAGATTAAAAAACGTGAGTGTCTCCATTGATCTTAGGTCCTGGCAGTTCTGTGCAGATTCAGGACAACTGAGTTTTGGAGAAATACACAGATTCAAAGAGGAGTCCATAATTTGCTTTCTAATGACCATGATATTTTCGTTTAATGAATTCATCACTGCTGAAGGCCATCCTCTCTTGGGGAATGCTACATTTTAGTTAGCTTTCTGACAGTATCCAAAATAAATGTGGGATTGTTTTTATTCTCCTCAATCAGGTTGGAAAAGTAGTCTGATCGAGCAGCAGTGATGGCTCTTCGATATTGCACGGTACTGTCTTTCCAAGCTAGTCGGAAGACTTCCAGTTTGGTGGAACGCCAGAATTTGTAGCACAGCTTTTGAGTTTCTATTGGGCAAATTCAGGTATGTTTATCCCCGTTTCGTTCCATTTGCTTCCATTTAAGAAAAGTTTTTCAACATAATCGGCAGAATGAATATACCCTTGAATATACCCTTGATCACACAGGGCAGGGTAGCCTAGTGGTTAGAGTGGTTAGAGCGTTGGACTAGTAACCAAAAGGTTGCAAGTTCAAATCCCCGAGCTGACAAGGTACAAATCTGTCGTTCTGCCCCTGAACAGGCAGTTCACCCACTGTTCCTAGGCCGTCATTGAAAATAAGAATTTGTTCTTAACTGACTTGCCTAAAAAAAAAAAAATAATAATAAATAAATAAAATAAATAATGACACACAAACATTTCACTGTCATAGCCACATACAAACAGCTTTTTGTATTTCTTCTTGCATCTATGCACTTTCCTCCTCTTACCTTTCTCCTTTGCTTGTGGACTTATACACAACACACAAATACACAACACATTGGCTGTCTGTGACCAGGCGAAAAAAGCTTTCCAAGCCAAACCTTCACATCATAACCGCTACACACAGCCTACATCTTTGTCACCATATTAGCTAAAGTAAAGCCATAGTCAACATAGCTAATCAAACTAACACATTAGTAAACCAGCTACAATCATGCAGTACAGTGTACAGTTAGTAACAGTTTAGCACTTACACCGACGGACACCAGCGGCAATAAATTAGTAAAACCAAAAGCTTACCTTGACTTCGAAGAGTTCCAGTGTTGGATAGTCATAGCCAGCTTGCTAACATAGCATCCCTATGTATACATAGCTTGCTCTTTCTTTCACTCTCTCTTGCTCCTCCTTCATTTTTGAATACATTTATTTATTCAAAACTGTTCAACTATTGTCTTTCTCTCTCTTTGAGTCAACTACTTACCACATCTTATGCACTGCAGTGCTAACTAGCTGTAGCTTATGCTTCCAGTACTATATTTATTCTCTGATCCTTTGATTGGGTGGACAACATGTCCGTTTTTATTTATTTAACATTTATTTAACTAGGCATGTCAGTTCATGCTGCAAGAGCTCTGATAGGTTGGAAGATGTCCTCCGGAAGTTAGTAATTAGTGTGTAAGTCTATAGAATTAGTTATTGTGTAAGTCTATAGAAGGGTGTGAGAACCATGATCCTCCTAGGTTTTATATTGAAGTCAATGTATCCAAAGGAAGATAGTTGTCCTCCGGCTACGACATGGTGCCTCCCTACAGAGTGCTGTTAATTGCAAAACAGTATGTTTTAATCAATAATCAGTGAATATATTTAGTATAGTTTTGTCTAAAAAAGGATAACTTTTTGAATGTTTCACTATTTTTATTTTTATGAAATTCCCTGAGGAGGATTGGCCTCCACTGGTGTTCTCCCCAGAATCCAATAGCAGCACTGCACCATCATGTTCTCTTTGCTTCGTACCATGTGAAATTTGAAAACTATCGCTCCTTTATCTCAACATCCAGTTTGGAGTCAATAATTAGCCTAGTTATTTCAGGATAAAACACTGTCAATTAGGAAACTAGTGACTAGTAAACGTCCTCTCACTGTCAACTGCGTTTATTTTCAGCAAACTTAATGTGTAAATATTTGTATGAACATAACAAGATTCAACAACTGAGACATAAACTGAACAAGTTCCACAGACATCTGACTAACAGAAATGGAAGAATGTGTCCCTGAACAAAAGGGGGGTCAAAATCAAAAGTAATCGTCAGTATCTGGTGTGGCCACCAGCTGCATTAAGTACTGCAGTGCATCTCCTCCTCATGAACTGCACCAGATTTGTCAGAGATGTTACCCCACTCTTCCACCAAGGCACCTGCAAGTTCCCGGATATTTCTGGGGGTAATGGCCCTAGCCCTCACCCTCTGATCCAACAGGTCCCAGACGTGCTCAATGGGATTCTTTACTTGAAGGAAATCACGCACAGAACGAGCAGTATGGCTGGTGGCATTGTCATGCTGAGGGTCATGTCAGGATGAACCTGCAGGAAGGGCACCACATGAGAGAGGAGGATATCTTCCCTGTAATGCACAGCATTGAGATTGCCTGCATTGACAAAAAGCTCAGTCCGATGATGCTGTGACACCTCGCCCCAGACCATGAGGAACCTCCACCTCCAAATCGATCCCGCTCCAGAGTACAGGTCTCGGTGTAACGCTCGTTCCTTCGACGATAAACGCGAATCCGACCATCACCCCTGGTGAAACAAAACGACGACTTGTCAGTGAACAGCACTTTTTGCCAGTCCTGTCTGGTCCAGCGACGGTGGGTTTGTGCCCATAGGTGACAATGTTGCCAGTGATGTCTGGTGAGGATCTGCCTAACAAGAGGCCTACAAGCCCTCAGTCCAGCCTCTCTCAGCCTATTGCAGACAGTCTGAGCACTGATGGAGGGATTGTGCGCTACTGGTGTAACTCGGGCAGTTGTTGTTGCCATCCTGTACCTGTCCCGCAGGTGTGATGTTTGGATGTACCGATCCTGTGCAGGTGTTACACGTGGTCTGCCACTGCGAGGATGATCAGCTGTCCGTCCTGTCTCCCTGTAGTGCTGTCTTAAGCGTCTCACAGTACGGACATTGCAATTTATTGACCTGACCACATCTGCAGTCCTCATGCCCTTGCAGCATGCCTAAGGCATGTTCACGCAGATGAGCAGGGACCATGGGCATCTTTCTTTTGGTGTTTTTCAGAGTCGGTAGAAAGGCCTCTTTAGTGTCCTAAGTTTTCATAACTGTGTCCTTAATTGCCTACTGTCTGTAAGCTGTTAGTGTCTTAAGCTGTTAGTGTCTTAGCACCGTTCCACAGGTGCATGTTCATTAATTGTTTATGGTTCTTTGAACAAGCACGGGAAACAGTGTTAACACCCTTTACAATGAAGATCTGGGAGTTTATTTGGACTTTTAGGAATTATCTTTGAAAGACAGGGTCCTGAAAAAGGGAAGTTTCTTTTTTTGCTGAATTGATAATAGCTAGCTTTCAGAACGCGCACTGGACCCTCTGGCAGAGTAGTAGGATAGATTTGAGCATTCTGACCCCACAACGGCAGTGAAGCACCCAAGCTAACGGCTAAAGTTGGCTAGCTTACTAGTTACTTCCAGACACAAATGAGAGAACACATCACTCTGATCATTTTGATGACCCTAGCAGAGCTAGTTAAGATGTTTTCATGTTATCTAGAGCTATGGTGACTAACTGTGCAGCTGGCAACAATTTAATTCATTTTTTAGCTGACAGGTCATATACGGTGTTGCATGTTCGTAAAATCATAAATTATTCTGCGCTCTGGCACACAGACGAGAGTGCTCTGAAATCGGAATAGATAGCCAGAGTGAATTTACAAACGCACCCATAATTTGAGGCTCAAGATTTCAAGAAATGGCATTTACTCCAGCTTCCCCCCTCCCCATGCTTTACATCAGCACCACCTTGTCAGAAATTAATGGGGAGAACCCTGCATGTTCTGAAACACCTTGCCAGAGACTGGGAGCACTACTGGGAAAGGTTAAAACGCTCTTATGGTCGTCTAATATAGTGCTACTCTCTAAAACAGTAGCCCTTAAAAAACTTCAGCCCAGGGCTCAATGCTATCAAATAGTCATCCATTATTTTGTCTGTCAGGGAAATTTGTATTTTTGTGTTGGGACATTTGTGTTGTTCTAATTGAATCACAGTACATTAGCGTTAGATAACATGGTTGCGTTGACAGTTCTGATGGAATTTGTCTGTGATCCTTGTCTTGCATGTATGGTTTTCTGCAGAGAGACAGAGAAATAGCATACCAAGCAATGATGATAAACATGAAACACGTAAATAACATAGATGAAGAACTACTTTATACATGTTAGCTCTGCTTTAACTTGTATAGCCTTAAACATTTTGATTGTAACAGCATACTGTCACAATGTGCCAGGCAACTGTAGTTGCCCAGTGACCAATGACCCTAACATATAGTGCCCCCTAGTGTATAAACAAGCTAATATATTTATAGAATTAGTTTTTCCTCAATCGCTTTGGCTCAATTTTTTAAACAGGCTTAACATTCTCTAAACTCTAAGTGCAATTGTCACAACTGTTTTATGGAACATCACAACTCTATTGCATGTCTGCAAAATGTAGTCACCCAATTTTTTCTATTTGTGCTTCAAAGCCTAGTTATTGTGTCAGTAAATTGACCGATGCCACCAAAATAAAACGTGTTTTTTTTGTCATCGTGTGAGCCGTACTGGTCAAAATGTTTAGATGTTTTTTCTCCGTGGCAGTCAACCCTGGAAATGTTTGTTAAATACACATTTCAGTTTTGTTCTACTTTTTTGTGGACACTGACTGCTTACTGAACTATACCAGAACGCCAGTTTTGTCTAGCTGAATGCCATTGTGTATCACACTGAGCTTTTTAGATACCGACTTCAACAGTAGGTCAAAGTTTACTGGGAAAAGTCAATACTGAACAATACTGTAGTACACAGAAAAAGGATATGCACATTTGCATGTATACAGAAAATTTATAGCAATGTGTTACATGTAAACAGAAAATTCACATTTGCATGTCCATTTTTATATATTTCTTACATGTAAAGTCATATATATTGAACAGAAAATTTGCCACAAAATGACATCTATGCAAAAAATAAATAAACTCGCAACATTGAAAAAAAACCTGCAACAGTTCTGTAAAAAACAATAAATAGTACCTCCGCACACTACGTAACACTACAAGTTCCCATCTTCTTGGTGGACACCCTGTCGCTTTTGTTGGTCTGGCCAGAGATTTTAGTCAGAATCACATCTGATGTTTTCCCTTGCGATGCAATCTCTTTCATGTTCTGGTATTAGGTCTCTGTACAGTGTATTTAGGAAGGACAGGAGAAGTTGGGTGTTATAGGACCCAATGTGTGGAATATGTTTGCTCACAACATTCTCAGAAATGGCAGAACACATTGTAATATTGCCCCCACGTTGGCCTGGTGTGACAATTGTGGCTCGGTGGCCAATGAGATTGCTTCCACGTCTCTGCCTTCGGCCAGATTGAACCTAGCCTCTTCCACAAAAACAAGAATGTGGGTCATTTTATGTCCTTCCAGCTCCATTATTATCTATATAGTAACACAGAAACAAAACATGAAGTTAGTTTAACATAGCCTTTTCTGGAATCAGACAGTTTAGTAAAGTAGAAATGTTTTTATGGGTATCTAAAACTTCAAGAAATATATACAGGCATCACTGAAGTACAGTAAAACTCCCTGTACAATATACCATGTGCACACCAATGGTTAACCTGGACATACTGTTACCACAGCTCCTACCTCGACATACTGGTACCACAGCTCCTACCTGGGCATACTGGTACCGCAGCTCCTACCTGGACATACTGGTACCACAGCTCCTACCTGGACATACTGGTACCACTGCTCCTACCCGGACATACTGGTACCACAGCTCCCACCAGGACATCCTGGTACCTGGACATACTGGTACCACAGCTCCTACATGGACATCCTGGTACCTGGACACACTGGTACCACAGCTCCTACCTGGACATACTGGTACCACAGCTCCTACCTGGACATCCTGGTACCTGGACATACTGGTACCACAGCTCCTACCAGGACATGCTGGTACCTGGACATACTGGTTCCAGAGCTCCTACCTGGACATCCTGGTACTGCAGCTTCTAACTGGACATACTGGTACCACAGCTCATATCTGGACACACTAGTACCACAGCTACTACCAGGACATACTGGTACCACAGTTCCTACCTGGACATCCTGGTACCACAGCTCCTACCTGGACATCCTGGTACCACAGCTCCTACCTGGACATACTGGTACTGCAGCTCCTACCTGGACATACTGGTACCTGGAAATACTGGTACTGCAGCTCCTACCTGGACATACTGGTACCAGGACATACTGGTACCACAGCGCCTACCTGGACATACTGGTACCACAGCTCCTACCTGGACATCCTGGTACCACAGCTCCTACCTGGACATCCTGGTACCACAGCTCCTACCTGGACATCCTGGTACCGCAGCTCCTACCTGGACATCCTGGTACTGCAGCTCCTACCTGGACATCCTGGTACTGCAGCTTCTAACTGGACATACTGGTACCACAGCTCATATCTGGACACACTAGTACCACAGCTACTACCAGGACATACTGGTACCACAGTTCCTACCTGGACATACTGGTACCTGGACATCCTGGTTCCACAGCTTCTACCTGGACATACTGGTACTGCAGCTCCTACCTGGACATACTGGTACCTGGACATACTGGTACTGCAGCTCCTACCTGGACATACTGGTACCAGGACATACTGGTACCACAGCGCCTACCTGGACATACTGGTACCACAGCTCCTACCTGGACATCCTGGTACCACAGCTCCTACCTGGACATCCTGGTACCGCAGCTCCTAACTGGACATCCTGGTACTGCAGCTCCTACCTGGACATCCTGGTACTGCAGCTCCTACCTGGACATACTGGTACCTGGACATCCTGGTACCACAGCTCCTACCTGGACATACTGGTACTGCAGCTCCTACCTGGACATACTGGTACCTGGGCATACTGGTACTGCAGCTCCTACATGGACATACTGGTCCCACAGCTCCTACCTGGACATACTGGTAACGCAGCTCCTTCACTCAGTCACTATTCCTCTCTAGTGGCACCTTGTAGAGTTGTTTCATAGTCATTTGATTATTTTTCAAAACTCCGTCTAGAGTGGAAATGCTGACAGAATTGATATTTGCAATGATGTTGTCATTTATGATTGCACTTTGGATCCCTCTTAGCCTGATGGAATTGTTGGCTGTATCCACATTGCAAATGTCTTGTGCTTGATGACACAGTCCACAATTGTGGCTCTGATTTCATCAGGGACTCTTATTTTTTGCCTTCTCCCTCCTCCTCTATTAAACACTCAAAACACCATCACTGTATAATGAAACCATGCAAAGTAATGTACTTAAGATGAGATCTGGTGTTTGGAGGCTGTAAAGTCAATTTAAGTGTTCTGAAACACACAATGTGTTTTCAAACAGAATAGAAGTTCTCTGAAATATGTGGTTCTTCATATCAGTGTTTAAAACACTTTTTCGGGTTTCTGTGCATGTAAAAGGTAACAAAGAACAGTGTCTCGCATACATTCAAATAGACATGCAAAATGGTGTAGGAGCAGTTTTGGCATTCTTTTGTGTTGTGTATGTTACAGGTTCTCTCAATAGCTTTGGCTCAATTCTCGAATGATAATTATTTTTTTCAAAACAATAAGTTCAAATCTCTGAACAATTCGTTTCTTGTTCACACCAGGTGTGTATTTCTTATTAATTTAAGCAAATTCAAATCCAATCAAATCAAAGTTTATTTGTCACATGCGCCGAATACAACAGGTGTTGTAAGTAAGTGAAAAGCTTACTTACAGGCTCTAACCAATAGTGCAAAAAGGTATTAGGTGAACAATAGGTAAGTAAATAAATAATAGTAAAGTAAAAAGACAGGCTCTATTCAGTAGCGAGGCTATAAAAGTAGCGAAGCTACATACAGACACCGGTTAGTCAGGCTGATTGACGTAGTATGTACATGTAGATATGGTTAAAGTGAGCATATGATGAACAGAGAGTAGCAGTAGTGTAAAAAAAAAGGGTTGGCGGGTGGTTGGTGGCGGGACACAATGCAGATAGCCCGGTTAGCCAAGCACAGGTTGGTCGGCCCAATTGAGGTATTATGGACATGAATGAATAGTTAAAGGGACTATGCATATATGATAAACAGAGTAGCAGCAGCGTAAAAAGAAGAATGCAAATAGTCCAGGTAGCCACTTGATTACCTGTTCAGGAGTCTTATGGCTTGGGGGTAAAAACTGTTGAGAAGCCTTTTTGTCCTAGACATGGCACTCTGGTACCGCTTGCCATGCGGTAGTAGAGAGAACCGTTTATGACTGGGGTGGCTGTTGTCTTTGACAATTTTTAGGGCCTTCCTCTGACACCGCCTAGTGTAGAGGTCCTGGATGGCAGGCCGCTTAGCCCTAACACTACCCTCTGTAGTGCCTTGCGGTCGGATGCCGAGCAATTGCCGTACCAGACAGAGATGCTCTCGATGTTGGAGCTGTAGAACCTTTTGAGGATCTCAGGACCCATGCCAAATTTTTTTCATTTCCTGAGGGGGAATAGGCTTTGTCGTGCCCTCTTCACGACTGTCTTGGTGTGTTTGGACCATTCTAGTTTGTTGTTGATGTGGACACCATGGAACCTGCTCCACTACAGCCCCATCAATGAGAATGGGGGCTTGCTCGGTCCTCCTTTTCCTGTAGTCCACAATTATCTCCTTAGTTTTGGTTACGTTGAGGGATAGGTTGTTATTCTGGCCCCATCCGGTCAGTGCTCTGACCTCCTCCCTATAGGCTGTCTCGTCGTTGTCAGTGATCAGGCTGTTGTGTCGTCCGCGAACTTAATGATGGTGTTGGAGTCGTGCCTGGCCATGCAGTCGTGGGTGAACAGGGAGTACAGGAGGGGACTGAGCACGCACCCCTGGGGAGCTCCAGTGTTGAGGATCAGCGTGGCAGATGTGTTGCTACTGACCCTCACCACCTGGGGGCGGCCCATCAGGAAGTCCAGGATCCAGTTGAAGAGGGAGGTGTTTAGTCCCAGGATCCTTAGCTTAGTGACGAGCTTTGAGGGTACTATGGTGTTGAACGCTGAGCTGAAGTCAATGTGAGCGGACCAAGTAATTGGGCGTCACTAAAGCGGAAAGGTGGAATAAACGAGTCAGGAGTAGGTTTTCTTGATTGAACACAGTTCTCTATTGAGGGCATTTGGTCAACACAAACACTCCAACATAATCAATGAAAATCTCCCAAGGAAAAAACATACATCTTCTTCTCCAGATCAAACAGGAACACAATACGATTATCTTTAAACTACAACAGAAGTCATGGGATTGTCACCGTCTTAGTGGTTCTTCATGGATAGCTCCTCTGCCTCGGTGGCCATCTTCCAGAGATAGTTTTCCCCCCTTCTCTGCTGGTTCCATACTCTCTCTTATAGGGGAAGGAGAATATGTCATTAGTACCGTCAGCTGTGCTTAATTGCTTCTGGTTACCTTGTCTCCCATGCCTTGTTGGGCTACTATCCGTGAGCCCAGCCTGCACTCTGGTGGTACTTCCACATCAATGATTAGCATTCTCACATAAGTGTTCCTTTTGTCCAGGTGTGAAAAGCCAGTGTGGAGTGCAATAGGGATTGCATCATCTGTGGAACTGTTTGGGCAGTATGCAAATTGGAGTGAGTCTAGGGTTTCTGGGATAATGGTGTTGATGTAAGCCATTACCAACCTTTCAAAGCACTTCATGGCTACGGATGTGAGTGCTACGGGTCTGTAGTCATTTAGGCAGGTTGCACGTGTGCAAGAGTAACAAACACCAGATCTCATCTTTGCATGGTTTCATTCCACAGTGATGATGTTTTGAGTGTTTTTTATTGTAAGTGCATTGGATTGAACCCCCCCACCCACAACAAGAACCTCAAACACACAAATGTGTTCACAGTTTGTGTGTTGAGGAACATTTATCTGTTACTTTTGAGCTATTTTTTTTTTCACTTTGTGTCATCTCAGGTCTGCACTGTGTATAAGAATACTGTATGTAAAGCAGGAAGTACCAGTGACTCGCTCAATACGGAAGTGGTCAGATGACACAGATGCTAAACTACAGGACAGTTTTTCTAACAGACTGGAATATGTTCTTGGATTCTTCCGATGGCATTGAAGAGTAAACCACATCAGTCACTGGCTTCATCAATAAGTGCATTGATGACTTCATCCCCACAGTGACTGTACGTACATAGCCCAACCAGAAGCCATGGATTACAGGCAACATCCACAATGAGCTAAAGGGTAGAGTTGCCACTTTCAGGGAGCGGGACTCTAACCAAGAAATACCACTATGCCTTCAGACGAACCATCAAACAGGGAAAGCCTCAATACAGGACTAAGATCGAATCGTACTACACCGGCTCCAACGCTCGTCGGGTGTGACAAGACGTGCAAACTACTATTGACTACAAAGGGAAGCACAGCCGCAAGCTGCCCAGTGGTACGTGCCTACCACACTTCTATGACTTCTATGCTCACTTCGAGACAAGCAACACCGAAGCTGTTCCGGGCGACTGTGTGATCACGCTCTCCGTAGCCAATGTGAGTAAGACCTTTAAACAGGTCAACATTCACAAGGCCGCAGGACCAGATGGATTACCGGGATGTGTGCTCCAAGCATGCGCTGACCAACTGGAAAGTGTCTTCACTGACATTTTCAACCTGTCCATGACCGAGTTTGTAATACAAACATGTTTAAAGCAGAACACCATAGTCCCTGTGCCCAAGAACACCAAGGTAACCTGCCTAAATGACTACCAACCCGTAGCACTCTCGTCTGTAGCCATGAAGTGCTTTGAAAGCCTGGTCATCGCTCACATCAACACCTTTATCCCAGAAACCCCAGACCCACCCCAATTTGCATAGCGCCCCAACAGATCCACAGATGATACAGTCTCTATTGCACTCCACACTGCCCTTTCCCACCTGGACAAAAGGAACACCTACGTGAGAATGCTATTCATTGACTACAGTTCAGCATTCTATACCATAGTGGCCTCAAAGCTCATCACTAAGCTAAGGACTTCATGACGGGCCGCCCCCAGGTAGTAAGGGTAGGTAACAACACATCTGCCATGCTGATCCTCAACACGGGGGCCCCTCACGGGTGCATGCTCAGTCCCCTCCTGTTCTCCCTGTTGCTCAGTCCCCTCCTGTACTCCCTGTTCACCCATGACTGCATGGCAGTGATCACACATGGATTCTATCAACCTTATCCATGTACTGTTAAAGCTCCCATCGCAGATTGTATGACAATCCTTCCAACATACAAGAAAGATATGTATTGATACTGATAGGATCGAAAGAAATCCAGCGCTGCTCTCTGAACAGTTTTCTCCATTCAAATCTTACCTTAACATTATAATTATTTCACAATACTGACGACAGATCAGCCCCTAAAGATACATTACACCTATGGCTGCAAATAGTGAGGCGGCTTATTCTAAATGCTTAGGGCGAAAATGTAGTACAATAGAAAATAGAACTTGATTAAACAACAGCTTTAAATATATAGGCCCATGTTGCTTAATTATCTTGCTATGCAGTCATTTCAGTTTACATTTTAAGTATATTTGTATCCTTTGGTTGTTTGTAACAATTCCAAAGACATTGGCAACTTTGTATTTGTAGTCAACTTTGTTCTGAAGCTAACAGTGGTCACAGAGAGACAGAAAAACATATTGATTCCGTGTATAGCAGATATCTTGTGTATAATAATGCCCTTAGCTGTCCTACGAGTGGTCTGAGGCAGTCGGTAAATAAAGAGCATTTTCAAGTGCAACATTAGTAACGATGGTTTTCGGAAATAGCTTGGAAACAGCTTGGAGATTTAACGATGCCATCCTACAAAGGTTCTAACAAAGAACTTCGCCTTAACAATGGAAATACATGTCCTCAAACTTTAAGAAAATATGGAAGGTACGTGAAAGGAGGCGAATGTAGAGTCACATTTTCAATGTTGCAAGTCACATTAATAAAAATACAGTACTTGAGAAGTATAAAATAAATGTTTCAGGTTAAACTAAACCTAAAATAAAAGGTTAAAATTCCATGAATTAATTTAATCTGTGGTGCCAGGAAGTGAGCTGTTTGCTGGGCGGCTATGTACAGTCCATCTGAGAATGGTGTTGAGGGTTTGTCATTGTCTGTGAGAACATACAGTATACAAGTAGACAAAATGCAAGCAGTGCAGTTCCACACTTAAAAGTTTGAAATCAAGTCATTATCCACTGTGACCTTGTCTACTTGTATCAGTACATTCGTAAAACTTAAACATCAAATAAGCCTCACCTCATATAGTAAATGAGCAATTACATTTTTTGCTGACCAAATTCAATACTCTCTCATTGACCTCCATACAAAAACTCCTCAATTGGTGGCATTTAGTCACTCTCTTCTCTGTCCTGGAACAAGACGAGTGTGTTGCCAGTCTCTGGCTGATGGTGCCTGCCTTCCTCCACCTCCAGGACCCACTGCGCCTGATCATGGACTATCAAAAAAGATAAGTGTGCATTTGCATTATTTCATGATCATTTGATTACTTTCAGAATTGTATCCAATGTCAAGGTGAATCCCTTTTGGTGAGTTCATAGTGAATATCTTTTAGTTATATGTCATCACTGGTGAGGTGTCTCAATGTTTATGAAGAATATGTTCAAATAAGCTCATTAGAAATTCATCAGGCTTTGGGCAAGCTAAACCCCAAACCATGACACACGTATGCACAAAATCATGTTCTGATTCCACTGCAATGTTGGAACTAGAAGCACAAGCATTTCGCTACACTTGCATTAACATCTGCTAACCATGTGTATGTGACCAATAAAATTAGATTAGATTTGATTTGAGTTTGAGTTTATTTTTATTTTTACAGGGACAGTGCACATTAATCAACATTTCAGTAAAAGTGCCGGTTTTAGCCAACCGGCTAATTTTCAACCGCAAGTCCCTGGGCAGGTTATTAAAAACAATTACAATATAGACAATAGCAACATAGAACAAGCAAGACATAGCAACATATGACAAGCAAGACATAGCATACAGACAGAGCAACATAGGACAAGCAAGACGTAGCATACAGACAGAGCAGCATAAAACAAAAAGCAGCAAGACAAAATTCATAAAAGCAACAAAGTGTTTCCACACCTCACAAGCTACAGACAACAGACAACATGGAGAGTGGCAACACACAGCTAGGGACCATGTTCACAAATCTGATTGACCTTTAGCCATGTCTTCAAGCATTTTGTGAAAGTGTGATATGTGGTGCAGTTATGTGTGTCTGATGGCAGTGTATTCCAGACATGGGAAGCTCTCACAGAGAATGCAGATTTACTAAAGGTGCTTTTCCTTAGGGGAACTATACAGTCACCTCTCATGGCAGACCTTGTGGATCTGCTGCCATATGTCTGGGTTTTCTGTTTAACAAAAATATTGCCCTTAAAAATATTGAAAGATAACTTTGATCAGTGACCACTACCATGGCACTGTGGCATACGGTTTTTGTGTTCTCACCAAATGTTTGTGCCACTAGTGGCAGTGGAACATCTTCCATTCGTCAAGATCTCATATGTGGTAGGGCAGCAACCGTGTTTGTGTCAGTGTGTTAGTCTCCACAGCAGGCATCTTCAGATGTAGTACTGCAATAAAAATTGTATTTTGTCCTCTCTCCACTCATATGGCCCTCTGCCAGATCTCGGTGGTTGGTATTCATTTTACAACAGTGTTTCTCCTGTGGTATTTGAACATACCAATCAGCGATGAGCTGCATGACTCCAAGAACAGAGGTTCTGGTTGGTGGTACAGTTTGCAAAGCCCCTTTCCCTCTTTCCCAACTACCACCACAAGCTCACAGCTCTCTCCATCTTGCAACAGATTTGGTCTGGTCCTTGCTCTTTTTTTGTGGTTTGGCTTTTTGGCTGTTCAATTGGCCTGGTCAGACTCTCCTTCAGTCCGTTGAATATTTGAGCTAGGGGACTCTTCACAGATCGTACCATCTTCTTGATTGTCTGCAGGTGGTTTTCAAACATGAAAATGATCCCTTCAGCACCAGTTTCCCCATGTACAGGAGAAACTGACAGAACTCTCTTGCCTTCCATCTCTCAAGCTCATCAAGGCCTCTGGGGGTGCGAGGAAAGATGGAGGGGATCGACGACCTCAAATGTAGGAATCTGCTGATTGATGGAGGGATGTAGAAAAGGTTCTCCCATCTCCACAGAGGAACTCTGGAGCTCTGTCAGACTGACCATCTAGTTCTTGGTCACCTCCCTGACCAAGGCCCTTCTCCCCCGATTGCTCAGTTTGTGACCCGCTCTAGGAAGAGTCTTGGTGGTTCCAAACGTCTTCCATTTAAGAATGATGGAGGCCACTATGTTATTGGGGACATTTTTTGTTCCCTTCCCCAGATCTGTGCTTCGACACAATCTTGTCTCGGAGCTCTACAGACAATTCCTTCGACCTCATGGCTTGGTTTTTGCTCTGACATGCACTGTCAACTATGAGACCTTATATAGACAGGCGTGTGCCTTCCCAAATCGTATCCAATCAATTTAATTTACCACAGGTGGACTCCAGTCAAGTTGTAGAACCATCTCAAGGATGATCAATGGAAACAGGATGCACCTGAGCTCAATTTTGAGTGTCATCGTAAAGGGTCTGAATACTTATGGAAATAAAGTATTTCTGTTCTGAATTTTTTTATTATTAATATGAAAAACAAACAATACATTTAACAATGTCTACACTGTATTTCTGATCAATTTGATGTTATTTTAATGGACAAAAAAATGTTTTCTTTCAAAAACAAGGACATTTCTAAGTTTAACAAATATTTAACGTTTCAATGTTTTACAACAGGTATGTATGAAAGACAATGACATAACTGTATGTAATATATCCTCTCTCTACCCCCTTGGGGTGTGTGTGACGCCTAGTTGCATGGGTGTTGTCAGGTTACAGAGTTTGTGTATTTCTCCTGTCTCATCCGGTGTCCTGTGCAAATTTAAGTATGCTCCCTCTAATTCTCTCTCTCTCTTTTCTTTCTCTCTTTCTCTCTCTCTTCTCTAGGAGGACCTGAGCCCTAGGACCATGCCTAGCTGTCCAGCTTCTCTCATAGTCCTCCCATGTATGGCACATTATGAACTAGGGTGGCACGGGTTTCATCTGAGATTACTTGGCTTTGTTGTTGTTGTCGTTGTCCTCAGCTTCATCCTCTCTACTGTCTTGCAACTTCAGCATTGTAAGGATCCATTGTTCCAAAGCACATGGACATGCTTCTTGGCCCTATTTATTGATTCTGCTATTCTGATTGGTGTGTTAACAATTTTGAGGCTTAGTGTTTGCACCTGGAGAAAGGTGTGCTCTTTGAGTTTAGGTTGTGATGCCTTGCGTTAATTGGGGTGTGTGTCCAAGATGGCGTAGCAGTCAGACGTCTTGTCGTGACGTGTCCCTTGTATATATCGTTTTTTTAACATATTTTTCTTCGCATATCTTTTAAAACATTTAGCTAAACCTCAACTTCTAAATACTCTCCTGCAACCCGCCTCACCCAATGTAGCGCGGATCTGCTTTTTTTTCTAAAGTATTTATATTTACTTCGGATCCGGAACCCCTCAACTGAAGCTAGCCAGCTAACTACCAGCTATCAGTCAGCAAACCATTGCTAGCGGTCATCAGCTAACCGGTCATCAGCTAACCTTTAGCTCGGAGGGCTCTCGGCCAGTTCGAACAACACGACTCTAACCAGAGCATAACGGACCTATTATTTTTTTATCCCCGGATTCCCACCGCAAACGGAACATTTTCAGCTGGATCTTCACAACTAGCTAACTAGCTAACCGCAACCCCGGATGATTACTCCTAGCTAGCGTTTCGATCCACTTAGCTTGAAGCTAGCCCGGCCAGAGCTCCTGTGCTACCACCGAAGCATACTCCTGGGCTACAATATCCGGACCCACGACCGGTCTATCGATGTCACCGCATGAAGAGGCATAAACAGACACACCCCATCGCGACGTCCCCCAAAGGCTAACTTTCTAGCCCTTGCTATCTCCTTGCTTGCTAATTCGGCCTGCTAACTGCTAGCTTGTTTAGCCCCGGTCCGCTAACTGCTACCTTGTTTAGCCCCGGCCTACTAACTGTTAGCTTGTTAGCCCCGGCCTACTAACTGTTAGCTTGTTAGCACAGGCCGGCAAAACTGTCTGAATCGCCGCGTCCCAACCACTCACTGGACCCATATTTACTTTCAATCTCTTTTCGATTTTTAATTTGATTATACCTTCCGGTAACCTGCCTCACCCAATGTGATACGGAATCGCTATTATTTTTTATTTTTAGAACACATTCAAGAACCTCCAGAAGCTAACCAGCTAACTAGCTACAAGCTATTTAGTCATTGTTAGCCACTGCTAACAGCTTTTACCTTTTACCAGTTTTTTTAACCTGGATAATACTCGCCAGTCTAGCTTCTCTGCCCCATCCACCGCTGCCCCCTGGACACTGATCACTTGGCTACATAGCTGATGCATGCTGGACTGTCCATTAATCACGGTACTCCATTCTGCTTGTTTATGTTTTATCTGTCGGCCCCAGCCGCACTCAGGCTCTGTGTGTAGTTAATCTGACCCTCCCTGCCTAGTCAACGCCATTTTACCTGCTGTTGTTGTGCTAGCTGATCAGATGTTGTTGTCTCACCTACTTTTTTAGCTAGCTCTCGCAATTCAACACCTGTGATTACTGTATCCCTCGCTGTATGTCTCTCTCAAATGTCAATATGCCTTGTATACTGTTGTTCAGGTTAGTTATCATTGTTTTAGTTTACAATGGAGCCCCTAGTTCCACTCTTCATACCCCTGATACCTCCTTTGTCCCACCTCCCACACATGCGGTGACCTCACCCATTACAACCAGCATGTCCAGAGATGCAACCTCTCTCATCATCACCCATTGCCTGGGCTTACCTCCGCTGTACCCGCACCCCACCATACCCCTGTCTGTGCATTATGCCCTGAATATACTCTACCATACTCTACTCTACCACTCTCCTTTTATTCTCTGTCCCCAACGCTCTAGGCGACCAGTTTTGATGGCCTTTAGCCGCACCCTCATACTACTCCTCCTCTGTTCCGCGAGTGATGTGGAGGTAAACCCAGGCCCTGCATGTCCCCAGGCACCCTCATTTGTTGACTTCTGTGATCGAAAAAGCCTTGGTTTCATGCATGTCAACATCAGAAGCCTCCTCCCTAAGTTTGTTTTACTCACTGCTTTAGCACACTCTGCTAACCCTGATGTCCTTGCCGTGTATGAATCCTGGCTCAGGAAGGCCACCAAAAATTCAGAGATTTCCATACCCAACTATAACATTTTCCATCAAGATAGAACTGCCAAAGGGGGAGGAGTTGCAGTCTACTGCAGAGATAGCCTGCAAAGTAATGTCATACTTTCCAGGTCCATACCCAAACAGTTCGAACTACTAATTTAAAAAATTACTCTCTCCAGAAATAAGTCTCTCACTGTTGCCGCCTGCTACCGAACCCCCTCAGCTCCCAGCTGTGCCCTGGATACCATTTGTGAATTGATCGCCCCCCATCTAGCTTCAGAGTTTGTTCTGTTAGGTGACCTAAACTGGGATATGCTTAACACCCCGGCAGTCCTACAATCTAAGCTAGATGCCCTCAATCTCACACAAATCATCAAGGAACCCACCAGGTACAACCCTAAATCTGTAAACAAGGGCACCCTCATAGACGTCAACCTGACCAACTGGCCCTCCAAATACACCTCCGCTGTCTTCAACCAGGATCTCAGCGATCACTGCCTCATTGCCTGTATCCGCTACGGAGCCGCAGTCAAACGACCACCCCACATCACTGTCAAACGCTCCCTAAAACACTTCTGTGAGCAGGCCTTTCAAATCGACCTGGCCCGGGTATCCTGGAAGGACATTGACCTCATTCCGTCAGTTGAGGATGCCTGGTCATTCTTTAAAAGTAACTTCCTCACCATTTTAGATAAGCATGCTCCGTTCAAAAAATGCAGAACTAAGAACAGATGTAGCCCTTGGTTCACTTCAGACCTGACTGCCCTCAACCAGCACAAAAACATCCTGTGGCGGACTGCAATAGCATCGAATAGTCCCCGCGATATGCAACTGTTCAGGGAAGTCAGGAACCAATACACGCAGTCAGTCAGGAAAGCTAAGGCCAGCTTCTTCAGGCAGAAATTTGCATCCTGTAGCTCCAACTCCAAAAAGTTCTGGGACACTGTGAAGTCCATGGAGAACAAGAGCACCTCCTCCCAGCTGCCCACTGCACTGAGGCTAGGTAACACGGTCACCACCGATAAATCCATGATTATCGAAAACTTCAACAAGCATTTCTCAACGGCTGGCCATGCTTTCCGCCTGGCTACTCCAACCTCGGCCAACAGCTCCGCCCCCCCCCCCGCAGCTACTCGCCCATGCCTCTCCAGGTTCTCCTTTACCCAAATCCAGATAGCAGATGTTCTGAAAGAGCTGCAAAACCTGGACCCGTACAAATCAGCTGGGCTTGACAATCTGAACCCTCTATTTCTGAAACTATCCGCCGCCATTGTCGCAACCCCTATTACCAGCCTGTTCAACCTCTCTTTCATATCGTCTGAGATCCCCAAGGATTGGAAAGCTGCCGCACTCATCCCCCTCTTCAAAGGGAGAGACACCCTGGACCCAAACTGTTACAGACCTATATCCATCCTGCCCTGTGTAGAGAAATGCTATTTCTTATGTAGGTGACCAAACTATTGTTAATGGGGGGCTACAACTCAGAGTAGAGCCTGTGGGGTCCCCTACAGGATAGCTCCCGCATTACACTAATTGCCAAAACCAGCGCACACACACATGATCTCCTTTGTATCTTAACATTGTGTGCCCGAAGAGGATTCTACGATGACGGACAGATAACTGAGCCAATGGCGGAAGACTACAGACTACACCCCAGCTGAACCAATCCAAAGATCCGATCTTCCAGAATCAACCTACTTTCTGTTCTATATATAAGTGGTGTACTGATTGTATCGGCCTCTTCTTCGTCTGCGTTTCCATACGAACCAGCGGGAGAGCCGTAATTACGCTGTTCTAGATATCTTCACTCTGAATAAACTGTAGCTTGTCATACAATTTACCACCTTGTCTGAATCGATCCTTGACCGACTCGCCCGTCTACATATCCAATTTCTAACAGAAATGGTAGCAGAGTATAGTTTACTAACGATCCAGTCGAAGTGAGTTGATTTGGGTGTGGGGGAGGCGAGTTGGTGAAAGGACGATTCATTAAATAAATAAAAAAGACGGGTGAAGACTTTCGGGGGAGGGCAACAATTCTGCTCAACTCGGAAAACTGATTACAAGGTGCACCATAAAAAATAAGGTAAGCAAAAGCCTGTTAAATCAAACTTTGCATATTGTCGTATAGTCTGTCCAAATTTTGATCAGTTTTTCCGAGTAAGTATGAATTCTTGTGTAAATTTATAATTTGCTGACGAGTCGAAATAACAGTGTATGTGAACATATGTAGTAACGAACCGGCGACGGCCGGTGTGATTTAAATCATTGATGAGATATCAGTAAGGGGATAGCTAATTACTATTCATTAACTCTGGCGCCGAGGGGACAAATTGTAATTTTGGGACCCGTGACCCGGTCAGCACAGTCTGCTAGCTTTCAATGATGAGTGATCACTGTTTTGTCTTTGATAGTTCCGATAGGGGTCGGGAATAGAGATCAGTAGGGGATAGCTAATTACTATTCTTCAAATCTGGCGCCGAGGGGATAAATTGTAATTTTATCCCGTGACCCGGTACGGCTCAGTCTGATAGAGATTCACCGATAGGGGTCGGACATGTGTAATAATTCTGATAGGGGTCAGCTCGATAGGGATCAGGAATAGAGATCAGTAGGGGATAGCTAATTACTATTCTTCAAATCTGGCGCCGAGGGGATAAATTGTAATTTTATCCCGTGACCCGGTATGGCTCAGTCTGATATAAATTCACTGATAAGGATCGGCTTTCAGGGGTCAGAGATATAACGTGTTGTTTTGTCTTGTTTTGTCTATTTGTAACTGTTTATGTTATGTTAAAATGCAATGTGGTTGTAATTGTTTCCATTAAGATTGTTGGTGGTTAGATAGAGGGAGAGAGAGAGAATTATAATAAGGGATATTGGATAAATCCGAAACTTCTATATTGTATGTACCTATGTTAATAGGTACATGTATAAATGTATAATCAGGAACGAAATGACTGATGTATAATTGAAATAATAACTGAATATAATATTTAAATATTGAGACTAAATAGTCGAATAGATCCCTTGGTTGTGCGCTCCACAAATGCTATACCAGCCCATGCGTTTTTTCTCAACCTGAATATACGAAGGAGAAGCTCTGAGATAAGGCAGAGTACGAGCAATAGTGTCTCTTCGAATACATCGTGGGTATTAATCAACGTCGGGCGAAGTATATGCTAACTACATTCAGATAGAAGGAGAGAATTTCGATTAAAACTACGATTAAATTCCGATTGAATTAAATTAAATTACGTTTAAAGCAAATTCACAATGGCGACTCCCAATACTCCAAAGCTGAGGTTTAATGAGTTCCTAGAACAAAAAATTGAATATAGATCAGGGGGAAAGGAACGATGGACGCCTATAAAGAAAGTTTGGGAGGGATTGAAGTTAAGATGGACACAAGCAGGTTATCTAGGGGGGTGGCCGCCAACAGGGGCCCAGCTGAAAACAATGGAATGTCGGTTGAGAGGGACGTAGCAGGAGGCCAGAGACAAGGAAGTTGAAAGAAATAAAAGCCATGTATTTAAGAACCAAGGGACCAAACAGAGAATGAACAGAAGGCGGGGCCATTGCATCTCCCACTGGTCTGCTTACTGGCGTAAATGAAGATTTGTGAAAATCAAATCCTGTGCATGAAACACGCTTGATATTCAGTCGGGGACTAATATCGATATGAATGAGGTCGGGGACAAAGCGAGTGTGGTACATTAGGTGTTTCAGTTGGAGCTGGAACCGGTGAGAATGTTGAAAAAGTCGCAGGCTTGCTGATGAGAGTTATATCATAGAATATTGAGGGGGGTGCGTGACTGTTGGAAAGAGTGTTAAACTCTATTAACGCAAAATTCTTTTTGCGGATTTATATTATGAGGTTTGAACTATACTAATGTTGTAGAATTACATAATCAACATCTGAACATACTTACGTTAAACATTAATTGAGCCACTGAGTAATAGATAAGCTGTACACTAGGTACGGGGCGAAGGGTGTGGTCGATGTAAGACGGGAGTGGTGTTCTAACCAAATGCTGAGAAATAAGGTAGATTTATTTAGTTATTTTAATTCATTTACACAAGTACTTCCCGGGTATTGATTTTGGTTTGATTGTTCAGATAACATCATTGAAATTAAACAGGAGGTCAAAGTATACTAACATTAGAATCTGTTTTCATTATGGAGAACAATGAAAGGCCCGCAGAGTGGATTGCAGGCTGAGGTTTTTATGTTAAAGGGACAGTGCACATTTATCACAGTTGTGTGTGTCTGTCTAATGGCTGGGTATTTAAGAAGTATGTTGGGGAAACAATTTGGAGAAACACGAATAAGACATGAAACATCGAGACAAATTATTTGAGTTTGAGGGGATTATCATAATTATTAGGTTTTGTTTTTGTAGTAAATGTTTGGGTTAAGGGGATTTCCATGTTCCCAGAGACATGATATTTTAAAGAGGCACGCTCACATATGGAACCTTTATGAGTTTTTTATTTTATGAGTTTTAATTACACAAGTAATTTTTATTTTATTTTAAGGATAAAGGGTTCTTTAATATGTCTAATATGGTATGGAACACGAATGTGGGGGGATGGTGTAACCCGTGACCGGATTTCATGGCTCTCTCGGGTGGTCTGATCAGCCACAAGGGGGTGCCATTTGAATAATACATTTGTGGTCATGGGTAAATACTGTTTAAAAAAAAATAAAAAAAATAAAAATACATTTAAAAGTTTTTTGAAATTTAATTTTTTTAAGGTAACTTAATTATAGTGGAGTTTACTTAACCTATATAAAGACTTTAGAAATTGCCACCATAGACATGTTTTTCTAAAAATAAAAATTTAGATAAAGCCAAACAGTGAGACATTTAGTTAAAATGTGGAAACATGGGAAAAGGCAGACAGATGAGCCCTCCCCCGCACTGCAGAGACCTTGACGGTTGGAGAGCAGAGAGGAGAAGTTTTAGAAGGGAGCCAGGACGAGCAAAGATAACGGAGTGTGTAGATAACAGTCACTGAGTGGAGACAAAAGGGAGAATTGGACATGTGGAAAATTAAAGGGGCGCTCCTACATGATAATGTCAGAACAGAAGGATAATATACTAATCTTACCTAAGTCATTATTTAGAGTAGGTAAGGTTGTTACCTGGGCATAGCCAGGTATCAAAAGGGGGATAGGTAAATTGTGGTCTAGGATAGGATGGGGCCTATTGGATAAGAAACTAATATTTAAAAAAATGTAGTTAACAAATGGGCATAGAAGTTAAAGATAGAATCAGATAAAACATGAGAAACTGTTTGTTAACCAAGCCTGTATGTCCAGCATTTTATGCATTATAGGTGAACTGCAGGTGAAGTCACTCAATCCAGTCCCAGAGGCTTGTTGGGGGGACCATACCAAGGTCTCCTGGTGACAGCTAGCTAAAAGAGCTACCCGGATTCATATTGCACGGTGGGAGGGTAAGACACACTGACACTATCGAACAATAAACAGTGTTCGAGAGGAGAACTGGAATTAACAGAATTCCGGGGGCCATCTCTCGAATGAAGAAAATCCTCCCTGTCCTGTCACCCCTGTTTTTGTTCATAGAAGTGAAGATGTGTCTGGCTCTTGCTAAGTGATGTGTTCTCGGGGAAAGGGTGGGGCTTCACATGGAAGCTGTTTGTCTGAGCTGTCTTATCGTGGGTGACATCCCAAATAACACAGCTCCGGATAAATCAGTACCCGAAGCCTCAGCTGGTTTGACCACCCTGGCTCACGGGTTGACAGAAAACACTGGGGTGGATACTTCTCTGATTAATTGGGTTTGATAGTATGTTTAGAAAATGGGGAAAATATTATGATCACTGTATTATGGGCTACATTCACCTGTGTGACTGTTTTAGTTTTATGGGGCTGTTGTCTAATTCCCTGTGTATGAGGCCTTATTTCCAGGACTCTGGAGAAATCGATGGAAATAGATGGTGATGTACCAGCGGATTCCAGGTTCTGACCCGTGGAGTGCTGAATGTATGTCTACAGAACAAGTGGACGAAAATTATAAATGAAATTATATTAAATTGGGAGGGTGTCCGTATGGGGATTACAGGATAACCGACTTGGGACAGTTCTGGGATTGGAAGAGAGGGTATCCTTATAGCATAGGGGATCCCACAAAGGTGGATAGGTTTTCCATAATATGGGAAAACCTGGGAGCACTGTTGAACTTTGTAAAGGTGATGAAATCCTACTAACCATCAAAACTATTAAGCTCTCTGATGCAGGCACTTACACCCTCGGACTACAAAGGACCGGGACAGACACGATGGGTGTGTTTTCTATTAAGGTGCTGCCAAAACCAGAGGTCCCAGATGAACCAGGGCCAGACACACTCCTCTACCACCCCTGGACCGAACCTGCCACCACTGTGTTAAAAATCCCATTCAGGTAATTAATGTTAGAGACTATTCAGCTATTGATCAATTAGGCACTGAGACTGGTGTTATTGGTAGGGACAATTTGTGGCTTTCTTATATGAGGTATACAGTTAAGACCCTGAAAAGAAAGGACTGCATGAGTTACATGAAACATTGGTCATGATAGACCTGTTCTGGCTACACACCCATTTGCTATAGGAGAAGGAGAGGGGTGGTTGTGTATTCTGAGAGGTTTTTACCTGGTTGAGGCCAATTCAACTCTCTGTTCCTCTTTGAGCCTTGTGTTTCCTACAGTACCTCCTCATCGGGCCCCTTGGGGTGTTAGAGCATATGGGGGCAATTACAGTTGCATCACGGGTACAGGTAATGGCATTGATTATGGGAGATTGCCTGAAGCTGATTGCAGTAGTAACATAACCATTAATTCCACTTGGCCAGTTACAGGCCTAAACCAAACTAGTGGTCTGGCTGATGTGTGGTGGATCTGTGGACCCAAAAGAGTGCTGAGACCCATTCTTAGAGGAGACTGGCAAGGTACATGTGCTCTGACCAGTTTGATAATTCCACTGACCATTGTTGATGTTACTGCTGAACAGCTGTTGGGTTCTGTATCCAGGGGACCTGAAAACATTCCATCCCATGGGAGACATAGAAGTAGTGCTTCATGGACAGAGGATGTAGTTGACATACACACTAACCTGTTGGGAGTGCCGGTGGGGGTTCCTCATGAGCTTCAGGCCTTGGGCAGGAATGATGGATTATAGGTCCAGCCATAGTGGATGCAAGACAGACTGCATGGATTCATTACATCTACTATGATCAACAGCGTTTTGTTAATTACCCCCGTGATGCACTCACTGGTATGTCTGAACAGTTTGAGGCCACATCTAGGGTTGCCAGACAGAATAGACTTGCTTTGGATATGCTTCTTGCCAGTCAGGGGGGCGTATGCAAGATGTTCGGTGAACAATGTTGCACGTATATTCCTAATAACACCAGTCCAGATGGTAGTATATCTAAGGCCCTTAGTGGGCTTGATGCACTATCTGCTGAGATGAGGACCATGGCGGGGGTGGAGGAGTCTGGCCTGTTCTCTTGAGTGGGAGCCTGGTTTTGGTAAGTACACTAGAATGGTGGTTACTGGATTTCTGACCCTAATTTTTGTATTTTTGTTATTGATGTGGTGTGCTGCTTGCATCATACCGTGTTTCAAGAAGTCTGTTACAGATGTGGTGAAGGCTTCAGGCATGATGATAACTTTGCGTGATGCTCCAGTTGGAGATGCTGATACTGAAGCATGCTTTCAGGGGAGGATGAGACTGACTGAGGATGACCCATGGTATGCTGTGGGTGAGGTAGTAGAATAAATCTTACACCACCACAGTTCCTTGTTATACATCTTTATGATGGGTTTTCTTTCCAGTATGTTTGTTCTCCCTGTTGTGAAGGTTTTGAGTCCCTGGGTGGCATGAAGCCCAACTGGTGCAGGATAGGAGTAGCTGAGAGGACCAGATGTTTATAATAATGCTTTGCTTTGCTTTACTCTGTTTTCCATGACCAAAGTTTTATCCGGTATCTTACATGTCAATAAACAATAAAGTGTTATCCTGTTTTTGCTAAGTGACACCCTTGTGGGTGTCAAAAGGGGGACTTAAATTTCACACCATTTTTTTTTTGTTCTGTTTTTGAATGAGCTGTTCTCTTTTGACATGAAGGTATTTTAAACTCTGTGACTGTTATATGATTCATTGCTGAATTTTTGTTCACACCCTTGGGGGTGTGAAAAAGAGGGATTATTGGTTCCTGTGTTTTACATTATAGCCATTACCATATATATGATTGAATATTATCTGCTGTTGGCTTGTGTTGATGTATGCAAGTGTTATGCAACATAGCTGACATGAAACATTGTTAAAAGTGTCAGGGCCAGGGGACTTTCTCATGCTGGAAAAATACAGAAGGGAGGGCACATTCAGAGCGTGGGGTTGCGAGAACAAGCGGTCTTTTGTTAGATAACAGGAGCCAGGTGCGTGATAACGGTATGGAGCATGAGAGCCTGGCTGCAACTTCTCTTATGACATTCCAGAATCACATTGCAGTGGATATGCTACTGGCGGAGAAAGGTGGAGCTTGTACTATGTTTGGTGAACAGTGTTGTACTTTCATCCCTAATAACACAGCCTCGGATGGTAGCTTGACCATAGCCCTAGAAGGTCTGCGGACGCTTAATGGTAAAATGAAATCTCATTCTGGGATGGATACCTCGATGTGGGACTCCTGGATGAGTGCGTTTGGTAAATATAAAACCCTGGTGTCCTCCATTTTGGTATCCATTTCGGTGTTCGCTGCCATTTTAGTTCTCTGGATGCTGTTGCATTCCATGCATCCGTTCCCTTGCCACTAGGGTTATCTCTAGAGCCATTGACCCTTCCTCCCCTCCCAGATGTTTCCTCTGCTGGATAAAGACCTACTTGAATTCAAGGATGAGGAGGAGAGTGCCTATTTAGGTTTACATTATATCTGCTGTTGCCTTATGGGGATGTATGTATGTGTTATGCAAGTGGATCATTCCGCCTGACTTGCCTAGTTTAAGTCACATCTCTTTGGAGATGTGAAGAGAGGGAATCACAACTTTTTCCTGCGGGGAAAAAAGTTGGCTTATGTAGACAAGCATTTACTTTTATTTTGAGCTGTTCTCCGCTCTGTTAAATGAGGGTTGTAAGTTCCTAGGTGGCTGGTAGCCAACTTAGTACATAGTGGGATTGAATGGAGAACATGATGGTAATACATATATATCTATTTCTGTTTAAAACCGTGCCTTATTTCATAGTCCCCTTGGGAGAAGTTTCTCTTTGTGTCTGGATCCAGTTAGGTTGTGTCACGTCTCTGGTGAGACGTGAAGAGAGGGTTTTGTAGAGAAATGCTATTTCTTATGCAGGTGACCAACCTGTGGCTAATAAAGGGCTACAACTTAAAGTAAAGCCTGTGGGGTCCCCTACAGGATAGCTCCCGCATTACACTAACGGCCAAAACCAGCGCACACACGCATAATCTCCTTTGTAGCTGAACATTGTGTGCCCGAAGAGGATTCTACGATGACGGACAGACAACTGAGCCAATGGCGGAAGACTACAGACTACACCCCAGCTGAACCAATCCAAAGATCCGATCTTCCAGAATCAACCTACTTTCTGTTCTATATATAAGTGGTGTACTGATTGTATCGGTCTCTTTGTCTGCAGTTCCGTACGAACCAGCGGGAGAGCCGTAATTACGCTGTTCTAGATATCTTCACTCTGAATAAACTGTCGCTTGTCATACAATTTACCACCTTGTCTGAATCGATCCTTGACCGACTCGCCCGTCTACATATCTAATTTCTAACACTATCTACATATGGGGCCAACGTAAAAACCTGGCAACCCATAGTGGTCCCAGGCCGTATAATCAGCTTCATTTGAAAACCAGTGCGTGAAAGTGTAAGCCGTTTGCGCCAGGCAAGGACAGCCCGTCCCTTGGAATAGCTGGACCAGTCATATCCTGTTTCTGCCACCAGGTTTTTCCAAGACCACTCACCATATCCCCCTTTGGTTATATACCAGTTAAAACTGGAATAGGTCCAGGCAGGTAGCCCCAGACTATTTCGCGCATGACCCAAAAGGCTCCAAGGCAGGTAAGCGGTGGTGGTGGCATTGAAAGGCAAACACAAAGTGGTGCTCTTCAACTCCTGGGGGGTGCACTTAGTTACCCTCACCTCACGCCTAGAAACGGTATGGTCTTGTGGTAGATAAGAGGGAAGAGAGAGAGAGTTAGTTTCACCTGGCAGAGTAGAATTCAGTGTGTGAATCGGTAGTGGGTCATCTGTTTGTCTATGAGCCATGTGAGTGTAAGTAGAGTGACCCCTCCTATTAGAAGAAAAATAACAAACTGGGGTATCGAGATTCCCAACCGTTCCCAGGGGGAAAAGTGTGATTTAGTCAGGGAGTATGGGGCTGAACCTCCCATTTTCCTTGGCTAAATAGATGTAGAATTTGGGACCGAATGTAGACCACTTAGGTCAGTTCTGACTTCCGTCAGTGTGCGGGAAGGGGTTGGAGCTGGTGTACAATATGTGAGGTGGTGCCAAGGTGCGCCCAATTTACCTTTGACCTGGACTGAGTGTGAAGTAACCTCCTTCACTTCGTACAGACCAGTCCACCTGGGTTCCAGCCACTTTCTTTTGTGGACCTTCACCCTTACTCAGTCTCCAATTTTTACCTTCAGTGGTGCTGGAGCTTCCGGCAGTTCTCTCTCCTGGACCTTGCGAACCTGAACAGAGAGAGCTACAGAGAGAACCGTCAGTTTTTTCACATAATCAGACATTACAATTTGTTGTACATCAAGGGCGGGCATATGACCTCCCTCCCTTGGTGGACCAGGCATGACTCTACCAGTCATTATCTCATGAGGAGAGAGATGGGTGCCTGACCCTGGTGAGGCTCTCATGGCCATCAACGCCAGGGGCAGGGCTTTGACCCATTTCAACTTCGACCCGGCACATACTTTAACTCTTTTGGATTTAAACTGTTGACCTGCGTTTCACGAGACCTTGGGATCGGGGGGTGGTACACAGAACCATATCTGTGTGTTATGCCAAATCGCTTCCAACTGTCTCAGGTGTTTGTTATTGAAATGTGAGCCAAATAGTCAAATTAGAATTTTCTTTGGATGCCATACCTGGGTATTAGTTTGGTTTGTTAGCCACTTAACCTATCTATCATAATTAGGAGATAGCGTTTATCTTTAGAATACCTTGTCGGGGCCCATGTCGGTGTGGTCTATACTAATATCCTGAAAACATGCATTAGGTACTGAGTATGAGCCCATTGGTGTTTGATATGATTTCAATGGGTTGTGTCTGTCACAAACATTTCATTTGTCATAAAATAAATCATCGTCATATAAAGTAAAATAATTTAAACAATTAAAAAATATATTTTTAAAAATCAGTCATATTTTCATGTGAGGGTGCCACCAGATGTGAGACACCTTCTGTAAAATCCTTAGTTTGCCTTCGTGTGTGTGGCTATGTGCTTCTCGTAAAAGTTCTGGGTCCATCAGTGTGGACTGCTCCATGGGCATAGGCTGAGTCTGTATAGATATTCACAGTCTTTCCTTTTCCTCTGATGAGGGCCTGCGTCAAATCCGATGATTTCACCTAATTGGCAGGTGCTGGTTGAGGGATGATGGCTGATTCAAGGGTAACGTATGAGCCGTCTGGGCCTGCTGTCCCACTGCATAGTCCGCCACATCACCATTCTCTCCTTTGTAGCAGCAGCCACCTGTGTATAACCATAGGTCAGGTTTGGTCCGTGGTGTGTTTTCCCAGGTCGGGTCTTAGTTTCAATTCTTTAGCAGCTGTTTCGGTGGAGGAGTCAGGTCTTTCTCTCGTGGTGATGATGGGCAGCTTCATTGCCAAGGTGGGTATTCTCCTGACATACCCTGGAACGGCGCCTGCTGTGGTGGGTAGGAGGCAAATGGCACTGGGTGGTTGTATGCAGGTTGTTCACTCTCAATTCTTGATTGCGGCTGTGGTTGTGGCTGAGGGGATGGCCTGTAGCCACCCGTCCCTCTAGGTGGACCGTAGAAGGGCCTTCTTCCCCTGGGTGGGGACTGAGGTTGAGACCGTGGATATGGGCAGTCCCTTGAGTAGTGACCGGGCGTCCTACAGTTGTAGCAGACTCCCCCTTTAGGCAGTCCTGGAATCCATTGTGGCTGGAATGCAACCTGTGGTCCCCCCTCTGCTGCCATTGGCATTGGTGTTAAGTGCGCAGGGGCAGGAGCGGGTGCGGAGGTCTGCTGGACAGTTTGTTGCTGCATCATCTGGGTGACTGTTTTAGTGATTATATCGGCAATGTCTGTAGATGCTTCGGCCACCATCTGTTTCTGTGGTTTGTCTCCCCCCTGCGCGTCTTTCAGTTGAAGTTTCAGAAGTTGAATCTGTAGGGACTGGACTTGTGTATCCGCTCCACCCTTTTCCTTGTTGAATTGGGTGATGTGGTGATGTACATTGGAGTTAAACTGAGCTAAAGGTAGCGCCATCAACCCCACAGTCATGTTCCCTTTTAGCTGTCCTCCCTGCACCATAAAGACCGGGGCCTGTACGGCGGCTGGGGTGGTGTGGATTTTAAACGGGTTGTGTGGGAGGTGTGTGAATGGATTTTGTGAATAGGGAGGTGGCACTTCAGTCTTCTCTTCCTGGGGCAGTGGTGGGTATAGAGAGGGCGGGGCTGATGGGGTGGTCACGGTGGGCGGTAGTGGTTTGTGGTTTGTGGTTGTTGCTTTTGCCTTCTCTGACGTCATCTGAGGCCCCGGCAAGCACGCCCATCATATCAGGTTTTTTGTGTGGGCGTGTCCTTTTTGTCTCTTGAATTGCCACGTTCCTATTTTATTTTTTTTCTCAGCTTCCAGCGCTCTTCCTATTCTTCGTCCCTTTATTTTTGAAAAAATGGCTCTATTTATTTCTGTTTCTCAGTTTTTTACTGTGTTCCACTGTTTCATCTAATTCTCTCTCCATAGCGACGAGCTGTTCCCTTGACGGGGCGACTCCACTAATGTAACCTGCCTGTGTCCATTTCAGCCTAATTCCCTCCCATACTTTCTTTATAGAATTATATTCATTTTTTCCCCCTGATCTCTCCTGTATTCTCAGATCTAAATATTCGTTGAATTTGAGTTTGGGAATGGTGGTTGTGGCCATTCTGTCGTTTAACTATGTCTGGGTTTAATAACTATCTTCATACACTTAGCCCGTCACTTAGTCTAAACCAGCAATGTATTCACGGTGCTCACACAAAGTTATCTCTTGTGTCTCACCCTCGTGCACAAAGAGTTTTGTAGAATTACTATACTAGAATATCGATGGGGATATTCGCGAGATAATTATGCGTCTGGGATAGTTTATTGGAGTAGACTGTACAAAAATATTGAAAAGGGATATTCGCGAGATAATTATGCGTTTAAAAAAAAAATATTGTAATTCTACAACTACCCACATTTCTACTGCCTGGCCAAATGTTAGTGTCCCTAACGCCTACTTTTGGGTCAGTGTCAATATATTCAACTGCCTTCTATAATATTGGTCGAATTAATTATAGGCAACACCAACAGCTCGAATTGGACAAAAATCAACTCGTTACACAGCACGGCGGCCGCACCACCCCGCTCCACTTTCGACTCGGCGGTCAATTTTAGAGTCAGTGGTCAGTATCACTCGGTCTCATGAAACGGTCAATCAGTGACATTAATCTGGAGAGATCAGGTTTAATTCCTTCACTCCTAGTCCAATCTTAATCTATAACCGAGGCTCCTGGTGGGATGCCAGCTCCACCAGTCCCAGTCTTGGCTACACGTCTCGATATCAAATCTTCACTGTACACCTAATACGATCGCCACATCGTCTCGTGTCAGACGATGTAGATAAGATTTACCATATATCGTCATCATCAAATCCTCACTGTACACCTAATACGATCGTACTTCGTTTAGTGTCAGACTATGTAGATAAGATTTTACCACATATCACAGAGTCATCAAATCCCTCACTGTACACCTGATTGATTCATGGTCATCAAATCTTCACTGTACACCTAATACGATCGCAACTTCGTTTAGTGTCAGACTATGTAGATAAGATTGATCAACCACTGTCAGACTATTTGAATATGAAATGACAATTTATCACTCAGATATCATTACGGAATGCCTTTTGTTATCGGATAATTTTTCCCATAAATTTAACAGGAATTCATACCTACGCCTTTAGTACTTCTGATCAATAATTTGGATAATGACTATGATATAATATGCAGATTTTGATTTAACAGGTTTCTGCCTACCTTATATTGTCGAGCTCTTTAGATCAGTTTCCTAAGGCGAGTTGAATCCCCGATGGCTCCTAGTAAACAGGTCGCCCGTCCTTTGAATCAGTCGTCAACTTGTCTTTTCTCTCATCAACTCTCTATGGACCGAATTCATGGGTTTAAACCATCCATCTGCTACCAATTTGTTGATGAATAGGTATATGAGAAACGAGACCAAGTCGAGACGCTGGACAAGGCGGATACGGTATAGTAAAGGCCGTTTATTCAAGAGTAATGATATCTGGCAATTACGTGCACGGCTCCTTTCGTCAAGTTCTCATGCGAACCATTGGAAAAAGAAAGTGGCCGGTCACAATCATACAGTTCATTTTATACATTGAAATGACGTAGGTAGATTCTAGTAGTCCTGGCTTTCTGATAGGTTGTTTGCAGATGATAGACAGTCTCCTCCAGCCTGGTGTCAGTATCCCATTGGTTCTCGACGGAGTTCTTTGTCTTTGGAGCCCATCCAGAAGGGGAGGGGCTGCGTGTGTGTGCGTTCCTGTCTTGGCAAGTCTGTGTGTCTTTTCAGTGAGTGCGTGTGTGAGAGATTCTGTATGGCCCTTCCATGTTTTACTGTGAAAATACGTTGCTATGTGTTGTCACAGTTATAGCAATGCAATAGCAGTAAGCTGGTCATTTGCATAGGAAATAGCACTTCATTACACTAGACTGTAAACTCTCCTTCCAGACTCATATCAAACATCAATCGAAAATCAAATCTAGAGTCGGCTTTCTATACAAAGCCTCCTTCACTCACGCCGCCAAACTTACCCTAGTAAAACTGACTATTGTTGATGAATAGATATATGAGAAACGAGACCAAGTTGCGACTCTGGACAAGGCGGATACGGTATAGTAAAGGCCGTTTATTCAAGAGTAATGATATCTGGCAATTCGTGCGGCACGGCCCCGTTTCGTCAAGTTCTTATGTGAACTATTGGAAAAAAGAGACCGGACACATGTCGGACAGTTCATTTTATACATTGAAATGACATTTTCGTCTTTTGAGCTTCTAGTCATGAAATCTATGCAGCCTACTCAATCACTTTTTATAGCTACTGTTTACAGGCCTCCTGGGCCATATACAGCGTTTCTCACTGAGTTCCCTGAATTCCTATCGGACCTTGTAGTCATAGCAGATAATATTCTAATCTTTGGTGACTTTAATATTCACATGGAAAAGTCCACAGACCCACTCCAAAAGGCTTTCAGAGCCATCATCGACTCAGTGGGTTTTGTCCAACATGTCTCTGGACCCACTCACTGTCACAGTCATACGCTGGACCTAGTTTTGTCCCATGGAATAAATGTGGTGGATCTTAATGTTTTTCCTCATAATCCTGGACTATCGGACCACCATTTTATTACGTTTGCAATTGCAACAAATAATCTGCTTAGACCCCAACCAAGGAACATCAAAAGTCGTGCTATAAATTCACAGACAACACAAAGATTCCTTGATGCCCTTCCAGACTCCCTCTGCCTACCCAAGGACGCCAGAGGACAAAAATCAGTTAACCACCTAACTGAGGATCTCAATCTAACCTTGCGCAATACCCTAGATGCAGTTGCACCCCTAAAAACAAAAAAAATGTCTCATAAGAAACTAGCTCCCTGGTACACAGAAAATACCCGAGCTCTGAAGCAAGCTTCCAGAAAATTGGAACGGAAATGGCGCCACACCAAACTGGAAGTCTTCCGACTAGCTTGGAAGGACGGTACCGTGCAGTACCGTAGAGCCCTTACTGCTGCTCGATCATCCTATTTTTCTAACTTAATTGAGGAAAATAAGAACAATCCGAAATTCCTTTTTAATACTGTGGCAAAGCTAACTAAAAAGCAGCATTCCCCAAGAGAGGATGACTTTCACTTTAGCAGTGATAAATTCATGAACTTCTTTGAGGAAAAGATTATGATTATTAGAAAGCAAATTACGGACTCCTCTTTAAACCTGCGTATTCCTCCAAACCTCAGTTGTCCTGAGTCTGCACAACTCTGCCAGGACCTAGGATCAAGAGAGACGCTCAAGTGTTTTAGTACTATATCTCTTGACACAATGATGAAAATAATCACGGCCTCTAAACCTTCAAGCTGCATACTGGACCCTATTCCAACTAAACTACTGAAAGAGCTGCTTCCTGTGCTTGGCCCTCCTATGTTGAACATAATAAACGGCTCTCTATCCACTGGATGTGTACCAAACTCACTAAAAGTGGCAGTAATAAAGCCTCTCTTGAAAAAGCCAAACCTTGATCCAGAAAATATAAAAAACTATCGGCCTATATCGAATCTTCCATTCCTCTCAAAAATTTTAGAGAAGGCTGTTGCGCAGCAACTCACTGCCTTCCTGAAGACAAACAATGTATACGAAATGCTTCAGTCTGGTTTTAGACCCCATCATAGCACTGAGACGGCACTTGTGAAGGTGGTAAATGACATTTTAATGGCATCGGACCGAGGCTCTGCATCTGTCCTCGTGCTCCTAGACCTTAGTGCTGCTTTTGATACCATCGATCACCACATTCTTTTGGAGAGATTGGAAACCCAAATTGGTCTACACGGACATGTTCTGGCCTGGTTTAGATCTTATCTGTCGGAAAGATATCAGTTTGTCTCTGTGAATGGTTTGTCCTCTGACAAATCAACTGTAAATTTCGGTGTTCCTCAAGGTTCCGTTTTAGGACCACTATTGTTTTCACTATATATTTTACCTCTTGGGGATGTTATTCGAAAACATAATGTAAACTTTCACTGCTATGCGGATGACACACAGCTGTACATTTCAATGAAACATGGTGAAGCCCCAAAATTGCCCTCGCTAGAAGCATGTGTTTCAGACATAAGGAAGTGGATGGCTGCAAACTTTCTACTATTAAACTCGGACAAAACAGAGATGCTTGTTCTAGGTCCCAAGAAACAAAGAGATCTTCTGTTGAATCTGACAATTAATCTTAATGGTTGTACAGTCGTCTCAAATAAAACTGTGAAGGACCTCGGCGTTACTCTGGACCCTGATCTCTCTTTTGAAGAACATATCAAGACCATTTCGAGGACAGCTTTTTTCCATCTACGTAACATTGCAAAAATCAGAAACTTTCTGTCCAAAAATGATGCAGAAAAATTAATCCATGCTTTTGTCACTTCTAGGTTAGACTACTGCAATGCTCTATTTTCCGGCTACCCGGATAAAGCACTAAATAAACTTCAGTTAGTGCTAAATACGGCTGCTAGAATCCTGACTAGAACCAAAAAATTTGATCATATTACTCCAGTGCTAGCCTCTCTACACTGGCTTCCTGTCAAAGCAAGGGCTGATTTCAAGGTTTTACTGCTAACCTACAAAGCATTACATGGGCATGCTCCTACCTATCTCTCTGATTTGGTCCTGCCGTACATACCTATACGTACGCTACGGTCACAAGACGCAGGCCTCCTAATTGTCCCTAGAATTTCTAAGCAAACAGCTGGAGGCAGGGCTTTCTCCTATAGAGCTCCATTTTTATGGAACGGTCTGCCTACCCATGTCAGAGACGCAAACTCGGTCTCAACCTTTAAGTCTTTACTGAAGACTCATCTCTTCAGTGGGTCATATGATTGAGTGTAGTCTGGCCCAGGAGTGGGAAGGTGAACGGAAAGGCTCTGGAGCAACGAACCGCCCTTGCTGTCTCTGCCTGGCCGGTTCCCCTCTTTCCACTGGGATTCTCTGCCTCTAACCCTATTACAGGGGCTGAGTCACTGGCTTGCTGGGGCTCTCTCATGCTGTCCCTGGAGGGGGTGCGTCACCTGAGTGGGTTGATTCACTGTTGTGGTCATCCTGTCTGGGTTGGCGCCCCCCCCCCCTTGGGTTGTGCCGTGGCGGAGATCTTTGTGGGCTATACTCAGCCTTGTCTCAGGATGGTAAGTTGGTGGTTGAAGATATCCCTCTAGTGGTGTGGGGGCTGTGCTTTGGCAAAGTGGGTGGGGTTATATCCTTCCTGTTTGGCCCTGTCCGGGGGTGTCCTCGGATGGGGCCACAGTGTCTCCTGACCCCTCCTGTCTCAGCCTCCAGTATTTATGCTGCAGTAGTTTATGTGTCGGGGGGCTGGGGTCAGTTTGTTATATCTGGAGTACTTCTCCTGTCCTATTCGGTGTCCTGTGTGAATCTAAGTGTGCGTTCTCTAATTCTCTCCTTCTCTCTTTCTTTCTCTCTCTCGGAGGACCTGAGCCCTAGGACCATGCCCCAGGACTACCTGACATGATGACTCCTTGCTGTCCCCAGTCCACCTGGCCATGCTGCTGTTCCAGTTTCAACTGACCTGAGCCCTAGGACCATGCCCCAGGACTACCTGACATGATGACTCCTTGCTGTCCCCAGTCTACCTGGCCATGCTGCTGCTCCAGTTTCAACTTCCACCTGACTGTGCTGCTGCTCTAGTTTCAACTGTTCTGCCTTATTATTATTCGACCATGCTGGTCATTTATGAACATTGAACATCTTGACCATGTTCTGTTATAATCTCCACCCGGCACAGCCAGAAGAGGACTGGCCACCCCACATAGCCTGGTTCCTCTCTAGGTTTCTTCCTAGGTATTGGCCTTTCTAGGGAGTTTTTCCTAGCCACTGTGCTTCTCCACCTGCATTGCTTGCTGTTTGGGGTTTTAGGCTGGGTTTCTGTACAGCACTTTGAGATATCAGCTGATGTACGAAGGGCTATATAAATAAATTTGATTTGATTTGATTTGATTTGAAATGACGCAGGTAGATTCTGGTAGTCCTGGCTTCTGGTAGGTTGCTTGTAGATGATAGACAGTCTCCTCCAGCCTGGTGTCAGTATCCCATTGGTTCTCGACAGAGTTCTTTGTCTTTGGAGCCCATCCAGAAGGGGAGAGGCTGCATGTGTGTATGTGCGTTCCTGTCTTGGCAAGTCTGTGTGTCCTTGCAGTGAGTGTGTGTGTGAGAGATATCCTGTATGAGCCCTACCATGTTTTACTGTGAAAATACGTTGCTATGTGTTGTCTCAGTTATAGCAATGCAATAGCAGTAAGCTGGTCATTTGCATAGGAAATAGCACTTCATTACACTATCCTACCGATCCTCGACTTCGGCGATGTAGCACGCGCTCCAGCAGGTGTATCTCACTGATCATCCCTAAAGCCAACACCTCTTTTGGCCGCCTTTCGTTCCAGTTCTCTGCTGCCTGTGACTGGAACGAATTGCAAAAATCGCTGAAGTTGGAGACTTTTATCTCCCTCACCAACTTCAAACATCTGCTATCTGAGCAGCTGTACATAGTCTATCGGTAAATAGCCCACCCATTTTTACCTACCTCATCCCCATACTGTTTTTATTTACTTTTCTGCTCTTTTGCACACCAATATCTCTACCTGTACATGACCATCTGATCATTTATCACTCCAGTGATAATTCGCCTACTTCCTCATGCCTTTTGCACACAATATATAGACTCTTTTTTTTCTACTGTGTTATTGATTGTTTACTCCATGTGTAACTCTGTTGTTGTCTGTTCACACTGCTATGCTTTATCTTGGCCAGGTCACAGTTGCAAATGAGAACTTGTTCTCAACTAGCCTACCTGGTTAAATAAAGGTGAAATAAAAAATAAATAAAAAAAATTATATTGAGAGCATGTGTTTGCTGAATGAATATATAGTACAATACATTCTTCAAGCTCTGTCAAATTGGTTGACGATCATTGCTAAAATAGGAAGAGTGATGTGGTGTTGGATTTGCCCCAAACATAAAGCCTTGTATTCAGCTTTGTATTCGTTGCCACATTTTTTTGCAGTTTTACTTTAGTGCCTTATTGCAAACAGGATGCATGTTTTGGAATATTTTTATTCTGTACAAGCTTCCTTCTTTTCACTCTGTCAATGAAGTTAGTATTGTGGAGTAACTACAATGTTGTTGATCTAGCCTCAGTTTTCTCCTCTCACAGCCATTCAACTCTGTAACTGTTTTAAAGTCACCATTGGCCTCATGGTGAAATCCCTGAGCTGTTTCCTTCCTCTCCGACAACTGAGTTAGGAAGCATGCCTGTATCTTTGTAGTGACTGGGTATATTGATACACCATCCAACATGTAATTAATAGCTTTGCTATGCTCAAAGGGATATTCAATGCCTGCTTTATAGATAGATCAAATCAAATTTTATTTGTCACATGCGCCGAATACAACAGAATACCATACAGTGAAACTCTTACTTACAAGCCCTTAACCAACACTGCAGTTTTAAGAAAACTAAGTAAAACATTTTAAATAAAAGTAACAAATAATTAAAGAGCAGCAGGAAAATAACAATAGCTAGACTATATACAGGGGGTACTGGTACAGAGTCAATGTGCGGTGGCACCAGTTAGTAGAGGTAATTGAGGTAATATGTACATGTAGGTAGAGTTAAAGTGACTAAGAATAGATAATAACAGAGAGTAGCAGCAGTGTAAGGGGGGGGGGGACAATGCAAATAGTCAGGGTAGCCACTTGATTAGCAGTTCAGAAGTCTTATGGCTTGGGGGTAATCAAATTTTATGTCACATGCGCCGAATACAACACCTTACAGTGAAATGATTACTTACAGGCCCTTAACCAACAATGCAGTTTTAAGAAAATCCCCCCCAAAATAGTAAGAGATAAGAATAACAAATAATTAAAGAGCAGCAGTAAAATACAGAGTCAATGTGTCAATATGTGGGGGCACCGGTGTCAAAGTAATTGACATAATTATTTACATGTAGATAGAGTTATTAAAGTGGCTATGCATAGATAATAACAGAAAGTAGCAGCAGTGTAGGGGGGTGCAAAAGTCTGGGTAGCCATTTGATTAGATGTTCAGCAGTCTTATGGCTTGGGGGTAGAAGCTGTTTCAGAAGCCTCTTAGACGTAGACTTGGCGCTCCAGTACTGCTGGCCGTGCTGTAGCAGAGAGAACAGTCTATGACTAGGGTGGCTGGAGTCTGACAATTTTTAGGGCCTTACTCTGACACCGCCTGGTAAAAGGTCCTGGATGGCAGGAAGCTTGTGGTCGGAGGCCGAGCAGTTGCCATACCAAGCAGTGATGCAACCGGTCAGGATGCTCTCTATGGTGCAGCTGTAAAACCTTTTGAGGATCTGAGGATCTGAGGACCCATGTCAAATCTTTTCAGTTGCCTGAGGGGGTGTTTAGTTCTAGGGTCCTTAGCTTAGTGATGAGCTTTGGAGGGCACTATGGTGTTGAATGCTGAGCTGTAGTCAATGAATAGCATTCTCACATAAGTGTTCCTTTTGTCCCGGTGTGAAAGGGCAGTGTGGAGTGCAATAGAGATTGCATAATCTATGGATCTATTGGGGCGGTATGAAAATTGGAGTTGGTCTAGGATTCTGGGATGATGGTGTTGATGTGAGCCATGACCAGCCTTTCAAAGCCCTTCATGGCTACAGACGTGAGTGCTACAGGTCGGTAGTCATTTAGGCAGGTTACCTTAGTGTTCTTGGGCACAGGGACTATGGTGGTCTGCTTGAAATATGTTGGTATTACAGACTCAGTCAGGGACAGGTTGAAAATGTCAGTGAAGACACTTGCCAGTTGGTCAGCGCATGCTCTGAGTACACGTCCTGGTAATCCGTCTGGCCCTGCGACCTTGTGAATGTTGACCTGTTTAAAAGGTCTTACTCACATTGGCTACGAAGAGCGTGATCACAAGGTTGTCTGGAACAGCTGATGCTCTCATGCGTGTTTCAGTGTTACCTGCCTCGAAGTGATCATAGAAGTAATTTAGCTCATCTGGTAGGCTCGTGTCACTGGGCAGCTCTCGGCAGTGCTTCCCTTTGTAGTCTGTAATAGTTTGCAAGCCCTGCCACATCCAACAAGCGTCGTAGCCAATGTACAGTAGAATGATTCGATCTTAGTCCTGTATTGACGCTTTGCCTATTTGATGATTCATTGGAGGGCATAGTGGGATTTCTTATAAGCTTCCTGGTCCCGCTCCTTGAAAAGCGGCAGCTCTACCCTGTAGCTCAAGTGCGGATGTTGCCTGTAATCCATGGCTTCTGGTTGGGGTATGTATGTACAGTCACTGTAGGGACGACGTCATCGATGCACTTATTGATGAAGCCAGTGACTGATGTGGTGTACTCCTCCTCAATGCCTTCGGAAGAATCCCGGAACATATTACATTCTGTGCTAGCAAAAAAAACTGTCCTGTAGCTTAGCATCCGCTTCATCTGACCACTTTTTTATTGATAGATAAAACACAATAAATGCAACATGTAAAGTGTTGGTCCCATGTTTCATGAGCTGAAAACAAATATCCCCCAAAACACATTGAAATAGGTGGGTAAACATTGGCAAGACATTCATTTTCACAGTGTTTATGCATCCAGATAGTGAAGGTGGAGAAGAGACTTTATTATTATTATTGCCTTATTATTATACGACCATGCTGGTCATTTATGAACATTTGAACATCTTGGCCATGTTCTGTTATAATCTCCACCCGGCACAGCCAGAAGAGGATTGGCCACCCCACATAGCCTGGTTCCTCTCTAGGTTTCTTCCTAGGTTTTGGCCTTTCTAGGGAGTTTTTCCTAGCCACCGTGCTTCTACACCTGCGTTGCTTGCTGTTTGGGGTTTTAGGCTGGGTTTCTGTACAGCACTTTGAGATATCAGCTGATGTACGAAGGGCTATATAAATACATTTGATTTGATTTGAGACCAACGCTCAAAGTCAAGTTTAATATTTTCTAGTAGCTTTGTAAAGTTTGCCTTTAGGAAGTCTTTCAAAATGGAGGGTAACTGAAACATCTGGATATGTGAATTTATTTGTGACCCTTTTGAATGGAAGTGTAGCCAAACTGGTGGATCCATCATGCGGGAGAATAGGAAACATTTCACATTTATGCAGATTTAGTTTATACCCAGATATTTCCCCAAAGGTTTCAAGAGTATTCAAAACCATTGGTGCAGATAACATTGGATCAGAGATAAATAAAAGTATATAATCAGCATAAAGTGAGATTTTGTGTTTGAGACCTCTTATCACACCTTTCACAACCTCACTGCTACGTAGAGCGATGGCTAGTGGCTCTTTGGCTAAAGACAAAGTAATGGAGACATTGAACAGCCCTGCCTAGTGGAATGTTGTAAAGGAAAGTATTCAGAAAGGATGGCATTACTTCAAACAGAAGCCAGTGGAAATTTGTATATTATTTTACCCCATTAAATAAATGCATCTCCAAAACCAAAGCCCTTTAAAGCCTGGAATAAATAATTCCATTCTAATATGGTCAAATGTTTTTTCTGCATCCATCGAAATAACTATTTCTGAGTTTGCAGAGGGTGGAGTATATATATATATATATATATAAATAATATTAAATGGGCATCTCAACAAAAAAAAATGTCTGTTTTTAAATAAACCCTGTCTGATCGGGGTTGATTATAGAAGGTAAGGCAGTCTCAAGGAAAAGTGATAGGTTTTATACAATATGTTATAGCTTATAGGACTGTAGGAGGCACACACAATGGGATCATTATCTTTCTTTAGAATTATTGATATAGTGGCTTGGTAAAAAGTATGGGGTAGAGATTTGGTATCAAACAGGTGGGAGAAGGCTAAGGCTAAAAGCGGTACGAGTTTTTAAGGAAATGTCTTTAAAAAAACTCAGCTGAGAACCTGTCTGGTCCCGGTGCTTTGCCATTCTTTAAGGACTTTATGGCTTGTAAAATTTCTGAAGAGGTAAGTGGTTTATCAAGATCCATTCTCACTTTGTCGTTTAGCTTCGGTATTGGTAAACTTGAGGGGATAGCGTCTGTCAACTGGGAATCTCCAGAGGCTTCAGTGTTATATAAATCAAAGTAAAAGTTTTAAACTGATTATTGAGCACATGGCTATCATTTGAAATCAGACCTTATTTTTTACCAATCTACCAATTGGTGCCCTTCTTTGCGAGGAATTGGAAAACCTCCCTGGTCTTTGTGGTTGAATCTGTGTTTGAAATTTTGACTGAGAGACCTTACAGATAATTGTAGCTGTGGGGTACAGAGATGCGGTAGTCACAGTGGCAAATCGTGACTATAGGACCTAAGCCTTTAGGAGGGACCAAAAATCTTCCAATACATTGTATCAAACTAAAAAATCTAGAAAATCTCCTCCATAGGAGGCAGGTAGCTGGGTCCAGGGGCAGGCAGAAGGTCATACACGGTAGGTCCAAAAATGGCAACAGTACAGGCAGGGAATAGGCAAAAGGCGTCATGAGTGAGGCAGGCAGGCAGGCAAAAACTATCATACATGGGAGGAGAGACAGGCGGTGAAAACCCAGTGCTCCGAAAAAGTCTCTCTCAAAACAAACAATACCTCACAGTGATGGGGTGCAAGGAACTGAACTAAATAGTGTGGGATGATGACATGCAGGTCTGTGAACAGGTGATTAGAATTCCTGTGATTGGGATCTGGAGCTGGAAAGTGGGCTGCCACACTTTACACAGAGTACAATCTAGAAAAAGGATACACATCATCATGGCAAGCACATAAAGTTTGCGCCTTTTGAAGCGGCTAGAACTGTTCACTTGTTTGTCACTGATAAGTAACGTGACCAGATGGACCAATACAATTCAATTTCACGCCAAAATGGCCCAATCATAGCTGTGTATGCAGACAAAGTGATGATCGGTAGCAGGATTTTCTAACAGTACAAAAAAAGGTAGCTACATGCCATGAAAAAAAAGGTTTCCTAATCAACTTGAAAAATAAATGGAGCCTAACGAGATTAAGCAGGTTCAGGAGACAATACAGACACAGAGCCAGTGGACGGATCTTCTGAAAACCATGAGGAAGGAAATCCCTGGCCGCATCTCAAAGAACACTTCAACTTTAAGCAGAGAAGAGGAGACAGTGTAACTATGGAATGTAAGCTCTGCTTACCAAAGATGGTGGTGGTGGCTGACTACAAAAACTCTGCATCAAACTTGAGGAAACATGTAGTGGTACAAAAAGTAAAGTTATAAATATATTTTATCGCCATGAATGGCGTTTGTTGTGTAGGCTATGTAATGTAGCTAACAAAGTGTTGCTACTAGCCAGCTGCATTCAATCTGTAGCATAATGCTAACGTTAGCTAGCTAATCCTGTTGCTAGCTAGTTAGAAGCTAACCCTGACCAACGTCTTTATACAGCTGAAGAACTATAAGCTGTAGTGCGTGCTACTACCGCATTGATATTATGGTGGCTAGTAGCTAGCCATCCCCATAATGTAAGTTGTTGGGGATAGCTAAAATAGTGAAATGAATGAATTTGTGAATATAAAATAAATAAATCATTTTGATACTGGGCTTTTTAGGTTTGTACAGTATATTTTTTTGCTTGCTTATTACCTAGCTATATCTGTTTGGATCATTGAGTTTCGAATAATAGCCCAAAATCATTTTTGGTAAAACTATAGTTCTTCTAACTGGGGAAAAGAAAGAACAATATTCCCCAATATCCGTATGTATTTGGACAGTGACAATATTCAAAACATGCTGTAATTTCTAAATGGTTAATTTGATATGAATAAAAACACCTGCACTTTAACCCCATTGTCATTGTTTCTTTTAAAATCCAATGTGCTGGATAGACTACAGAGCCAAAACAAAAATGTTGTCATTGCCCAAATACTTACAGATTGCACTTTGTGCTGGTTTAAGTTCATTTGTATAAAACCAAACTGGTCAGGCTATATACATTTTGCCTAGATTGATGCAATAATTTTGTCTACAGAGGAAACATCCATTAAAGATGACAAACTACAATATGCTCACCTCTGCAACCACAAACAAACGAACCAAGGAACTATCAAACACCTCTTCAACTTGCAAGAAAACAAAGATGTCTGAAATGATGGCAGTGGGAGGAGCCAGGTGCATCTCACAGGCAACCGTTGACAAGCTTGTCAATTTGATCTGTGAGGGCTATTCTCTGTGGTCAAACAACCAGCTTTTAAATAGTTGGTAACCACCCTGCATCCTCAATGCAAAGTGATCTCCAGATCTACTGTTCATTCAAGAATACATGAAGCAATCACATGAAGAAGAGAGTTATGGCAGACCGTGGCAGGGTAAATTATGTTGCCACCACCACTGATTGTTGGACAGCTCAAAGGAGTTACATGGATAGATGAAGAAACTCTGGTAAGACGTTCTGCTGCACTCGCATGCAAGAGATTGAGAGGTTCCCACACATTTGATGTGCTTGCAGGTGCCCTCGATGACATCCATTGTGCATAGAGGATCAGGGGGAAAGTGGTAAGAACCACAACAGAGAGTGGATCAAACATCAAAGCATTCAATGTTTTTGGTGAGCAGAGCCAGGCAGTTGAGTCAGCAGACCGAGACTCAGATGCTGAAGAGCCAGCAGAGCAGGTTGAATACCAAGACACCTATTCCATCCTAGAAAATTACAGTGGCCTAGAATATCAACTCCCTCAGCATGTCACCTGCTGAACCTCATTGCAACACGCTGAAGTTGTAGAGAATGAGTGCAAACTGCAGTTGATCTGTCCAAATCAGACACGTTGGAACTCAACTTACCTGGCTGTGGAGAGGATCACCCGTATCATACAAGAGAAGGGGAAGGATGCCATAAGAAATGTGTGTGAAGAACTAAAAGTGAAAATGTGACTAGCAATTCTTTGAATCATTGTAATGTTTTCCTATTACAGTAATATTTATTGTCCATGAGATGTTAGAATTCTAAGAGGTATTACATTTACCTTGTCTTTCAGGCTGAGCCCGGCAGAAACGTCCTTCTTGAATGAGTACTGCAAAGTGATGAGGCCTTGAACATTCTACAATCTGAGACCAACACGCATATGGAGTGGCTGCTGCCAGTGATTTCTTTCTAAAAAAAAACTTCAAAGGCCGGAAGCATCTTCCAAATGTGCCTACCACTTATCAGAGCCATTCAGAACGATCTCCAAAAGTTATTTGGAGAAATGATGGAGGTGCCACAGCTTTTTGCTGCTGCAATCCTTCTGCCAAAGTTCAAGACGTCTTGGACTGACAAAGCTGATGTCATCACAGCCGGTATGATTTCTTTACTCCAAAAGGTTTGAACTTCATTGTCCATATATCTTTTGGTCTTTCAGTCGTTTCTTGAATTGTTGTTTTGTCATGTTTTTCTTTATTTAAGTTTCATTACAGGTGCTGGACAATAACCTTAGCATATAACTATGTTTGGGTACAGCCAGACATGGACTCAACATTATAGAATTTGTTAGGTCTGAATGCATTTGAACAATTCAAATCAATCTCAGTATCTGAGAATAACAAGTGTGGAAGTTGCTGCGATTACAGCTGTAAGTCGCTTGGGGTATGTCTCTATCAGTTTTGCACATCGAGAGACTGAATTTTTTTCCCATTCCTCCTTGCAAAACAGCTCGAGCTCAGTGAGGTTGGATGGAGAGCATTTGTGAACAGCAGTTTTCAGTTCTTTCCACAGATTCTCGATTGGATTCAGGTCTGGACTTTGACTTGGCCATTCTAACACCTGGATATGTTTATTTTTGAACCATTCCATTGTAGATTTTGCTTTATGTTTTGGATCATTGTCTTGTTGGAAGACAAATCTCCGTCCCAGTCTCAGGTCTTTTGCAGACTCCATCAGGTTTTCTTCCAGAATGGTCCTGTATTTGGCTCCATCCATCTTCCCATCAATTTTAACCATCTTCCCTGTCCCTGCTGAAGAAAAGCAGGCCCAAACCATGATGCTGCCACCACCATGTTTGACAGTGGCGATGGTGTGTTCAGGGTGATGAGCTGTGTTGCTTTTACGCCAAACATAACGTTTAGCATTGTTGCCAAAAAGTTTAATTTTGGTTTCATCTGACCAGAGCACCTTCTTCCACATGTTTGGTGTGTCTCCCAGGTGGCTTGTGGCAAACTTTAAACAACACTTTTTATGGATTTCTTTAAGAAATGGCTTTCTTCTTGCCACTCTTCCATAAAGGCCAGATTTGTGCAATATACGACTGATTGTTGTCCTATGGACAGAGTCTCCCACCTCAGCTGTAGATCTCTGCAGTTCATCCAGAGTGATCATGGGCCTCTTGGCTGCATCTCTGATCAGTCTTCTCCTTGTATGAGCTGAAAGTTTAGAGGGACGGCCAGGTCTTGGTAGATTTGCAGTGGTCTGATACTCCTTCCATTTCAATATTATCGCTTGCACAGTGCTCCTTTGGATGTTTAAAGCTTGGGAAATCTTTTTGTATCCAAATCCGGCTTTAAACTTCTTCACAACAGTATCTCGGACCTGCCTGGTGTGTTCCTTGTTCTTCATGATGCTCTCTGCGCTTTTAACGGACCTCTGAGACTATCACAGTGCAGGTGCATTTATACGGAGACTTGATTACACACAGGTGGATTGTATTTATCATCATTAGTCATTTAGGTCAACATTGGATCATTCAGAGATCCTCACTGAACTTCTGGAGAGAGTTTGCTGCACTGAAAGTAAAGGGGCTGAATAATTTTGCACACCCAATTATTCAGTTTTTGATTTGTTAAAAAGGTTTGAAATATCCAATAAATGTCGTTCCACTTCATGATTGTGTCCCACTTGTTGTTGATTCTTCACAAAAAAATACAGTTTTATATCTTTATGTTTGAAGCCTGAAATGTGGCAAAAGGTCGCAAAGTTCAAGGGGGCCGAATACTTTCGCAAGGCACTGTATACTGGAGTCCTTTCATCCCCCAGTCTCTCCCCTGTGTGCTGCCCTTCTGGCAGCTTTCTGGGACTTGTACAGCTGGTGAGCAATCAGCCCTTGATTACTCACCAATCAGCCACAATAAGTCCTGGCAGGAAAGCCCGTCGAGACCTGGCACGTCCAGCCGATAAAGCCATCGCCTCGTGATGCGTACTCCGTCTGTCACCAGGCCTCAACGAGTCTCCCTCTGGTGGCTGACCTGCTGTATGCCACAATATACATTAGTATATAGAAAAGTAAATGTTTTTGATATTCATTTGTTTGTGAAGCTTGGATTCAAATGTCCATTATTGTAAAAGGAGAATAAAAATAATCAAAATTGAAATAGCTAATTATTTTAGAAGTAACACAGAACTCAGAGTAAAAGTTACTTTTTAAAATGTGCTACTTTTTACTTGAGTAGTTTTCAACACAAGTACTTCATTAAAAGTAACAGTACTTCTACTTGAGTAAGATTTTACAGTACTCTTTCCACCACTGAAAATAACAATAGCGAGACTATATACAGCTGGGTACCGGTACAGAGTCAACGTGCGGGGGCACTGGTTAGCTGCAACAACAAAAAAATGACATAAAAGTCCCACTCACCAGACAAGGCCTAGCCCAGGGCTCTCCAACCCTGTTCCTGTAGCGCTACCCTCCTGTAGGTTTTCACTACAGCCCCAGTTGTAACTAACCTGATTTAGCTTATCAACCTGCAAATTTTTATGGTTGGAGTGAAAACCTAAACAAACTACGCTGAACCGAACTACAGCGAAATTTGCAATGTGTCCAACCGGCCTCACAACCGCAGACCACGTGTATGGTGTCGTGTGGGCAAGTGGTTTGCTGATGTCAACGTTGTGACAGAGTGCCCCATTTTGGCAGGGGAGGTTATGGTATGGGTAGGCATAAGCTACAAGACAATGAACATAATTGCATATTATCAATGGCAATAATGGCAATGAGGACCATTGTCGTGCCAGGCATACATCGCCATCACCTCATGTTTTAGTCTAATAATGCGTGGCCCCATGTCACCAGGATCTGTTCACAATTCCTGAAAGTTGAAAATGTCCCAGTTCTTTCATGGCCTGCATACCAGACATGTCACCCCTTGAGCACATCTGGGATGCTCTGGATCAATGTGTATGACAGGATGTTTCAGCTCCTGCCAATATCCAGCAACTTTGCAGAGCCATTGAAGAGGAGTGGGACAACATTCCACAGGCCACAAATAACACCCTGATCAAGTCTATGCGAAGGAGATCTGCATGAGGCAAATGGTGGTCACACCAGATACCGACTGGTTCTGACCCACACCCTTAACTTTTTTTAAAGGTATCTGACCAACAGATGCATATCTGTTGTTCCAGTCCTGTGAAATCCGTAGAGTAGGGCCTAATGAATTTATTTAAATTTGACTTATATAAACTGTAAATCTTTGAAATTGTTTCATGTTGCGTTTACATTTTGGTTCAGTATATATTTATTTTCAGGGTAGCTTTACTGTAGCTCAACTTCTTCCAATGTGAAGTAATTGGTAGCTTTATTTTATAGAGTAGCTTCTCCAACACTGACCCTGCGATAGCTTATTGTAAAAGCCAAAGTACAAGTAGCAGTGTTTCTATGCTTCTCTTATCTTGGGAGAGATAATACAATGTCAAGAAAAAGTAATGCTGGTCATATTTGTGAAACAGCTGTCAGCGTGAAGAAGCATTTCACAATTCTGAGGGTGAGAATGCCTGTCCTGGAGGTGCTCTTCCTAGCCATCTATGCTGCCTTTGTTAGCTACAACGATGATGCTAAACTGCAGAACAATGAGACCAAACCCGTGGACAACGCACTTTACAGATATTACCCATTCTTTGCTGACATTCAGGTGATGATATTAATCGGTTTGAGGTGCCTTCTGGTCTTCTTTTGCCTCTACGGCTTCAGTGGGACGGTCTTCAACCTTCTGACGGCCACCTTCGCCATCCAGTGGGCCATCCTGGTGCAGGGCTACTTCCAGTTCAGCCATGATGGGAATATCCACCAGGGGGTCATCAACCTGATCAATGCAGAGTTTGCCTGTGCCGTGGTGCTAATCTCCTTTGGGGCCGTCCTGGGGAAGACCAGCCTAGTGCAGCTCCTAGTCAAAGCCCTGCTGGAGATCCCAGTGTTTTCAATCAATGAATGTGCTGTGCTCAAGTACCTGAAGATCAACGACGCAGGGGGATCCATCCTCATCCACCTATTAGCCTGCTATTTCAGCCTGGGTGTAACGTTTATCCTGTAAAGTCCACATCTGAACAAGGGCCACGGCAAGGAGAACACCAGTTACCAGTCAGACATCCTGTCAGTTATGGACACCTTATTTCTCTGGGTGTTCTGGTCCTCTAACTTTGCTCTAACCCTGAAGGGAGATGACCAGCACAGGGCCATCCTGCACAACTTCAGCTCCTCCATCCTCACGGCGTTTGCCCTCTCCACCATGCTCAACAAGAACGGCAAGATCACCATGGCCAACATCCAGAAAGTGACACTGGCAGGCGGGGTTGTCGGTGGACATGATGATCACTCCTGCAGCAGCGTATGTGCTGGGTGTGATGGGATACAAGCATCTCAGCCCCTTTCTGGCCCACCACTTCAAGATCCAATGTGGTGTCCATAACCTGCATGGCCTCACAGGACTCATATTTTATTTAACCAGGAAGGGCTCATTGAGATTTGAAATGTATTTTTCAAGAGCGTCCTGGCCAAGATAGGCAGCACCAAGTCATTACACAATTACAGACAGACAACATGAACAACTACAGGTAACCTAGGAAAAAAACATAGAATTCACAAGAGTATTTCAAAATCATGAAACAGCAAATAAAAAATATTGACAGGTCAGGGAAACAGTGTCAAAATCCTTCATCAATGATAAAAAAAAAGTTCTTCCAATTTAAAAGTATTTTGTAAGGCGTTCCAAGCCGATGGGGCAGAGTACATAAAAGCCCATTTACCAAACTAAATTCCAAGATATTTACGAGGTTACAGTCTCAATCTCATTGCCCTGACAGGTAGTAATAGGTGAAAGGTTCAGAGGTCTATTTTTTGCCTTAGGAAACACCATTAGTTTAGGTGTCAGTATTGAGGATAAGCTTCAATTGACACAAGGTATGTTGAACAATATAAAAAGCAGTTTGCAAGTTCTGGAAAGCTTTTGTGAGAGATGAGGCACAACAATAAATAACAACATTATTTATTGATTATTATCAGCAGTGAAGTTGTGTATTTTGCACATTTGACAAAATAATTTTTTAAAATAGTGAATAAGAGGGGACCAAGTACAGAGCCCTGGGGCACACCATTAGACAGACATTTTAACAGACATGAGCCCATCAAATTGAGTGCACCGAGTTCTTCTATCAGACACATAGTTAGCAAACCATGCAGCTGCATTCGCCGAAAGACCGACACTCGACAACCTCTGTATAGCATGATCAACTGTATCAAAAGTGAGACAGTGCTGTTTTTTGTCAAGGGCTTCAGTGAAATCATTTAAAACCTTCACGGCTGCTGTAATTGTGTTATGCTTCTTTCTGAAGCCCGATTGGTATATTGATAAAATAGAGTTAGTGAACAGATAAAATAGTTTTTATAGACAAGGGTTTTAAGTATTTTCGCCAGGGGGGACAGCTTTGAGATTGGCCTATAATTATTTAAAAGAGTTGGATCTCCCCCTTTTAAAAGTGGTAGGACAAATGCTGATTTCCAGATCTTTGAAATTTCATTAAATTCCAGGGTTAGATTGAACAGATATGTAATTGCTTCAGCTATGAAATCAGCTGCCAGTTGTAAAAAGCAGGGATCAAGAAGATCAGGACCAAGCAGGCTTTCTCTGATCTAAGGATTTGATGTACCTTCTGCACTGAGAATTGCAAAAAGCACTGAGGGGTTATGTGCCATTGTGACAGCCACTGAGGTGTATGGACCCAGTATGTATGAGATCTTTAGCCACAGGGCACCTATGGAAGGAGACCCTAAGCTTCTGGAGCTCCAGGAGTTGATTCCTAGTCTTCAGCCAGGTCTGGGGCGCAGTGCCAGGGGACAGGCCCTCTACCAGCTGGCATCTGTGTTCTCCACTATCGGAGTGGCAGCACTAGGTGTATTGAGAGACTTTGTGTTGAAGCTGCCATATCTTGCATCACCCTCAGATGACCTCTCCTTTGATGATGAGCTATTTTCAATGTTCCGCCCGACTATGATTGTCCGATGGGTCTAAAATGGTCAAATCAGAACTGATTTGACAGCACAATAGAGTGATAGCTATGCATTTAAATTGTATAAATACGTTTAATTTGATTCAAATTGATTAAAAAATCATTGTATATTTGTTCAGTTTAATAGAAGAAACCCTCAGTCATGGATAATGTACTCTGTGGTCCATTTCTCTTTCTTGCACTTCTGTATTTACAATCACACACAATAAAAGTGTTACACACACACACAATGATTTAACTAAATGAACCATTCTAATTTGCTTTTGTACTTATTTTCAAATGTTATAGTGTGCAAGTTGTTAGAATTGCATCAATTCGAATCTGGTATCAGGATAAATATGACAATGAGTCACCGATTGTATACTATGTATTTTTTATTAGCTAAGCAATAAGTAATTTACTTGTAAGTAATTATAAGTAATAAGTAATGCAATTTTCGTATATATGGGCTCTCTGTCCCACCTCGCAGGGCAAAACAGAGAACTGACAAGATGTATGTAAACAGTATTCTTTATACTGTGATAGACAGTTCCAACCCGTCTGTTGGTCTATCACAGTAGAGACTGGGCGTGGTTTAAACTTGCTCAGCCTATTGCAGTCGCTCAGGCGGGTCCCCGCCTCTTGGCGCTTCTGTTGATAGATGTAACTGTTGCTGCGAAGAACATCCATGCGCTCATACCGTTATCTCGCACCTGGCTACTGTTATCTAACAAAAGACCGCTTGTTCTAGCAACACCCCGCTCTGAATGTGCCCCCCTCCCAACTCATTGAACAGTTCCTGTCTTCATGCTTCTCTGTATTTTTCCATCATGAGAAAGTCCCATGGCCTTGAAACTGTTAACAATGTTTCAAGTCAGCTATGTTGCATAACACATACATACATCCACACAAGCCAACAGCAGATAATATTCAATCATATATATGGTAATGGGCTATAGTGCATAACACAGAAACCTCATAAAGTCTGTCTCACTGGCTGGTGAAATCCATGTCAATTTTTAGTTGTTTATAAACGTAAACTTATGTGCAGGTGGTAATGCAGTCCTATGGGGAATTTGTTTTTCACATTGATTTTGTGTGAATTCATCTGATCTTCCAGTAGATGCGGTAAAGTACCATAGTGAGGCAGTGGAGTACCCTTTTTAACCAGCTCTTTTGCTATCTGGATTCTTGGGACGTCCCTACTCCATTGAAGTTGACATGTCAAATGGTAGGGGGTTAAGGGAGGAAGATAGCAGAAATGGTTGATGAGTTCAAATGGATCAGCGCGATTAGTAAATTTGGTGAAGGCGAATGTTCAACAGTAATATTGAAAACTGGAACAAAAAAATTAATTGTCTAAAATTGGAATGGAGAATACGTGTGCAAATGAATCACTTCTTGTTGGGATGCATATGTGGGAAACCCGTTTGAGGTGTCAAATTGTGAAGTATGCGCTTGGAAGAGTCTGTCAGAGTGACCAGGAGTGGTCTTATTTTAATTCATTGTATTTCTGAACAGCAGAGGAAGATTGCAGTGAGCCTCAAAATAATCCGGACCACAGAAGTTGTGTTTTGAACTTCGGAGTAGAGCACAGGTCAAAGGAGTCATCTCAGGGGTGCCAACGGATGTTCAGGTTGAATAGTTGAAGAGAATTCCTGGTGTGGTTGGTGCCCGGCATCTGGGTGAATGGAGAAAAAGACGAAAGTATGTCAGTCCTGTTGTTTTTTAAATAAAGAGCAAGTACTTATGCATGTGACGCTTGGTTTTGTAAGATACGACGTAAGAGCTTTCGTCTCCAAACCACTGCAGTGTAAGAATTGGGCCATGTTTCAAGTGTATGCAGACAAAAAGATTATTCTGAAGAAAGGTATGTAGAAGGACGACGGTGTTGCAATTGTGGTGGATATCATGATGCTGAGTTCCTGGAGTGCCCTGTAAGGGTGAAGGAAATTGAAGTGTCAAAAGTTAGAGCAGTCAATCGAATCTCATATGCAGAGGCGATTAGAAGGTTTGCAAAAACAAGTAATGCTAGTGGATACCCCACAGCCTGTAGTAAATGTTTGCTGACAGACAAAAGGTACCCTGTGCCTCAAAAAGGGGGATTTTGTGTTCATTGCCACAGTTATAAACTGTACAGCAGAAGTCGAAGAAACTAGACATTGTGGCTGCAGCAGAAAAGTGTTCTGGACGCAAGAGCTTAACATTGGAAGAGTTGCAAGGGGTACTGGTGCCGGAAGACCCCGCCCTCCCAGGTTCCCCTTGAGCCTGTGTAGGGATCAGATATGTTTTATTTATTTTTTGGTAGTTCAGTTTAAGGGAATCCTGTTTCCATCCCGCAAAGTAGGTGGCGGGATGCATATTACAGTGTGTGATCGCCAATATACCATAGAATAAGTAGTAGGGGGTTAAAGTAGGGAAGTCCAAAGGATTCCGGATTGCACTAATCCCTTTTTAGATAGGACCAGTGTTGCCAACTTAACGACTTTGTCGCTATATTTAGCGAGTATTCAGACCCCTCTAGCAACACATTTTCAAAAAAGCGACTGGCGACAAAGCTAGCGACTTTTTCTGGTGTTATTGGAGACTCTTAAGTGAAAGCACATAGCGTTCTTACTCTTCTCAACGAGCACTGCAGTGGGCCCCACCCCAGTCTCAAAGCACTCACAGGCGGCCCAGTCCTCACACAGCAGTCCCTCCCAGCTGCAGTCAGAGCAGGGGATGTTCACCCCTGCCGAGACTGCAAATGAATCGCGCATGCAGGAAGCCGACCCTAGCTGATCCCGCCCTGGCATACATAAAAAATTAACATGAATTAGGGCCAGACTAGTCACCATAATTATTGCACATTGCCATTGAGAGTTTTTTCTAGTGTCTCTTTTTGGTCCATTTAGATTGTTTTAAAAAAAAATGTTAAAAAATGTTTACTGTGACTTGTTGTAGGCTCCTAAGTGGACCATAAGGTTAAAAACCAAACTAAGAAAACTAAACACTAAATAATAAAACTTAGCAACTCCGCCAGAGTATCTCTTTTGGGTCACTTTTGTCAGTCCCAAGCCCGGATAAAGGAGGGTTGGAATTGTGACATAAAAAATTAAAATAATAAACGACAGAAGAAAGTTCATCTGTAGTTCTTAACATATTTAGGGTGTTTTTTTTACTCACTTTTTGTCTCCCCCACGACGTTGTTCCTCTCTCCTACAGCTTCCATCACAATTACATGCACAAGGCCACTTATGCAAATGAGGTGATGACGTAATTTAGCGACTTCTAGGACAGCCAATAGCTGGTTTCCTTTACTGATAGCTGCAATAGCTGCTTTCATTATGGAGTTGGCAACACTGGATAGGACCACGCTCATTGCAAGTCGCGTGTTGATAAAACCAGAGAACGCCATTTTAGAGACGCTAATGAACTTCAAACGCAAAACAAGTTATAGCTAGCTAATATAAGGCTGAATTCATTACTAGCTACTGTACAGTAGCGCGGAACGAGAACATTTCTTTTTAAGCTGTTGTGTGTTGTTGGTAAGAACAGCAGCAGGCGAATCCGAGGTCATATTTGGCCAAGTTTATCCTGAAGACGTAGTTGGCTAACGTTAGTTCACTGGCTGGTTGTATAAGTTTGCTAGCTAACTTAATTGTTTCTGGTCACAGAAGAAGCAGACGTTGGGACAAATCCCTGCGGTAAGTTAGCTAACGTTACCATTACAAATCGTCACAGGCACATCTTCCTCACAGATTTTGGCTAACGTTGTTTAGCTAGCTAGCGTTACTAGAAAACATATTGGTAGTAAGCCATGTAGCTAGTTAAGTTCCACATGGTTCTTGCTGGTCTAAAAAAGGGACAGTAATGTGCTAGCTAGCAGATTGTAAAGGGCTGATGTAATGTGAGGCTCCGTACTCTCAGGAGTTTCTCAACCTGGAGGCGAGACTTCCGGGAACGCTTGCGACACAGATCGGGATTTGAGAAGGCAATGAGATTATTCCTTAGTTCTCCTCGAAATCTTAAAATGCACAACCTAGATTTGAGCCAATGTCATAAGTAGTTGTGGACGTGTTATTACTCCAACATCGTGAAAGTGACATATTGACACGTTTTAATTGGTCAAACAATTTTCTATCGAAAGACTGACAAGAGTTAACGGCTTGCACATGACGACTGTTAGACCCGGTGACGTTTACTAAATATGAGTTTATCTTCGCAATGGATTCGCCTACAAGTGTGATCGGGGATTTCTATTGGACAAGCAGTTTTGACCTATCTTCATACTGTACAGTTTTTGGTACTGCTCGGTATAATTTTAATGAGAATAGATTCTGACCCTATGCTTGTTTACAGCTGTTCTAGGGTCGGACAGGCTTCCTATGGTGTTGGGGGACAAAATTCAACTTTGGTTCTGGTGTTATACTTTATATTCCATGTTATGGTAACACAGAACAGTTTATTCCATGAGAATAGGATTTACCATTGCTGAGATCTTATTTTTAAGTTATCAGCTAAAGTCAAAAAGGTTGCAGACAGGCCAATGTTAATCCCTAGTCAATAATGGCACCAAATCACTTGTCTGGGCAAAAAAATTCAACACGTTTTGTCCAATATCTCAAGATATGGTGGTCATATTGTTTTGCCATTTTCAGCGCTGATGTAGATCACAATTGATTCAAATTAAGTAAAATGCTATATTATACAAATTAGGCAGTATGGAATAGACAACTAGAGTAATTTAAGCCCAATTTAAGGTAGGGTGGTCATATTAACAAATCAAAATGATTTATGCAAAACTGAGTTTGTAACAATTTATGAAATTAGAATACAACTTTTTATACTACTTTATGCAAATCAGATACTTAATGTGTTAATTTGAATAAACAATTACAGCATGTTACGGCCATTCATATAAAGTAAGGTGGCCATATTATTTACATATTTATGCAGAACTGGGAGTTTACACTGACGAGTAAGGTGCCACTTGTGTCTCATACCAGTTGAATAAGACATGGGAGAGATTACAAATTTTGGCAAATATTTATTTATAGTCTAATAAACTTTTTAAACAAATAGCCAAACCGAAAACTTCAGACATTACTAGTGCCTCCCTCGCGATCAATCCGCCATAAAAAAAAAAGTGAAAGGCAGCCTAACGTGCTCATTGACATCTGCCTTGAAGGACACAAATAAAAAATGCAAATGTAAACAGGAAACCTGTCCAACTCAGTGCAGCTGTAAGCAAGCAGGGTCTGAATCTATTCTGACTAGTATATTATTCAAATTAGACCAACTAGCTAGGCAAGCTATCGGCTTGGCTAGATTGACAACATGTAAACAATATTTTGTCTCCAATGTTTATTGAAAACGTAAATACATTTTCACAATGAGCACTTGTCTCTCATACATCGTTGATTGGATACCTAGCCAACGAATTTTAGCAATATTAACATATACGTGACACCAGTCAAAACAAGACATGGTATCAAGAACAAGTTGAAACGAGCCACCTACGATTCCCCACATGGCAGGTTCTTGTCATTGTTGCTAGCTATCTGGCCAGCCAGAATCACAACAACACGGACTTCTGCTCCAATTAAGTGTGCACATCGTTTTCGTGACGTTGTCAGCTAACCCCTATTTTCTGTGCCAGTTGTAGTATCTAGCTATCTAGATAAAAGCAGAAATATGTATATCTCATGACTGATGTTCTGACTTGATTGTATCGGATTTTCTCTTTCAGGAGACCATGGCAGACGACTTTGATGTTGAGGCTATGCTAGAGGCTCCATACAAAAAGGTGGGTAGCTAGAATTGCCAGGCTTGTAGCTATGTTTTTTTGCGCATTCACTATTTGCTGGTCTTGTATCATCTTGCTGCTCAGAGATATGTTGCTATTATTTATGGTTAAATGGTTGTTTGTGCCACTCAACGTTTGAATGCGGTGTGTGATGCATTGACATAATCCAAACAGTCTGAATAAATGCCCATCTCTCTCTCTTTGTAGACTTGCCTAACGATATCTCCCCTCTTCTCTCACCTTTTGATTCGAGTGAGAACTGTGTGTTGGGGGGAGAGTGTAAGGTAGTAATTTAGCAATGTATTGATGTACTGTGATCCCCTAGGACAAAAAGAGCTTCATCTTAGAACATCCTATCTATCACCTGTTTGGTTGCAACAAGGTGAATGCAAATGGATGATAATCAGCACATTTTACCCCACATGCAAAGGAGACAATATTCAAATTTTCTGTTGACATGGTAGCTAAAGGCATTTTCACAATGTTTACACCTAATGTTACAGTTGGATTGACCCATAGAAATATAATTACTGTGGTACCAGTAGTTCTTGCACATATTCTATTTATATATGTGACCTTTTGTTATGCATCAGTGTCAATCAAGTAAGTCTGACCTAAAAATAGGAATTACATGCATAAGTACCTATTTTACCCTTACATTTGGCTGTAGTAGATTAGTCTTCTCTATAGTATATCACTTAACAAATCAGGCTTAAATGAGTAGTCATGATTTTGCCAAGGTCAACAAAACAAGCTATTGATTATTTTAAAATATGAATACTGTCTCCCTGCCCAAGTCTATTGTGATGGTTTCTGATTTTGTAAATCAGCATCTTGACTTTGCATGCCTTTTAACACCAGTAATATTTTACGTTTATTTTCTTACTACAATTTATTTGTAAGATTTATTTCAAGGTTTCATTTCTATTATACATTTAGTTAATGATTTCACCAGTATGAGTATGTTTCCCCTCATAAAATTCAAGCCATTCAAATACAAACATCTCCATTCAACTGGCACAAAAAAAATTATAGGACATTTAACATGAGGCTAAACGATTAGATTTTTTTCTTCAGTTTTACTTGGGAGTCCATATTACTAAGCAGTGTGAATCCCTGTTTGCTTCAGGGCGAGATGTGACAGAGGTGGCATCGAACTCTTACAGTCCAAGAAGGAAAATGGGTGAAGATCACTGGACTGACATCAACCACAGGATCACTTTTAGCGGCTGTGGGCCAAGCATGGTCTCAGTGGGCTTAGGAACAGATAGTGGTACTGGTACGACAAAGGAGGGGTGGGGTTGAGATGACCAAACTGTTCCCATAACTTACTGTATCATGCCAAAATAGTATATATTTTTCCCATATACTTTGACTTTTGGTTGGATTGAGTACTGTATGATATGTAGTTATAACAGCAGGGGGAGTAATTGGAATGGAACTCTACAGGGGCTGACCCCCTTACATATTAATGTTAACAGTATTTTTAACCTAATGGTTATGTTCTGTATTTTCTTGTTCCCTCCCTCACCCCTGACGACTTGCAATGTTTCCTCTACATCCTCATGATGTTCTTCTATCAACCCTGCTTAGGATGAAATAAAGTCCTCTAGTGCTAATGGAAATGAAGAGCGCAGTAGTAAGAAGTAAGTACTGATTTTTAAACTCTTTGCTAAACCATCTCCACACAGACTGTTCTCTCTGCTACCACACAGCAAGCGGTACGGGAGCGCTAAAGTCTAGGTCAGAGGCTTCTAAACAGCTTTTACCCCCAAGCCAGAAGACTCCTGAACATCTAATCAAATGGCTACCCAGACTATTTGCATTGATTCCCCCCCTTCAGCTGCTGTTACTCTGTTATTATCTCTGCATAGTCACTTTAATAACTCTACATACATGTACATATTACCTTGACTGTTGCCCCAGCACATTGACTCCATACCGGTAACACGTGTATATAGCCTCGCTATTGTTATATTACTGATGCTCTTTAAGTATTTGTTTTATTTATTTTTGTTTATTTTTCTTAACTGTGTTGTTGGTTAGGGGCTTGTAGTAAGTAAGCATTTCACCTGTTGTATTTGGCGCATGTGACAAATAAAATGTAGTTTTGATTTATCTTGTCAGTTGCCACAGGTCATGTTTCAATCATGTAACCTTTTGGAAACGGCATCAGTGATGTCTGAAGTATCCGTTTCCAATTGTGTTGTGTGATTGCACCCTGAATGTCATACTGTGTTCCAGGAAAAAGAGGAGCCATCGTAGGAGTAGTCGCAGCCTGAGCTCTGACAAGTGCTACAGCAAAGATGGGAAGAAGAGTCTGGAGAAGAAACGCAGCCACAGTAAAGAACGCCGGCGCAGTGGTTCCCGTAGCAGGGAACATGCTGGACGCTACAGAGGATGCCGGGGCCCCTTGTACGTATTGCAGGCTTTTTCAAACTGTGCACATTTCATTTTTTGCCCAAGCACTACACAGCTGATTCAAATAATCAACTGATCATCACGCTTGGATCATTTTAGTCAGCTGTTTGGGGTAAAAACCAAAACGTCACCTCTTTGGTTCCTGGGGTCTGAGTTTGGGAAACGCTTCTGTCTTCTTTTTTTTTCCTGTGTCACAATTTTTGGGCTTCCTTATGTGTTGTCTACAGACAAAAATGGGTTGGAATAATCTGCTATGTCTGCTCCTTGGACATAATTTGTGTTTTCCACTGTGAAAGCTGTTGTCTATAAACTTAGTGTTGATGATGAAATGAAACCTGGTTTTGTATTTAAAAGTGGCGTGGTTTGTTGCCTTTCTAATCAAATTGTATTGGTCACATATGTGATTAGCAGATGCTATTGCGGGTGTAGCAAAATGAATTAAGACTATATACATATGGACAAGCGATGTCAGAGCGGAACGGACTAAGATACAGTAGAATTTTATTTCACCTTTATTTAACCTAGTAGGCCAGTTGAGAACAAGTTCTCATTTACAACTGCGACCTGGCCAAGATAAAGCAGAGCAGTGCGACAAAAACAAGAGTTACCCATAAACAATCTCTAACTGATCGCTGCAGCTGTACATAGTCTATCGGTAAATAGCCCACCCAATTTACCTACCTCATCCCCATACTGTTTATATTTATTTACTTTTCTGCTCTTTTGCACACCAGTATCTCTACCTGTACATGACCATCTGTTCATTTATCACTTCAGTGTTAATCTGCAAAATTGTTATTATTCGCCTACCTCCTCATGCCTTTTGCACACAATGTATATAGACTCTTTTTTTTCTACTGTGTTATTGACATAATTGTTTACTCCATGTGTAACTCTGTTGTTGTCAGTTCACACTGCTATGCTTTATCTTGGCCAGGTCGCAGTTGTAAATGAGAACTTGTTCTCAACTAGCCTACCTGGTTAAATAAAGGTTAAATAAAAAAAATAAAACAAACACACAGTCAATAACACAATAGAAAAAAATTTAAAATCTATATACATTGTGTGCAAATGTAGAAGAGTATGGAGTTAGGCAATAAATTGGCCATAGTGGTGAAATAATTACAATTTAGCATTAGCACTGGAGTGATAGATGTGCAGATGATGATGTAAAAGAGCAAGAGGGTAAGTAATAATATGGGGATGAGGTAGTTGGGGGTGCTGTTTACAGATTGGCCATGAACAGGTACAGTGCTCTGACAGCTGATGTTTAAAGTTAGAGAGCGAGATATGACTCCAGCTTCAGTGATTTATTTTTTATTTTTTTGCAATTCGTTCCAGTCATTGGCATCAGAGAACTGGAAGGAAAGGTGGCCAGTGAAATATACCTGCTGGAGCGCGTTCTACGGGTGGGTGCTGCAATGGTGACCAGTGAGCTGAGATAAGGTGGGGCTTTACCTAGCAAAGGCTTTTATAGATGACCTGGAGCCGGTGGGTTTGGCGACGAATATGTAGTGAGGGCCAGCCAGCGAGAGCATACAGGTCACAGTGGTGGGTAGTGTATGGGGCTTTGGTGACACCGGATGGCACTGTGATAGACTACATCCAGTTTGCTGAGTAGAGTGTTGGGGGCTATTTTGTAAATGACATCGCCGAAGTCAAGGATCGGAAGGATGGTATGTTTGGCAACATGAGTGAGGGAGGCTTTGTTGCGAAATAGGAAGCCGTTTTTAGATTTAATTTTGGATTGGAGATGCTTAATGTGAGTTTGGAAGGAGAGTTTAGTCTAACCAGACACCTAGGTATTTGAAGTTGTCCACATATTCTAGGTCAGAAAAAATACAGCTTAGTGATGCTAGTTGGGCGGGAGGGTGTGTGCAGCAATCGGTTGAAGAGCATGAACTTAGCTTTACTAGCATTTAAGAGCAGTTGGAGGCCACGGAAGGAGTGTTGTATGGCGTCGAAGCTCGTTTTGGAGGTCTGTTAGCACAGTGTCCAAAGAAGGGCCAGATGTATACAGAATGGTGTCGTCTGCGTAGCGGTGGATCAGAGAATCACCAGCAGCGAGAGCGACATCGAGAATTGAACCCTGTGGCACCCCCATAGAGACTGCCAGAGGTCCGGACAACAGGCCCTCCGATTTGACACACTGAACTCTATCTGAGAAGTAGTTGGTGACTCAGGCGAGGCAGTCATTTGAGAAGTGAAGGCTATTGAATCTGTCGATAAGAATGCAGTGATTGACAGTCGAAAGCCTTGGCCAGGTCGAAAAAGGCGGCTGCACAGTACTGTCTTTTATCGATGGCGGTTATATCGTTTAGGACCCTGAGCGTGGCTGAGGTGCACCCGTGACCAGCTCGGAAACCAGATTGCATAGTGGAGAAGGTATGGTGAGATTTTAAATGGTCTGTGATCTTTTTGTTAACTTGGCTATCGAAGATTTTAGAAAGGCAGGGCAGGATGGATTTAGGTCTATAACAGTTTGGGTCTGGAGTGTCTTCCCCCTTTTGAAGAGGGGGATTGACCGTGGCAGTTTTCCAATCTTTGGGGATCTCAGGTCTCAGAAAGAGGTTGAATAGGCTAGTAATAGGGGTTGCAATTATTTAGGTGGATAATTTTAGAGCTGGTCCAGATTGTCTTGCCCAGCTGATTTGTAGGGATCCAGATTTTGCAGCTCTTTCAGAACATCAGCTGTCTGGATTTGGGTAAAGGAGAAGTGGGGGGGGGGGGGGGGGGGGTTGGGCAAGTTGCTGCAGGGGGTGCTGAGATGTTGGACGGGGTAGGGGTAGCCAGCTGGAAAGCATAGCCAGCTGTAGAAAAATGCTTATTGAAGTTCTCAATTATAGTGGATTTATCAGTGGTGACAGTTTCTTAGCCTCAGTGCAGTGGGCAGCTGGGAGGAGGTGCTCTTATTCTCCATGGACTTTAGTGTCCCAGGATGCAAATTTATGTTTGAAAAAGCTAGCCTTAGCTTTCTTAATTGACTGAGTATATTGGGTTTTGACTTCCCTGAAAAGTTGCATATCGCAGGAGCTATTCAATGCTAATGTAGAATGCCACAGGATGTTTTTGTGCTGGTCAAGGGCAGTCAGGTCTGGGATGAACCAAGGGCTATATCTGTTCTTAGTTCAATTTTCTTTTGAATGGGGTGTGTTTATTTAAGAGTACTGGCATCTTCTACTGACGGGATGAGGTCAATATCCTTCTAGGGGACCCGGGCCAGGTCGATTAGAAAGGCCTGCTATCTGAAGTGCTTTAGGGAGCGTTTGACCGTGATGATGGTGGACGTTTGACTGCGGCCCCATTACACGCTCAGGCAATGAGGCAGTGATCGCTGAGATCCTCGTTTAAGACAGCAGATGTGTATTTAGAGGGCAAGTTGGTCAGGATGGGTGCCCATGGTTATGGATTTAGGGTTGTACCTGGTAGGTTCCTTGATAATTTGTTTGATATTGAGGGCATCTAGCTTAGTATGTAGGACGGCCGGGGTGTTAAAGCATGTCCCAGTTTAGGTCACCTAACAGTACGAACTCTGAAGATAGATGGGGGGGGCGATCAATTCACATATGGTGTCCAGGGCACAGCTGGGGGCTGAAGGGGGTCTATAACAAGCAGCAACGGTGAGAGCCTTGTTTCTGGTAAAGATGGTATAGAATACAGTATATACAGTGGGGCAAAAAAGTATTTAGTCAGCCACCAATTGTGCAAGTTCTCCCACTTAAAAAGATGAGAGGCCTGTAAGTTTCATCATAGGTACACCTCAACTATGACAGACAAAATTAGGAGAAAAAAAATCGATAAAATAACATTGTAGGATTTTTAATGAATGTATTTGCAAATTATGGTGGAAAATAAGTATTTGGTCAATAACAAAAGTTATCTCAATACTTTGTTATATACCCTTTGTTGGCAATGACAGAGGTCAAATGTTTTCTGTAAGTCTTCACAAGGTTTTCACACACTTGCTGGTATTTTTGGCCCATTCCTCCATGCAGATCTCCTGTTTGGGGCTGTTGCTGGGCAACACGGACTTTCAACTCCCTCCAAAGATGTTCTATGGGGTTGAGATCTGGAGACTGGCTAGGCCACTCCAGGAACTTGAAATGCTTCTTACGAAGCCACTCCTTCGTTGCCCGGGCGGTGTGTTTGGGATCATTGTCATGCTAAAAGACCCAGCCAAGTTTCATCTTCAATGCCCTTGCTGATGGAAGGAGGTTTTCACTCAAAATCTCACGATACATGGCCCCATTCATTCTTTCTTTTTCACGGATCAGTCGTCCTGGTCCCTTTGCAGAAAAACAACCCCCAAAGCATGATGTTTCCACCCCCATGCTTCACAGTAGGTATGGTGTTCTTTGGATGCAACTCAGCATTCTTTGTCCTCCAAACAGGTTGAGTTTTTACCAAAAAGTTATATTTTGGTTTCATCTGACATTCTTCCAATCTTCTTCTGGATCATCCAAATGCTCTCTAGCAAACTTCAGACGGGCCTGGACATGTACTGGCTTAAGCAGGGGGACACGTCTGGTACTGCAGGATTTGAGTCCCTGGCGGCGTAGTGTTAGTGATGGTAGGCTTTGTTTCTTTGGTCCCAGCTCTCTGCAGGTCATTCACTAGGTCCCCCCGTGTGGTTCTGGGATTTTTGCTCACCATTGTGAATGGGGTGAGATCTTGCGTGGAGCCCCAGATCGAGGGAGATTATCAGTGGTCTTGTATGTCTTGTATGTCTTCCATTTCCTAATAATTGCTCCCACAGTTGATTTCTTCAAACCAAGCTGCTTACCTATTGCAGATTCAGTCTTCCCAGCCTGGTGCAGGTCTACAATTTTGTTTCTCGTGTCCTCTGACAGCCCTTTGGTCTTGGCCATAGTGGAGTTTGGAGTGTGATTGTTTGAGGTTGTGGACAGGTGTCTTTTATACTGATAACAAGTTCAAACAGGTGCCATTAATACAGGTAACGAGTGGAGGATAGAGGAGCCTCTTAAAGAAGAAGTTACAGGTCTGTGAGAGCCAGAAATCTTGTTTGTTTGTAGGTGACCAAATACATATTTTCCACTATAATTTGCAAATAAATTCATAAAAAATCCTACAATGTGATTTTCTGGATTTTTTTTCCCCCTCATTTTGTCTGTCATAGTTGAAGTGTACCTCTGATGAAAATTACAGGCCTCATCTTTTTAAGCCGGAGAACTTGCCCAATTGGTGGCTGACTAAATACTTTTTTGCCCCACTGTACATATGAGCTGAGTAATGCAAGATATGTAAACATTATTAAAGTGACAAGTGTTCTATTCCTTAAAGTGGCCAGTGATTTCTAGTCTATGCCTATAGGCTGCAGCCTCTAATGTGCTAGTGGTGGCTGTTTAACAGTCTGATGGCCTTGAGATAGAAGCTGCTTTTCAGTCTCTCGGTCCCAGCTTTGATGCACCTGTACTGACCTCGGCTTCTGGATGATAGCAGGGTGAACAGGCAGTGGCTCGGGTGGTTGATGTCCTTGATGATATTTTTGGCCTTCCTGTGACATTGGGTGCTGTAGGTGTCCTGGAGGGTGGGTAGTTTCCCCCCTGTAGTGATTTGGGCAGACCGCACTACCCTCTGGAGATCCTTGCAGTTGCGGGCGGTGCAGTTGCCATATATATATATATATTACGTATACAGCCCGACAGGATGTTTTCAATTGTGCATCTGTAAAAGCTTGAGGGTTTTAGGTGACAAGCCAAATTTCTTTAGCCTCCTGAGGTTGAAGAGACTCTGTTGTGCCTTCTTCACCATACTGTCTGTGTGGATGGTCCATTTCAGTGATGTGTACGCCAAGGAACTTGAAGTTTTCCAGCTTCTCCACTGCGGTCCCGTCAATGTAGATAGGGGGGTGCACCCTCTGCTGTTTCCTGAAGTCCGTGATCATTTCCTTTTGTTTTGTTGACGTTGTTTTCCAGGCACCACACTCCGAGCCCTCCCCTCCTCCCTGTAGGCTGTCTAGTCATCGTTGGTAATCAAGCCTACTACTGTTGTCATCTCAACTTGAAGCCATAGCCCTGGTTTTGTGTCCTCAGGTCAATCCCCTCCCTGTTTGTGACCGGGCTGATGTGTTTCAAGTGAAGTAGAGTACAAAAAGTAGGCCCAAATGAGGGAAGGAAAGTAAGTTGAATAGAATAATACTTATCTATTAAAAACCTATACAGTTTGGCATTGTAGGCGTACATACTGAGCTGAACCTTGTTTTACACCCTAGTTTGGAGCTGAGATTTTGTGGTGTTCCGGGAGGGAAGGTTGGTCCACCACATGCCAACAAACAAAGTTTTTATTTTATTTTTATAATTCTTTGTGATGTGACATGTTACTGTTTCCCTGTTGGATGTCTTGTCAATAAAGTATGTATGTAAAGTCTGGGTAAGAATTAAACGTTGTGATTGTTCCTTTTTTCAGTTGGAAACGCTCAAGAAGTTGTAGCCCCTTCAAGAAAGACAAGAGTCCAGTAAGGTGAGATATACACAGCCGGATTATCTTAGAAGCCACAGTGGGGCGGGTCCAAAGCTTCAAGTTCCTTAGCATGCACATCACAGAGGATCTAAAATGGTTCCTGCACACCGACAGCGGGGTGAAGAAGGTGTAACAGCGCCGCTTCAACCTATGGAGGCTGAAGAAATTTGGCCTTGCCCCCAAGACCCTCACAAACTTCAACAGATGCACCATCGAGAGCATTCTGTCGGGCTGTCTCAACGACTGGTATGGCAACTTCACCGGCCGCAACCATAGGGTGGCGCGGTCAGCCAGTGCATTATGGGGGGCACACTGCCTGTCCTCCAGGACATCTACAGCACCCGGTGTCACAGGAAGGCAAGAATTATCATTAAAAAGGTGGAGACAGTACAGGTGCATCAAAGCTGGGACTGAGAGACTGATAAACAGCCTTCGCTAGCCAGCTGGTACCCTGCCCTGAACCTTAGACTGCTGCCCTATGTACATAGTCATTGAACACGGGTCACTTTTTAACAATGCTTACATACTGTTTTAACCCACTTAAAATATAAAAAAAAAAAAAGTTTTTATTTAACCTTCATTTAACTTCTTTGGGGTAGGGGGCAGTATTGGGTAGCTTGGCTGAAAAACGTGCCCAAATTAAGCTGCCTGCTACTCAGCTGTAAAAGCTAGAATATGCATATAATTAGTAAATTTGGATAGAAAACACTCTGAAATTTTAAAAACCGTTTGAATGATGTCTGTGAGTATAACAGAACTCGTATGGCAGGCAAGAACCCGAAGAAAAAAAACTCCAACCAGGAAGTGGGAAATCTGAGGTTTGTAGATTTTCAACTCAGCCCCGATTGAAGATACAGGGTGATATTAGTTGTTTCACTTCCCAAGGCTTCCACTAGATGTCAACAGTATTTAGAACCTGTTTTGAGGATTCTACTCTAAAGGAGGGGCTCATAAGGGCTCTTTGAGTGAGTGGTCTGCCAGAGTGCCACAGCCTCGGTCTGGCGCACTCACGTGTAAGGTAGCTACGTTCCACTTCATTTGTACAGACAAAGGAATTGTCCGGTTGGAACATTAATTAAGTTTTATGTTAAAAACATCCTAAAGATTGATTCCATACTTAGTTTGGCATGTTTCTACGGGCTGTATCGGAACTTTTCATCCGATTTGGATTTGTTTACCAAATGCCCAAACAGAAGAAGATATTTGGACATAACTGATGGACATTATCGAGCAAATCAAACATTTATGGTGGACCTTGGATTCCTGGGAGTGCATTCTGATGAAGATCATCAAAGGTAAGTAAATATTTAAAATGCTATTTCTGAGTAATGTTGACTACCCAATATGGCGGGTATCTTTTTGGCTGCTTTGTTGTCTAAAGGCTTTTCTCAGATTATTGCATGGTTTGCTTTCTCCGTAAAGTTTTTTTGAAATCTGACAAAGCGGTTGCATTAAGGAGAAGTTTATCTAAAGTTCCATGTATAATAGTGGTATCTTTATCAATGTTTATTATGAGTATTTCTGTAAATTGATGTGGCTCTCTGCAATATCACTGCATGTTTTAGAACTACTGAACGTAACGTGCCAATGTAAACTTAGATTTTTTTTATATAAATATTAACTTTATCAAACAAAACATACATGTAATTGTGCAACATGAAGTTCTATGAGTGTCATCTGATGAAGATCATCAAAGGTTAGTGATTCATTTTCTCTCTTTCTGCTTTTTGTGACTCCTCTCTGGCTAGAAAAATTTGTTTTTCTGTGAGTTGGTGGTGACCTAACATAATCGTTTGTGGTGCTTTCGCTGTAAAGCCTAATTGAAATCAGACACTGATGGCATTTATGTTTGAGGAATTTTAATTATGAGATTTCTGTTTTGAGTTTGGCGCCCTGCACTTTTACTGGCTGTTGTCATATCGATCCCGTTAATGGGATTGGAGCCATAAGAAGTTTAAGAAACTTTTTACAATGACGGCCTAGGAAGACAGCTTTGTTTTTTTTTTAGCTTTATTTAACTAGGCAAGTCAGTTATTAAGAACAAATTCTTATTTTCAATGATGGCCTAGGAACAGTGGGTTAACTGCCTGTTCAGGGTCAGAATGACAGATTTGTACCTTGTCAGCTCAGGGATTTGATCTAGCAACCTTTCGGTTACTGGCCCAATGCTCTAACCGTGTGTGTGTGAAATCAAAGTAAATTTGTCACGTGCGCCGAATACAACAGGTGTAGACCTTACAATTAAATGCTTACTTACAGGCTCTAACCGATGCAAAAAAAGGTATTAGGTGATCAATGGGTAGGTAAAGAAATAAAAGACAGGCTGTATACAGTAGTGATGCTACATACAGACACTGGTTAGTCAGGCTGATTGAGGTAGTATGTAGATATGGTTAAAGTGACTATGCATATATGATGAACAGAGAGTAGCAGTAGTGTAAAAGAGGGGGTGGAGGGTGGGACACAATGCAGATCGATCGGTTAGCCAATGTGTGGGAGCACTGGTTGGTCGGCCCAATTTAGGTAGTATGTACATGAATGTATAGGTAAAGTGACAATGCATATATGATAAACGGAGAGTAGCAGCAGCGTAAAATGGTTGGTGGGGGTTTTGGGAGGGTTCACAATGCAAATAGTCCGGGTAGCCACTTGATTACCTGTTCAGGAGTCTTATGGCTGGGGGGAAAAAACTGTTGAAGCCTTTTTGTCCTAGACTTGGGACTCTGGTACCGCTTGCCATGTGGTAGTAAAGAACAGTCTATGACTGGGGTGGCTGGGGTCTTAGAGAAAGGCCCTAAAAATGGTCTGACACCGCCTGGTATAGAGGTCCTGGATGGCAGGCAGCTTAGCCCCAGTGATGTACTGGGCGGTACGCACTACCCTTTGTAGTGCCTTGTGGTCAGAGGCCGAGCAATTGCCGTACCAGGCAGTGATGCAACCAGTCAGGATGCTCTTGATGTTGCAACTGTAGAACCTTTTGAGGTTCTCAGGACCCATGCCACACAACTGTCTTGGTGTGTTTGGACCATTCTAGTTTGTTGTTTATGTGGACAACTAGGAACTTGAAGCTCTCAACCTGCTCCACTACAGCCCCGTCGATGAGAATGGGGGCATGCTCGCTCCTCCTTTTCCTGTAGTCCACAATCATCTCCTTAGTTTTGGTTACGTTGAGGGATAGGTTGTTGTTCTGGCACCACCCGGCCAGGTGTATGTGTGCATGCATACATACCACACACAGTCGTGGCCAAAGGTTTTGAATGACACACGCATATTAATTTTCACAAAGTCTGCTGCCTCAGTGTCTAGATATGTTTGTCAGATGTTACCATGTGATACTGAAGTATAATTACAAGTGTCAAATGCTTTTATTGACAATTACATGAAGTTGATGCAAAGAGTCAATATTTACAGTGTTGACCCTTTTTCAAGACTTCTACAATATGCCCTGGCATGCTGTCAATTAACTTCTGGGCCACATCCTGACTGATTGCAGCCCATTCTTGCATAATCAATGCTTGGAGCTTGTCAGAATTTGTGGGGTTTTGTTTGTCCACCCGCCTCTTGAGGATTGACCACAAGTTCTCAATGGGATTAAGGTGTGGGGAGTTTCCTGTCCATGGACCAAAAATATCAATGTTATGTTCCCTAAGCCTCTTAGTTATCACTTTTGCCTTATGGCAAGGTGCTCCATCATGCTGGAAAAGGCATTGTTTGTCACCAAACTGTTCCTGGATGGTTGGGAGAAGTTGCTCTCCGATTGCTCCCCGATGTGTTGGTATCATTCTTTATTCATGTTCTGTGTTCTTAGGCAAAATTGTGAGTGAGCCCACTCCCTTGGCTGAGGAGCAACCCCACACATGAATGGTCTGCTTTACCGTTGGCATGACACAGGACTGATGCTAGCGCTCACCTTGTCTTCTCCGAATAAGCTTTTTTCCGGATACCCCAAACAATCGGAAAGGGGATTCATCAGAGAAAATGACTTTACCCCAGTCCTCAGCAGTCCAATCCCTGTATCTTTTGCAGAATATCAGTCTGTCCCTGATGTTTTTCCTGGAGAGAAGTGGCTTCTTTGCTCCCCATCTTGACACCAGGCCATCCTCCCAAAAGTCTTCACCTCACTGTGCGTGCAGATGCACTCACACCTGCCTGCTGCCATTCCTGAGCAAGCTCTGTTCTGGTGGTGCCCCGATCCCGCAGCTGAATCAACTTTAGGAGACGGTCCTGGCGCTTGCTGGACTTTCTTGGACGCCCTGAAGTTCTTGATGATCCGATAAATAAATTGCTGATTTAGGTGCAATCTTACTAGCAATATCCTTGCCTGTGAAGTCCTTTTTGTGCAAAGCAATGATGATGGCACGTGTTTCCTTGCAGGTAACCATGGTTGACAGAGGAAGAACAATGATTCCAAGCACCACCCTCCTTTTGAAGCTTCCAGTCTGTTATTTGAACTCAATCAGCATGACAGAGTGATCTCCAGCCTTGTCCTCATCAACACTCACACCTGTGTTAACGAGAGAATCACTGACATGATGTCAGCTGGTCCTTTTGTGGTAGGGCTGAAATGCAATGGACATTTTTGGGGGGGATTCAGTTCATTTGCATGGCAAAGAGGGACATTGCAGTTAATTGCAATTCATCTAATCACTCTTCATAACATTCTGGAGTATATGCAAATTGCCATCAACAAGCTGAGGCAGCAGATGTTGTGAAAATTAATATTTGTGTAATTCTCAACTTTTGGCCACGACTGTGTGTGTATATATGTATAGTGTTCTAGTCATGGCTTATCCTATATAACTACTGCTGTAATCACCTTTTCTATTCATATACTGTATATTTATATTGTGGACATTGATTGTTCAGATACTGCTCGTTGTTATTTCTACTTGTGTGTTGTATTGCTGCATTGTTGGAGCTGGACATAAGTATTTTGCTGCACCTAGGATAACTTTTGCACATCTGTGTATGTGACCAATAAACTTTGATTTATAAGCTCTCTCATGTTTTTATTTTTTTTGCTCACCATCCATGAAAATGATATGTGTTAAACTCTGTTTTTTTTTTTTTTCAAGGAAACCAATTGACAACCTGACCCCAGAGGAGAGGGATGCCCACACTGTTTTTTGTATGCAGCTGGCAGCCAGAATCAAACCACGGGACCTAGAGGACTTCTTCTCAGCTGTGGGGAAAGTCAGTATTCGCAGTTTACAGTTCACAAACTTAAAAGTAGATTGCATTATCTTTGCCGTATGAAATAAGTCAGCAGACTTTATTTTGACAGAATTTAGCTAATGGTCATTAGGAAGGTGCTCACTCTTGACACACTATTACTATTGTATCCCCTGTAGGTGAGAGACGTGAGGATGATCTCTGACAGAAACTCCAGGAGGTCAAAGGGCATTGCCTACATTGAGTTTCTGGATGTGAATTCAGTCCCGCTGGCTATTGGCTTAACTGGTCAGAGACTTCTAGGAGTGCCCATCATCGTACAGGCCCCTCAGGTAGTGGATTTAAGAGGGTAGAGGGTACAGCTTCCCCCCTACTTTGTGCAATTTCCGCCTGAAGACATACCCAAATCTAACAGCCTGTAGCTCAGGCACAGAACCAAGGATATGCATATTCTTGGTACCATTTGAAAGAAAACACTCTGAAGTTTGTGTACATGTAAATTGAATGTAGGAGAATATAACACAATAGATCTGGTTTAGATAAAACAATGAAGAAAACCATACATTTTGTATTTTTTTATCATCTTTAAAATGAACAAGATATAACAAACATTCAGATAGGATGATGGGGACAATTTCAGTGAAAAATATAAGAGGGCAACAGTACTTGTGCAAAGTTTCAGAGTGATAACTTCCAAAATGAGTGTGCTACATTTATCATGAAGTCACCCAGGTGTCCCACACAAGTAGCCCAAATGTACCCAATTGGTGAAGGTATACATTTTGAAACAAATAACTATATACAAAATACCAAAATGGTATTCTAACCCCCCCCCCCCCCCCAAAGAATTGAGAAAAATAAATGAAAAAATAATAATTATTGATTAAAAAAATATGGGGGAAAAAGAAAATTTTATTTATTTATTTATTTACAAAATAACATGGGTAACTATTTACACACTTTCAATATTTGGAAGACCCTCAATCCTCTATCAAATCAATTTTATATAGCCCCAGCCTAAAATTCCAAACAGCAAGCAATGCGGGTGTAGAAGCACGGTGGCTAGGAAAAACTCCCTAGAAAGGCAAAAACCTAGTAAGAAACCTAGATAGGAACCAGGCTACGAGGGGTGGCCGGTCCTCTTCTGGCTGTGCCGGGTGGAGATCACAGTGGTTGTAGAGGGTGCAACAGGACAGCACCTCGAGTAAAAATGAACAGTTTAGGGTTCCATAGCCGCAGGCAGAACAGATGAAACTGGAACAGCGGCAAGGCCAGGTGGACTGGGGACAGCAAGGAGTCATCATGCCAGGTAGTCCATGTGGGTTGGGGTGGGGCGGCAGACACACGCATCTCACATGACATTACATGTTTATATATTGCTTCTAAAAATTTTTTACAAATAATATTTTAGGGCATTAGCATGATAAGAACTTACCAGTCCAAAACGATGTCCTCTCCCGTTCAAAAAATATTCCTCCACAATCGCTAAGTGAATCGTCCTACAACAATCTGTCTCACCTTCCCAATCAATTTATTCTAAAATTGTGTGTACATCTGTATATCTAGACTTAGATTTAGCTTTCCCTGACTTAGTCGCCATAATGATTTGATATATAAACAGCTGAATCTGCGCATTCACCAAACAATGCAATGCGTAATGTGTTTCTCCTTCCGGTATGAAAATGCAATAGCACATGACTCTCTTTACGCTGGAGCTTACTACATGGGTTGGTCTTGCAACACATAAACATGGCGTATTGCCGTTTAGCTCAGCTCATTGGCTATCTACCCAGCTAGATTTCAAGACGATCAGTGGTCATTGGGTTAAAAGACAGTCAATCAACGAAACAGCGGGAAAATTGGTGCACAATGTCATGACTTGTTGTCTTCAAATCGGTTTCTTTCAGTCAATACGTCCCGCGAAATGTCCCATTTCCAGTTACAAACAAACCAGTTGATTGCAGTGAAACCAAACATGACTGGGAAAGTCACGTTCTGTGTGGGTTATTTACCTGGAATGTGTCGTCGAAAATGGAATGAGACGGAATTCACGACACAAGCGGTTCACAAAATGTTTCGTGTTAGGCTATAAAAAACGATTTTATCAAACAAAAGATCATTCATTGCGTAACAATGAGCATTGGAATTGCAAACAGACGAAGATCGTCAAAGGGAAACAATTTATTTTAATGCAGTTTGTGATGGTTTAAAAATGTTTTATTTTTATGGGGCTCTATGCTCAGATAATCGCATCGTATTCTTTCGCAGTAAATCCTTTTTTAAATCTGACAACGCAGTTGGATTAGCAAGAATCTAGGCTTTCTATACATGTGAGACACTTCATGAATGTTTAATATGACTATTTATGTAGCGATCACCGTATGTTGTGGAATTTCAGCCCACTTGCGGGTTCCGTGCGCAGAGAGGTTAACTTAAATATTTAGCATTGATGGAATTATTATATGTGATGTCACCTTTCACCGCTTACTTGGAAGATGGCATAGACTCACCATTTTTTGTGTGTGTGCAGGCTGAGAAGAACAGAGCTGCAGCAATGGCCAACAACCTTCAGAAGGGTAATGCTGGCCCTATGCGGCTGTATGTGGGCTCTCTACACTTCAACATCACAGAGGACATGCTGCGAGGTGTCTTCGAGCCTTTCGGAAGAGTAAGGAGGAAACACCATTACTTATCAATTACATTTTAACCTCCTTTTACACTAACTCTTGTATCTAACTGTTTTCCTTAACAGATTGAGAGCATACAACTGATGAATGACAGTGAAACTGGACGATCCAAAGGATATGGTTTCATCGCAGTAAGTTCCTGATTTTAGACTTGCAATAGATTAGGGTGTGTGCCATTTTAGTTAGCTGATTCATGCTGTATTGTAGTTTGCAGATGCAGAGTGCGCTAAGAAGGCCCTGGAGCAGCTGAATGGCTTTGAGCTGGCCGGGCGGCCCATGAAAGTTGGTCACGTGACGGATCGCACAGACCCCTCCACCGCCAGTTCCTTCCTGGACAACGACGAGCTGGAGAGGACAGGCATTGACCTGGGCACCACCGGGCGCCTGCAGCTCATGGCCCGGCTGGCAGAGGGTGCGATATTAACTGCTGTTTTTGAGTGGATGTAGTTTGGTCTAGTTTGGTGCTCAAAATTACCATTTAGGTTTGTCAGCAGTAAGTGAAAGTTGAGCTTAGTATTCGATATGTCTACTTTTGTGCTGAAATCTAAAACTGATTTGGTCAACCAAGGTGTTACTCCAGTTGACTTCTATAATCACTCCAGTGTGTGCTCAAGTTGTTTTGAATAGCTTTGAACAGACTTGATGCTAATGAATAGTTTGTTTCTCTCAGGTACTGGTCTTCAGATCCCCCCGGCTGCACAGCAGGCTCTACAGATGAGTGGTTCCATCCACTCGACTCCAATCCACTTCATCAACATGGCAGCTGGTACAGGTAGGCTCATTATCCATGTGGAATGAACTACTCACTGGCCTCATCTAAGAGCACTGCAGACTCCTCAAAGGGAGTTTGAAGTTTGAGCTTTTTGATACCTCATGCAAATGTGAAATTCACCACTAAATTTGCTTTGGCTATTGATCATGAATCTCATTCTAAAGGTAGGTAGCAAAGGAATGCTGTCACACCTGCTTTGGCAGGATGATTTCCAGTTACCTTTTTGCTCCTCCCTTAATTTGGTTTGTGACGTGTCAGAAAACAGTGCAAAGGGGGCTAACATTATCTGGAGATTAAGTGTGTTAACATTATCTGCATCCATGACCACCAATATATGATAATCTAAAATGAACTGCCGTAAGACTTCTCTTTTCTCACTATCATTTCTCCTTTTAATGATCTCTTCCACATGTATCCAATAGATCTACATGTAAACACTAAAGGCCAATCTGGCATTGCCACCAACACTCATTATGAGGTATGTTAATCACTTCAACATCCTGCCAGTCTCTGATGAGAGTCGGTCTCTGAGAGAGCTGTTTTTTCACTCACTATGGCCCTGCTTGAAAAGAGCACATTGAATATCATGGGAAACTTGTACGAAACCCAGAAATGAGTTAACATCATTCAAGTCAACCTGTGTGTTGTTTTGACTTGCCAAAGCCAGCAGTTTGTCTTGCTAAGTGAAGGGACTCTTCAAACTTATGTAACACACTACAATATCACAGTACCATGTTAGATGTGAATGCTGATATTGAACTAGCATGCAGATAACCATTGCTTCTCTCATATTGTGTGCCTAATGCTATGGCTGTCCCCCTCTAGCACATAGGCTTAATGTGCACTGCAGTGTAGTAAGTCAATGGTCTTCATCCATTGTGCATCGTTCTATCCTCACAACCTTTTCTAACTGAAGTGCGTCTTTAATTTCTCTTCTTCTAATCTTTTAGACATACAAGCCAGCCTGAACCCACCCCCTGAAGGTGAATGTGAAAGAAAGTGAACAGCTTCTCAAATCTGCACATTATTTAATGCTCATCTAAAATAAATCATTTTGTTTCAAGTTCTCATGTTTCAAACCGGAGAGAGCTCTCCAATGGTCCTTTTTTCTTGTATTGGTTTGAAATCATTGCTGTCATGCATACCCACATTTTATTTTTGTTTAAGCCAAATGATAACATTCTCAAGCTGTCTGTTTTCATCTTCTCTGGTTTTCTTGTGTGTAACTACATTGTCCAAATGTGCATTGAAACGACACAGGAAAAACTAGTCCTGTACTTTCAGATGTATTCATTGGGAGGGAGGGAATGGCAATTATTGTCAATCTGATGTTCTCAGTTAGAAGCAGGGTTGGGGTCAATTAATGACATTGAAATTCCAGTCAGTCCAGGAACTGATGTTCAATTCAACAGACAGGAATTAATCTGCACTTGACAGCAGCTCTGGTAAGAAGGACCTCTGTTAATGATACTGTCATCTCCTTTTACAGCTCCTGCCACCCTTTCACTGAATCTGGCTCCAAGCATGAACCAGGCCATGACCCTCTCAACGCAGCCACTGGCTACGCACTGCCTACAGCTGTCCAACATGTTCAACCCTCAGTTGTGAGACACTACTTTTAACCTTATCATTTCATGATGAAAGGAAGCATTGTTTTAGATCTTTAATTTAATTCACTGAACTAAATTCATAAATGCATTCCCAAATATAAGATTAGGATAGAAATGGGAAAATACTGAATGATTGTAAAGTAATTAATATGGCATGTTTCTGGGAGCCCAAAAGTATTTACTTTAATGTTAATGTAACTGATCATTTCCTGAAGCTGGGTTAGGTCAGATGCGTTTGTGATGAATGGCTTGAAATTACCTGCCTCTTTTCCAGGGAAAAGGAACCTGGCTGGGATGTCGAGATTCAAGATGACGTCATTGAGGAGTGCAACAAACACGGTGGAATTGTCCACATATACCTTGACAAGAACTGCCCTCAGGTAATCCACTTTTGAAATGCACTTTGTCTCTGACTGATTAAATTATGACAGGCTACTTTATCAAATCGATTACCTAATGTTTGATTACATGATTGAATTAAACCATGCAACAATTAACTCGTTAACCTCTAGGGTATGTGGGACGCTAGCGTCCCATCTGGCCAACATCCAGTGAGGTTGCAGAGCGCCAAATTCAATTACAGAAAAGCTCATTATAAAAATTCAGAAGACAAAACATATTTTACATAGGTTTAAAGATGAACTTCTTGTTAAACCATCCAGGGTGTCATATTTATAAAATGCTTTTCGGCGAAAGCATACCTAGCCCAGAACAGCCCAGTTGACAAATTATTACAAACAGTAACCAGCCAAGCAGAAGCGTTACAAAACTCAGAAATGGAGATAAAATTAATCCCTTACCTTTGATGATCTTCATATGGTGGCAATCAGAAGACATTCATTTACTCAAATGTTCCTTTTGTTTGAAGTCTCTTTATATCCAAATACCTCCATTTTGTTAGTGTGTTTTCTTCAGTAATCCACAGGCTCAAACTCAGTCAAAACAATCAAACAAAAAATTCATAGAAACATGTCAAACGATGTTTATATTCAATCCTCAGGTTGTTTTTTAGCCTAAATTATCTATAATATTTCAACCGGACAATAACGTCATCAATATAAAAGGTAAACAAGAAATGCGCCTGAAACTCTGCGTCACATTAGGGTCCACTCGTTCAGACTGGTCTCACTCCCTCATTTATAAGAATACAAGCCTGAAACGATTTCTAAAGACCGTTGACATCTAGTGGAAGGCATAGGAACTGCAAATGGAGTCCTAAGTCAATGGATACTGTAATGGCATTGAATAGAAGCTACAACAACAAAAAACGACTTCCTGAATAGATTTTTCTCAGGTTTTCGCCTGCTAAATCAGTTCTGTTATACTCACAGACACTATTTTAACAGTTTTGGAAACTTTAGTGTTTTCTATCCAAATCTACCAGTTATGCATATCATATATTCTGGGTCCGAGTAGCAGGCCGTTTAATTTGGGCATGCTTTTCATCCAAAATTCTGAATGCTGCCCCCTACCCTCAAGAGGTTAACCTCTTGAATCTAGGGGGCACTATTTTCATTATTGGAAAATAACTTTTTGGAAAAAACTAACATTTGCTATCTAACTGGGAGTCTCGTGAGTGAAAACATCCAAAGCGCATCAAAGGTAAATGATTTAATTTGAAGTGTTGCTTGTTTGTAGGTGACCAAATACTTATTTTCCACCATAATTTGCAAATAAATTCATTAAAAATCCTACAATGTGATTTTCTGGATTTCTTTTATCATTTTGTCTGTCATAGATGAAGTGTACCTATGATGAAAATTACAGGCCTCATCTTTTTAAGTGGGAGAACTTGCACAATTGGTGGCTGACTAAATACTTTTTGCCCCACTGTAAATGATCACACAGAATTACATATACACAGGATGGAGCATACATCGATTACAAATCATGTCATAAAAGAAAGTCCCTAGCGGACTAAACCGATATGACAGCTGATTAAACAAAGAAAGGGGGTTGGGTTTAAATGAAAGAGAGGGAAGACCTAGGAACAAAAGGATTGGGTCCTTGAGAAGCTATGCTGCCATAAATACAGAATCTTATGAATTCTAATAACTGCCCATTCGGATAAGGAAAATGCAAGATATATATTTACACTGAGCTGTGCTTCGATAGATGGAAGACTGGTTTGCCCAGCAGAGATCGCCCTTGTCCTTTGAAGAATATTTCTGGTTGTAGGTCGGATATGTTGTACCCTGTCGTTCTTATTAGGAGATTCTGTCCCTTCCTAGGCCACGTACGGTTACAGCTGCAGCTGATAACTCGACTTTTAGGATGTTTCATTTCTTTAGTGAATGAGTTCAAAGTTAATTTTGCCATAATCAGCTCGCGCTGAATTCTGGCTTGTCTAGTAGAAATTCCTCCTTCTAGCGTGATGATCGTCACCTCCACGTTGAAATTAGCCGTTTTAAACGCATGGACACCAGTCATCGAAGAACCTAAGTTGACATCCATCAACGGGCTTTTGTATTGGGGGAGAGAGGGGGGTGTGTTTCATAGTTCTCAACCAATGTCTGTTCACTTGGGAGTGGCCACTGAGTGAGTATAGTTTACTTTATGAAAACAATTCTCTCATTTTAGAATCTAAAATTACGTTTCATATTTAAACATTTTAAATTGCACAACAATTCCATGTGAATCTGATGTGAATCAGAATGTGCACCCTTTCCAAGATACAATTTGTCGTCCTATCATCAGATATAATGTCTCATACACCAACTGATCTGACGACATATTCTTTAAGTACCAACGGACACTTTCAACTGGTTGGATTACAGAAATATTGTACCTTTCCCCAACCTTTTTAATGTTAACAACGGGCTTTCCAAGAGTCCATTCTGTAGGGTGGAGAGAAGGGAGAAATGTATTTATGGCGGTCATAAACCTACAAAAGGGTAACTTCATGACAACTTTATAGAAGTGGATAGGTCTAAGGTGGTCCAGCAAATTGCGCACTTTGCAAATAAATTATAAATGCAGTTACCATTTCTTTGTTTTCTATTATGGTTTAATGTAGAAATGTATGTTTCTACTTTTTTACCCATCAAATGGTCTGTTGCAGATTGATAGTTTACCCTTACCCTCTTCCTTTCCTTTTTAGGGCAACGTGTACATGAAATGCCCGACAATCCCAACAGCAATGGCTGCAGTGAATGCGCTACATGGGCGGTGGTTTGCTGGTGTGTATCCTTGTACCAATGGATTATGTATGGTCATTATTTTATATTTATACCTTGCATTTAAATCAGTTATGTGTGTGGCTAGGGATGGTGGGAATTAACCAAAATGAAATGGTACCATGTTTAGGGAATTTGTGCTGCTGATTTGTAATCTGTAGCTAGATTGTGTTCTTTTGAACTCTCAGGTTTCTACATTTAATACATGACTAATGCATATGTATTTGACAAGTATTGATGGAATGTTTTTTTTTTCTTCTCTCTGTAGGTAAAATGATCACTGCAGCGTACGTACCTTTTCCGACCTACCATAACCTTTTTCCTGATTCGGTAACTGCAGCCCAGTTATTGATGCCTGTGCGGCAATGATTCTGCCATGCATGGGGTAGATGTCACAATGCCTGTTGGCTTCAAGAATGTACATCATTTTTGCCAATATTTTGGGATCTTATTGAACACAGTAGCAAATCACTGTACCAATCCACCCTATCTTCATCACGCAATGTTTTCTTGTTCAGTCTGACAGCTATTAGAGGCTAAGCTTGAGTTATTCTGTAGTCACACATTTCTGTAGTTGCATTTGAGAAAATTACGTTGTTTCAACCTGCATTGTGAAAATACTACCTTTTGGGGTTTTGGTGGGGGGAGGGGCACATAGGGTACGGAGTTGTTTTACAGTGGGAAGTCTGCGTATATTTCTATTGAAACCGACCCCAGAAGAACAACCCATTTTTGGACAGCCCAACCAAATTAACCTGTGACTCGAATTGCAGTTTGCCGTATGCTGTCATCCCATTAGGGCATTTATATTGGACATTTAGTCATTCAGTTGTGCTTTAGAAATGTTAATTTGCCATGTACGTTTTTGTCAGTTAAAGTGTTAAATTAAAAAACGATGCCAACAAATTTATTTTTGCAAGATATTAATTTGTTTTGAGACTACTTTACGTTAACATTTTGTAATCAACTTGATTCGGTTGGGCCAATGTGATGCTTTTTGTCATCTTAATGACTTTGCCCTCCATATTCCAGATGACACAATCCAAAGTCCTATGTATTTGTCATAACCTGGTTTACAACAGCTGGTCTTATTCTCTAAGTTGGTGTTTACGCAACCCCATCTCCTGCTTTATAATTATACTGTTTAAATATAGAGTAAACCTCCATCTGTAGAAACTGTATTCCTACACAGTTACACCATGGGTATGGTACTGATTTAATAAATCAATACATTTAGCAGTACAGAACTGGTCAATAGATTTAGAAGTTTTGTGCTTCAGATAGTCATGACTTTTCTCAACTCGCAATTCAATCCCTTAGGACAGCACTAACTCCCATGAATGCCAATTATGAAACCCGCATCAAATCATTCCTAACTTTTGTCAACAGCATCTTATGAGAATTACTTGACAGTGATGCATTCTGGTAATAACCATTTTAAGGAGTCGCTTGGGATTGACCCTGAGGAGAATGTGAAATGTCACTGGGTCCCCTAAGCCCCCACGATAAGATGTTTATCTGTAGAACTCTACAGGTCCCAAGTCAGCAGTTATCTGTTGAGAGCCTGCAGACTTCACCAATAAACATGAACTCATACCCCAATGTTGGTCCCTTTACTGTACCTTGGTTCTTGACATTTAGGCTGGGACCCTTGAGTACATCATCCTATGTATGCATCTTATGTTCTATCACCAGTGGGTGACTTGTTTTCTACACCAGTGACTATAAGAAACCCTTCTAGCCCCCTTCAAAGAGGGGTAAGACATTTATCATCCATTCAACAGAACAGATATTCAGTACTGTATGTATCCATTTTCAAGGAACCACAATGGTTAACAGTAGCCATGTGTTCTTTATCATGGTCTTTTTCTTGATTCATTTCATAGCACATCTGTACTTAATGCATCTTCCTTTATTGTGTTTTGGAGACAACGCTACTATAGTGTCTGCTCTTCACACACCTTAGAGGTAGCAGTGAGAGATCGGTAACAGGTTCATCGTTGGTGTTTGGCTCTGCACCAGAGGCCACAGGGATGACTAGCAACTTCTCCTCCCCCAGCGGGCGAAGAGACTTCTTTGAGGAGGCTTTGTTCAAGAACCTCGCAGTGGTTCTGTTTGGCCTTGTTATTAACTATATCAATGGGACCCTGTTGTACACCTTCTTCAACGTAACCTTCCACAGCAACTCCAGGTACATCCTGTACATGCAGCTGATCATCAATGACAGCATCAAGATGTCTTTCATTGTGGTCTTGCTTGTCATGTCATATGTCTGCCCTTTCCTAAATGTGTCCGTGTGTATAATTCTGATTCTAATAGAAAGCAACACTCATAAGAACGCTCCTCTGAACTTGGCAATCATGTCTATTGAACGCTTTGTAGCCATCTGTCATCCTTTACAGCACCCTCTGATCTGCACAGTGAGTAGGACCTATGCGCTCATCGCCTGTATTTGGGTTGTAGGGGCCATCCCTGGGTTCATAGATGTCATTGTTGCCTTTGTCTTAAAGCCTTTGTCATTTTTCTCTACCGGTAGGATGTGCTATCATCAGAATGTCTTTGGCTCAGTTCACAATTATAACAACAACTATGCCACCAATATCCTTTACATGTGCTTTGTGTGGATCACATTGATCTACACTTACTTTAGAGTGATGCTTTCAGCCAAAGCTGCAACCTCAGATCCAGTTTCAGTCAGAAAAGCCCAGATTACTATACTACTGCATGGGGTGCAGCTTCTACTCTGTATGCTGTCCTACATCACTCCTGTCATGGACACTACCCTCATCATCCTCTTCCCCAACTTCCGCTCCATCATACTGTTCTGCAATAACATCCTAACTAACATGTTACCCCAGCTGCTCAGCCCTCTCATCTACGGTCTACGAGATCAGAAGTTTAAGAAGCACATAAAGGGTTCTCTTCTTTGTATGAAAACCAATCCGGTGGTGAAACCTAACTGAAACCTAAAGCACTCAGGGCTTATTCAGTGGGGTAAACCAGTGCAACATGTAGAACATTGCTACTAGACATTTCTACTGCACTTACATGAATGTTGTCAGGTGCAGTGCTCCACTACCTGCAGTTGAAAGAGCCAATGGTGAAATAATGTAGTCTGAGTTTAAACGTGTGCAATTATTGCTATACTGCACACCTAAGTAATAAACCATCTGCTCTATAATCTGGTATTGCCCTTTATCGAGCACAGCAGGTAATGCTTATTGCTTACATACAGAACATTTCATTAAATTGTGTTACTGACCATTAATGTGTTACTTTTAAATGCAGCATGAGCCAAGGTGTTTCAATTGGTACCTGTACCTATCGGTTCGTTTGAATGTCTCCATCATGACGTTATTATTGGAACATTCAGAAACTATTCCCATCTCAATATGATCCCCCCTTGCCTCTAGTTTGTTTTCACCTTTGAAAGATCCCATTGGGGTATTAGGCTATTATCAACATTAACTACTTCTCCAAGGAATTACAGTCACATCACAATCCTTACCACAATTTCACACTTCAATATTCTATTGTTTTGAACTAATCATTGATCTATAACAGAAAAATTGAAGGGGATTTCATTCCACAGATCCACAACAAATGACACGTGATCCACAGGTTTAAAGCACAAAATATGACTCTTCCTTAAATTTTAACACTGGTAGAATAAACACAACCCACTGCAAACAGCATGATTTTATTTTCACATATGCACAACTGTTCAAAAGTTTGGGGTCATTAAATAGTACCCGCAAAACACCAGCCTCCACGTCAACAGTGAAGAGGTGACTACAAGATGCTGGCCTTCTAGGCAGAGTTCCTCTGTCCACTGTCTGTGTTCTTTTGCCCATCTTAATCTCTTTTTTTATTGGCCAGATATGGCTTTATCTTTGCAACTCTGCCGCGAAGACCAGCATCCCGGAGTCGCCTCTTCCAGGCCAGTCCTAAGATAAAAGACTAAAGGTAACAGACAAAATTAGCAAGCCTGTGAGCTATCTAGTGATTACCTCCTCCCTCCAACTGTACTACGAACCTGAGGCACAGCAGACATATAGTAGCCTGCCTGCTGGTAGGAGTCGATAACTGGGCTGGGCATGGTCCCAACGGTGTGTGCATTTCCCCATAGTACCTGATAGTGGTGGATGCATTCCTGTTTCATCAGTTTAAACTTCCGTTTCAGCTCCCCCTGTCGCGCAATCCTCTTCTGAGCACGGCTCGCGTACAAAACTCGACCAGGAACGAGTTCTTTCCCATTCATCTCAACTGCCTAAAAGCATTCAAAGTCGACTTAAAAAGCCCAATTTTAAATGTCATGTTCCCAATTTTCACATTATAATGACATCATGCTGGTTGATGAAGAGATGACACATAAGGGAGCAACTTCAGGGTAGTATTGGTTTCCATAGTTTACAAATCCAAGACACCCTTTCTTACATCATCAACCACACACTGAGGGTCCTGCCTGGGATACCAAGAACAGAAAGAAGCCTATACAGTGCCTTCGAAAAGTGTTCACATCAACCCCTTGATGTTTTCCACATTTTGTTACGTTACAGCCTTATTCTAAAATTGATTAAATAAAACAAAATCATCAGCAAACTACACACTATCCAATAATGTCAAAGCGAAAACAGGTTGACATTTTTGCAAATGTATTAAAAATAAAAACGGATACGATTTGGAAAGGCACACACCTGTGTATGTAAGGTCCCAGAGTTGACAGTGCATGTCAGAGCAAAAATCAAGCCATGAGGTCGAAGGAATTGTCCGTAGAGCTCAGAAATGGGATTGTGTCGAGGCTCAACTCTGGGGAATGGTACCAAAAAAGGTTCACCTTCCAACAGGACAACGACCCTAAGCACACAGCCAAGACAACACAGGAGTGACTTCGGGACATGTCTCTGAATGTCCTAGAGTGACCCAGCCAGAACCAGGACTTGAACCCGATCGAACATCTCTGGAGAGACCTGAAAATAGCTGTGCAGTAACGCTCCCCATCCACCCTGACAGTTTGAGAGGATCTGCAAAGAATGGGAGAAACTCCCCAAATACAGGTGTGCCAAGCTTGTAGTGTCATACCTACGGACAATCAATGCTGTAATCGCTGCCAAAGGTGCTTCAACAAACTACTGAGTAAAGGGTCTGAATATTTTTGTAAATGTGATAAAAGTATTTAGACAGCCACCAATTGTGCAAGTTCTCCCACTTAAAAAGATGAGAGAGGCCTGTAATTTTCATCATAGGTACACTTCAACTATGACAGAGTATTGGAGTATCACTGCAGAATGTGGTGGTAGCCATGCTGGTTAAGTGTGCCTTGAATTCTAAATAAATCACAAACAGTGTCACCAGCAAAAGCACCCCCACACCTCCTCCTCCATGCTTCACTGTGGGAACCACACATGCGGAGATCATCCGTTCACCTACTCTGCGTCTCAAAAAGACACGGGAGTTGGACCCAAAAATCTCAAATTTGGACTCAGACCAAAGGACAGATTTCATTTCCTGTAACGTTTCTCATGAGAGCCAGTTTCATCATAGCGCTTGATGGTTTTTCAAATCAAGGTTTATTTCACGTGCGCCGAATACATCAGGTGTAGACATTACAGTGAAATGATTACTTATAGGCTCTAACCAATAGTGCAAAAAATGTATTAGGTGAACAATAGGTAAGTAAAGAAATAAAACAGTAAAAAGATAGGCTATATCCAGTAGCGAGGCAATATCCAGTAGCGAGGCTATAAAAGTAGAGGCTACATACAGACACCGGGGGGGGGCACACAATGCAAATAGTCCGGGTAGCCATTTGATTACCTGTTCAGGAGTCTTATGGCTTGGCTTACCACTGCACTTGAAGAAACTTTCAAAGTTATTGAAATTTTCCAGATTGACTCACATTCATGTCTTAAAGTGATGATGGAATGTCGTTTCTCTTTGCTTATTTGAGCTGTTCTTGCCATAATATGGACTTGGTTTTTTACCAAATAGGGCTAGCTCTGTATACCACCTCTAAATTGCTACAATTACAACTAATTGGCTCAAATGCATTAACAAAAAAATAAATTCCACAAATTAACTTTTAACAAGGCACACCTGTTAATTGAAATGCATTCCAGGTGACTACCTCATGAAGCTGGTTGAGAGAATGCCAAGTGTGTGAAAAGCTGTCATCAAGGCAAAGGATCACTTCACTATTATTCTTTAATATAGAAAATAGTACAAATAAAGAAAAACCCTGAAATGAGTAGGTGTGTCCAAACTATTGACTGGTACTGTATATTTTTATCCATAATTTGAGAGCCCCGGTTGCCAAGATCATTTTAACATGTCAGACTTGAACATTCGTATATCCATTTTGGCACAGTAACCAGGTTTCCATCTAAACTTTTTATGCAAGTAAAGTACATGCTGGATAAAAAAAAAAAGGGATGACAGGCCTATAAACTTCGATAAACTTTCCAAATGTCGACAAAACTAAATACGGTAGACAAGGGGAGCTCATTTTGTGTTTGTAAATATAATAACCATTATATCGAAGTAAACTTGAGCTCCGTTTCCATTATCACTTTAAAGTCAAACTAGGTTTGGCTGGCCTTGGTGGGCTAGCTCAAATTGAGTTTCCACTGCCTCCAGAAATGACAAATTATGTCATGTTGCTAGGTAGCCATTATGTGACTGCAGCCGGCTTCTCTAATGATGCTAGCTAGCATGTTGAAGAATTGTATTCACCCTCACGATGCTGTAACTAACATTACAGCAGGGTGCCAGCCAGACAGTTCCAGCAAGAGCCATGTATTTAGCTTGCTGACGTTGGCTATCTAGCTAAACGGTTAGCGTCTTCACTAGCATTACAAGCTAGCTAGCTTAACCTTGCTTGCCATGGAGTTGATTATCAGCTAGCAAGCTAACCAGACGACAGGTGTGATATGATGTACCTAGCTAGCTTTCAATTTGACCTGGACAGCTAAAATTCCTGCTAGTTAATGTTAGGTAGCTAGCATTTGAGGGCTGACTGTTCTCACGAAAAAATGGTGTAGTGCAAAAATGAACCAACAGCTATGGTGGTAATTTGTGTAATGTGGGATTAACGCAGTACTGCTTGTCCATGTGCTAGCTAACAGCAACAAGCCCAGACGAGCTGTGATCAACATGGTGGTTGCATAGTAACAGCGTATTTATTTTTTATTTAACTAGGCAATTCAGTTAAGAACAAATTCTTATTTACAATGACAGCCTACCAAAAGGCAAAAGGCCTCCTGCGGGGACGGGGGCTGGGATTAAAAATAAAAACATTAAATAAAATATAGGACAAAACAGACATCACGACAAGAGAGACAACACTACATAAAGAGAGACCGAAGACACCAACATAGAGTTTGGTATCAACACAACATGACACCAACATTGTAGCAACACAACATGGTATCAGCACAAAACAGGGTACAAACATTATTGGGCACAGACAACAGCACAAGTGGCAAGAAGGTAGAGACAACAATACATCACGCAAAGCAGCATTGGTGGCAAATCTGATGGCCGAATGGTAAAGCACATCTAGCCCCTCGAGAGCACCCTTACCTGCGATCTATAAATTACGTCTCCATAATCTAGCATGGGTAGGATGGGATAGTTTGGCAGCTGGGGTGAAAGAGGAGCGATTACGATAGAGGAAACCAAGTCTAGATTTAACTTTAGCCTGCAGCTTTGATATGTGCTGAGAGAACAGTGTACCGTCTAGCCATACTAGCAAGTACTTGTATGAGATGACTGACTACCTCAAGCTCTAAAGCCTCAGAAGAAGTAAACACATCTGTGGGGAGAGGGGCATTCTTCTTACCAAACCACATGACCTTTATTTTGGAGGTGTTCAGGACAAGGTTAACGGCAGAGAAAGCTTGTTGGAAACTAAGAAAGCTTTGTTGTAGAGAGTTTAACACAAAATCCAAGGAGAGGCCAACTGGGTGTAACACTATCATCTGCATATAAATAGATGAGAGCTTCCTACTGCCTGAGCTATGTTGTTGATGTAAATTGAGAAGAGCGTGGGGCCTAGGATTGAGCCTTGGGGTACACCCTTGGTGACAGGCAGTGGCTGAGACAGCAGATGTTCTGACTTTATACACTGCACTCTTTCAGAGGGGTAGTTAGGTAGGGCAATGGTGACATCATTGAGGACCTTTAAGGTTGCAGTGACACATCCGTAACCTGAGCGGAAACCAGATTGCATACCAGAGAGAAAACTATAGACATCAAGAAAGCCAGTCAGTTAGTTGATTATTGACAACTTTTTCCAACATGTTTGATAATAGGGGCAAAATAAAAATAGGCCTATAACAGATAGGATCAGCTTGATCTCCCCCTTTAATAAATAAAGGACTAACCGTGGCTGCCTTCCAAGCAATGGGAATCTCCCCAGAGAGAAGACAGGTTAAAGACAGGTTAAAAAGGTCAGGGATAGGCTTAGCGATGATAGGGACAGCAACCTTAAAGAAGGGTCTAAACCATCTGACCCAGATGTTTTTTTGGGGTCAAGTTCAAGGAGCTCCTTTAGCACCTTGGACTCAGTGACCGCCTGCAGGGAGAAACTTTGTAGCGGGGCAGGGGAAAAAGAGGGAGCTGTCACCTTTGGCACCAGTTGTGAAACTGGGCTGCACTGGTTTTCCATCAACCCAGTTCGAATTTCAGAATTCCATTTGAGCCAGCTCAAACTTGGCCCTAATTTTAAATGCCAATGGAAACAAGGCTTTGGAGTCACACTATGGCATGTTGTGTGGTCCTCCCACTACAACTCTTCAGGAAAACGAGCTGTTTATTATGCTACAGATAAATAAGGGCTAATAAATTATGAACTTCCCAGGGTGCTGAAAGTGCAAGGGGATTTGCTTGATGCTCCTTTCCAATAAAAATCAAAGATCTTATTCTGGTGACATGATCATCGATGCTTGGTACGCAGTGAGTTAAATTAACTACAACGTTCATAGTTTAAACAGATTGCAGATTTCTAGCAGGTAACATTCAAACGATTTGGCCATTTGTTTGAAATACAACTTGTTTGCTTAGCTACATGGCTTGCTAGCTAGCTAGCTAGCTATTTAGCAACTTCCATAGATAGCTAGTTAGCTAACGTTAGGCTAATGTCAGCTAGCTAGGTACGGTCACTAGCCAAGTTGGCGGACTCGTGATTGCCATCAATTCCAGCTTCACTAATGAAATCAAAATAAATTCCAGAAAATAGCATTTATAAATCTATATTATTGGAGAATGACTGACTGTTAGAGGAATTTTGATTCCTATATGTTCATTAACCAATTCATTTAAAACACTTGTTTCTAAGAATTTGTAAGATCCTTATTTGCATAAAATGGACAGAGACCAGCCTTAAAAGTAATCAGTAGCATTTATTTCCGAGAGCTCTGCTCTTAATCACATGTTCATTAGGCTTTATATCACACATAGCGTCATAGCTTTTAATATGTCCCTCCTCTTCTTGGACATTGTCTCTCTTCCTCTTGGACAATGACTTAGCTACTTTTCAATGCAATTCCAACACACACATATTGTTTATCTTATGTTACCATATGTTACGCAATCTATTGCATGTCCTACGGTTTTCCCCCTCCCTGGATGGGGACCAGACCTGTTGTTAGTTTCACTGTGGTCACAAGTTGTCTGTTAACACTTCTTCTTAGTCTATGTACAAACATCTTACTCTTCAGACAGCATAGAATTCTGTTAATTAATGTTAGTTATAATTCCACATAAAATGTATACACTATTTAGTCATTATTGTTAAAAATCCAAATATTCAAATGCCCAAGGTGGAAACAGAGCGCAGTCAGATTACTTAATTTACAAAGTGCTGGCCTATAAAAGTAGGTTTTTTTGGTCATTAAACTACAGTAGGGAACGCCTTTGTGTGTCAAAAAGCTACACGTCATAGAACACTATTTGACGCTTCAAATAAGCTTTTAAATTTGACACGTCAAGTGTTAAGGGTTGCGTTAATCAAATCTCGTATCAGGATAAATATGACAATGAGTCACCGATTGTATACTATGTACTTTTTATTAGCTAAGCAATAAGTGGTAAATGCAATTTTCGTATATACGGGCTCTCTGTCACACCTTGCAGGGCAAACAGAGAACTGACTCGTTTCTGACAAAATTATAATATACTCTTTGACAGAAGTAGTTCCTGCTTCCGAGCCGGCCTGTCAGAGTAGAGACTGGGCGTGGTTTAAACTCACTCAGCCTATCGTTGATTGTTGGCGCCCGAGCTGGTCCCACCCCCTAGGCGCTTCAGCGGTCAGTCATTGTAGTTGTGTAGAATATCTATATATATTTTTTTTCACCTTTATTTAACCAGGTAGGCTAGTTGAGAACAAGTTCTCATTTGCAACTCCGACCTGGCCAAGATAAAGCATAGCAGTGTGAACAGACAACACAGAGTTACACATGGAGTAAACAATTAACAAGTCAATAACACAGTAGAAAAAAAAGTCTATATACATTGTGTGCAAAAGGCATGAGGAGGTAGGTGAATGATTACAATTTTGCAGATTAACACTGGAGTGATAAATGATCAGATGGTCATGTACAGGTAGAGATATTGGTGTGCAAAAGAGCAGAAAAGTAAATAAATTAAAACAGTATGGGGATGAGGTAGGTAAAAATGGGTGGGCTATTTACCGATAGACTATGTACAGCTGCAGCGCTCATGCTCGATACAGTTATCAGGCACCTGTTATCTAACAAAAGACCGTTTGTACCCTACACTACGTTCTGTATGTGTCCGTTACGTTATTCTGTATTTTTCCATCACGAGAAAGGCCCATGGCCCTGAAACTGTTAACAATGTCTCAAGTCAGCTATGTTGCATAACACATATATCCACACAAGCCAACAGCAAATAATATTCCACCACATATGATATGGTAACGGGCTATAGTGTATAACACAGAACCTCACACAAGTAACACAGTTCTATTATAGAATTTTGTGTGTGCTGGATTTGTGTTAGCAAAGCACCACTATCAGTAGCACCGTCAAAGCTGCACTAAAAAAGTCTGCGAACACCCACAGTCCACGAACGATGCTTAAGTGGCTGCTTATGGTTTTAGCTATGGGCAACAGGAATAAGTAGATGGCTAGCTAGTTATTTTTCATAAACTTAAATTCAGCTCCAATAGGCGAACAACAAGTGGCTACCTAGCTAATACTTACGATTCCTACATCATTGTTTGGAATATTGTAAATGACTGCAGTTTCAGGCTGGTTGCATTGACGCTAGCTAGGTACCAAGCTAAAGCTAGCTAGCTACTCTAGAAGTTGCTAATAACATCTGTATCAAAAATATTTCATTTTTTAAAATCTTATTCCAATGGCACACACAAACGTTTTCCCATCTGGTCTAACAAGTAATACCTTATTACCAAATCGGTATTGTAAACACACCGTTTGCCTGTGTTGTTCGCAGACTTTTTTAGTACAGCTTTGAGTGGTTGTGCTTTGCTAACACATCCAGCACATAACATTCTATAATAGAACTGTGACTTGACGTGTCAAATTTAAAAGCTTACTGACTCCTTAAATAGTGTTCTTTGACGTGTATCTTTTTTGACACTCAAAGACCCCAACGGCGTTCCCTTGTGAAACACCAACCTTGTCACTCCGTAGCCATGACAAACTATGTCGACGCGGCCCGAATAAATCTTCTGCGTGAAAAAGTAGTCCCGTACATTGAAAAGATACATTCTGGGATTCGAAAAAACAGAAAACTGGGTCCCAGACACTTTTGTTAAAACAAATGAGTCCTGGTGTATACATCACTGCAGCCTCGTCTCATATACTAGACGTAGCGTAAACGTAAATTCGTTATACTAAATTAGAATATGTTTGGTACTGTATGGTTACATAAGACATATGGTTACTTTAGGCAAAAAAAGAAAAGTAGGGTGGATGGGTGGGTGTATAAAAGGTTGAGAGTTTGAATCTCATTATTTTAGCTAATTAGCAACTTTTCAACTACACTTAACAAAAATATAAATGCAACATGTAAAGTGTTGGTCCCATGTTTCATCAGCTGAAATAAAAGATCCCAGACATTTTCAAAAAAGCTTATTTATCTTTGTTTACATCCCTGTTAGTGAGCATTTCTCCTTTGCCAAGATAGTCCATCCAGTTGACATGTGTGGCATATCAAGAAGCTGATTAAACAGCATGATTATTACACAGGTGCACCTTGTGCTGGGGGCAATAAAAGGCCACTCTAAAATGTGGTTTTGTCCCACAACACAATGCCACAGATGTCTCAAGTTTTAACGGAGCATGCAAATGGCATGCTGACTGCAGGAATGTCCACCAGAGCTATTGCCAGAAAATGTCACCTCATGTCTCAGCATGATAATGCGTGGGCGGCCCCATGTCGCAAGGATCTATGCACAATTCCTGGAAGCTGAAAATGTCCCAATTCTTCCATTGCCTGCATGGACATGTCACCCATTGAGCATGTTTGGGATGCTCTGGATTGATGTGTACTACAGCATGTTCCAGTTCCCGCCAATATCCAGCAACTTTACACAGCCATTGAAGAAGAGTGGGACAACATTCCACAGGCCACAATTAACAGCCTCATCAACTCTATGCAAAGGAGATTTGTAGTGCTGCATGGGGCAATTGGTGGTCACACCAGATACTGACTGGTTTTCTGATCCGTGCCCCTACCTAAGGTATCTGTGACCAACAGATTCATACAGTATCTGTATTCCCAGTCATGTGAAATCCATAGATTAGAGCCTAATGTATTTATTTAAATTGACTGATTTCCTTATATGAACTGTAACTTAGTAAAATATTTGAAATTGTTGCATGTTGCGTTTATATTTGTGTTCAGTATACTTACTACTTTTTAGCTACTTTGCAACTACTTATATAATCTAACCCTTGCCCTTATTAATGTAACTCCTAAATTTAACCCTAACCCCTAGCCTAGCTAACGTTAGCCAGCTTGCTAGAATTCATAACATATCATACGAAATGGGTACATGCCATATGAAATATAGTCTATTTACTATATGTTATCTAGAATTGACATACAGAATAATACGAAATGCTCACAGACCAGGTTGATAATTGGCAAAAACCAATGATTGTACAATAATGTACTTTGTAAATACTGTTGAATAATAAAGATGACGACATTCTGCCTTTAAAATAAATCTTAAACAACCTTATTTCACTTGGACTTTGACAGTTTACAAATGATTACCTAAGTGAAACTGGGATGTTTTTTGCAAGAAATATTTAATCTATAACCTGTTTTCCCAATTTCATTAATAGCTACTTTTAGCTATTCTAACTTTTGACAACCATGTGCCACTGTGAAAATAGACTGTCTCAAGCTAGGTTTCCACCCAGTTGGCAACAGATTTTCATAACAATATTATTTTTTTAAACAAATACAATGTGCATTTTCCCCAGATGTTTCCATCAAATTGACATGCGTGATGACGTAGTACACAAAAACAACTTGACTGTTAAATTACCATGTACCAAATAAAGACTAAAAGGTGAATGGGTTTCCATCGAATGATTAACTTCACTGATGACTGTCACAAAACATTTTCAGCTATATTGTGTTCTGGCGCGTGTGCTCTAAATAACAGCTTGCAGATACAGTGCAAGTAGGATAGCCTATACTACATGAAATTTGCATTTGTCAAAAGGCAGCCAAGCATCAACCATCATCTTTCCTGGGTCAGTGGGAGTACCACACAACATATTGTGAGACTGCAAATTCACTTCGATATAATGCTTTTGTCGATATTAATGTATAAAAGCATTTCCATCCACATCTCGTACAATCAATTTTACCGACACAAAATGAGCCCTCCTTGTCTAGCATATTTTGTTTTGTCGACATTTGGAAAGTTTACAGACAAATCAGCTGTTTCCATCAGGCCTGTCATTAAAACCAATTCTCCAACATGTACTTTAAATCACATGAAAAGGTTTGATAGAAACCTGGTTATAGGAGCACATTTGTCAAGAAAGAATACTGGTCAGTAAAAACAAAGCAAGATAGCCTGTTCCACATTTTATTTATTCAGATAAAGATGAGAATTGACTCTAAGAAAGCAGACTGGCCGCTATATGTAGATGAGGGTCTTACTCTATGTGGGATGTAATGGTTGTGTTGATATTGTGAATTTGTGACACTGCTTCTTACTTGGGTTGTGGTATGGGTTGGGTCTCCAATCTGCTGCTTCACAATAAATTGTACAGCAATGGCTTCAGAGGCTTATGTTCAAAGCAGTGGAGTTTAGGGGCATGAGAGCAAATTATGACATACCTTACAAACCATAGAACAAACATAACAAATATGTTGAGATTCTAAGAGAGAATAGAAGACGGTCTAAGCTTAATTTCAACTTCTTGGCAGTCAAACAAGCGACATGAACAGTCTTCCATTTTGAAGTGTCTAATAGGAAACCAGGCACAGAAACATTAGAGAAAACAACCACTTTAAGAGGAATATTTTGCAAGCAGGGTTGAGTGTGATAAGACATTTTCAAAAAAAACTTTCAGTTACTTTAGGTTTTTAAGAAAGATAGTCAATCTTGCAAAATAAATGGAACATTTAAGCACATACAATTTTCATTGTATTGAGTTCAAGCAGCGCTTGATCTTGAACAGTGAGTTATACCATTAGGACAATAATCCACTTTGTTCAAAAAGAGTTCTGCCTTTCATAAAGCCTAATACAATTCTGGTGGAATGTCTTATAATGGGGAAATCTAACATGGCGAAGTAAGGGGTCCCTTAATCAAACCTTGAAATTGTGAAAGTGATTATAGAGCAAAACGCCCAGATGCCAGTGTCACAATACAACCTGCCTCCTTTCTGTATGAGCACACAGCAGAATTGCACTGTTAGTTAAATACAGGATTGTACTGTCTGAATTTTAAAAGCAATAGTGATGTGGGGAAGAAAATATAACACTTAGCATCACAGTATTGGTGAAAATTAACTGCCAGTTTAATAACCATACGTTAAATCTGCAATACCATGACAAATCACAAAAAAAATGACCGTAACAAAATATGCACAACCAGCTAGGTGGAACAAAGGAATTAAGGACGATTAGAATTAACAACGCCCGCCCCCAACACAGTCAGTCATTCACACACCCAATTTAGCGCACACACACACAAAAAACAACAACTAAATAACAGCAACATGGACTCGCTACTCAATACAACCACATTATTTTCACAAACAAAATGACAACCTGGACATTACCCTGTCGCCTCAGTGACCTGAGAGGGATAAACTAGTTGGTCAGGAACAATTCCGGCTGCTTGTCATACAGAGGGGGGAGGGGTTGATGGAGTGGAGGTGGATGTTTATAAGCTGTTTGTGTTTAAGAGTGTAGGTAGATTAACAGTGCAATTCCATTAGTTTTCCCCTTCTCCGGTCTCTCCCTCATCTCCCTGGTTTTCCGATGTCCACAGCTGCAAAAAAAAAAGAAAAGGTTTGTTACATTATACTCCCCCAAACTGAATTTGGTGTCTTCTACACAACACCATAGAAATGAACAAAACATATGCATGTAACTGGAAGCATCAATGGGTTGACTTGAAGAAATTACAATAAGAGGAATTGGTGTCAAGCCATTTAATAATTATACAAAAAAAGAAGAAAGAAAAGACTTACAGTCAGGTTGTCCCTTAGTAGTTGCATGATCAAAGTACTGTCTTTGTAGGAATCCTCATTTAAGGTGTCGAGTTCAGCGATTGCTTCATCAAATGCCTGTAAAGAAGAAATTACACTAAGAATAGAATGCTAAATTGCCACCAGTTATTCCAGTACACAGCTATCCCTTTGCTATACAAATGCATTAAGTTATTGTCACGCCAGTAATTTGTTAAAATAGTGGTATGCTGAAATAACTGCAGGATGGGCACAATTTTAGATCCAATTTCATGTTTGCAAACTGAGCCAAAGTGCCTTCTTACAAATGCAGAAACTGGCAAGATAGGACATGTCACAATGGCTCTGCATTCTTTGAGTGAAGCACTTTTTTATTGTCTTGGGGGTGAAAGCTGAGGCGGCATGATTTGGCACTTGAAGTCGCTCTCTCACCGTCTTGGCCAAGGTGCAGGCCTTCTCAGGGTTGTTGAGGATTTCATAGTAAAAGACAGAGAAGTTGAGGGCCAGGCCGAGCCTGATGGGGTGTGTTGGCTGCATCTCCTTCTTGCTGATGTCGAAAGCATCCTGGTATGCCTGCTGGGAATTATCCACTGTGGCTTTAAAGGCAACAAGAAGGGAGAGGATGAATTTGAGCACTTAGTGTGTAGCAGTACAATTCATCACATCTTTAGGGAATATTTTAACATATTCCTCTATCCAGACATCTGATCCATTAGAAGTCATTATGTGATTTGGTGTATTTCATACAACTAAATAAACTCTGTCTTGTTTACTTACTCTTTTTTGCATCCCCAGCTGCTACCTCAGACAGGTATCTATAATAATCGCCTTTCATTTTCAGGTAGAACACCTTGCTCTCAGCTGCAGTGGCATTGGCAATCAGGTACTTGTCAAGAAGTCCCTGAAAGACAAAAATGATTGAAATCAGCATACCTACCTAGAGAGAAATTTAAAAGTTATATTTCAGAGGGTGGACCACAACAGTTCTTACCAGCACATCGTTGCAGATGTCCTGCAGCTCGGTTTCAATCTTCTCCCGGTACTCCTTGGCCATGGCTTGCTTCTTCTCATTGCCCTCTGTCTTTTGCTCAATGCTGGAGATGACCCGCCAGGATGAGCGGCGTGCCCCCACAACGTTCTTGTAGGCCACTGACAGCAGGTTGCGCTCCTCATTGGAGAGCTCCCCACCCTGCTCCGTCACAGACTTCATGGCCCCAGCCATATCATCATAGCGCTCAGCCTGCTCAGCGAGCTTGGCCTTTTGTACCAGGTCGTTCTTGTCCATTTTTCAGTCTGTGAGAAGAAAAAAAAAGAGTGCAGAATGTTAGGAGTGTATCAAAATAGTCTGGTGGGACTTTTTCTCATATCTGTGCAGATGAAGGAAAGGACTATTGATATTAGATATACCTATAGCACCATACATATGACTAGTCAATTACAGAATTTATTCAAACTGCTGAGAGGTGACACAGGGCGGTAGGTTAATCTAACTGATTAATGTTCATGTTCCTTCTCTTGGTTTTTTAGATAGATTAGGCCATTCTTATGAATTAAATGTCTAGGGGACTCTGATATTGCCTACTTTCGTATTACCAGGACTAAGGCCATTTGAAATATAGATAAATAAGTGATTTCAGTGATTTGCGCCATGATTATGCAATTTTCTATGAATTTTAATGATTGCAATTGAATGTTAGCTAAATCAGGTAGCTATGTAGAACTACACTTAGCCTTAATGTTTTACTGGTGCATGGCCGCCATTGTAAGAGTTCCATACAACTAGGCATGGTGGTGTGTTCATGTCCTGAATGTGTTCTTGCACGCAAGCTTGTACTAGATAGTAGTGGCAGTAATGCGTAGTGGGGCCGTAGGGCGGCACCACTCACTACATAACTTGTAAGACTACATGCATAAAATTGCTAACCAGGGATGTATATTAATGGGTCAATCATTTCATCAATTTAGCAAGCTACCTTTACATATCGTTGAGTTATCTAGAAGCTAGTTAACTTTACTACTGCTATCCAATTCTGACAGAACAATCAATCGACATTAATAACCTTTCGATGTGTCTTCACCCGCCCCTAGCTAGCTACCCCGTTTGAAATCAATAACTATAGTAGCTCATTTCAATAAATAAATATATAGGACGGTTAATGTCGATTCGTGTATATATTAACTACCCAACCTCTTTAGTGGGGCATATGTTATGTATATTGTTTTGCCATTAGCGTTAACGTGTTGGTTATTACTAGCTAACGTTAGCCAATTTAATGCGATATTAAAACAACGATGGTTGAATGGCGGGGCATTTGCTAGCTAGTTAACGTTGCGGTAAGAGGCTTGATGTAACTCACTTTAACTCGCAAACGGTAACGTTGGTTACTATCCTTGTCAAACGATATAATTTAAAGTAGTTGACTAGCTGGCTTAGACATATGTGTTATTGAATCAAAACAATTATCCGGCTAACGTTGCGGGTCAGCCGCAAAGGCCTGTGTTCTGCCTGTTAGACGCTAGCTATAGATGCTAGTCGACAGCTAGCTGCAGCACACCACTTCAGAACAGTGGAGGTCGGTCAAATGGCTAGGAGTAGCTAGCTAGCTGTAAAATACGATGTCTGCGGTTATCGACTTTTCGCATGTCCATTTCAGTAGGAATAGGTCAATGGTTATTTTCCACTACGATTTAGGTCATGTTACCCGCTTTATCAGTTATAGCTGATAAGTTAGCTAACCATTTTCATTTCGCGTACATGGCCTAGCTAGCTAGTTTGGCAGGAGCTCAGTTAGCTTACTAGCCACCTAGAAAACAAGTCCTTGTTCAGCACACTTCACCGAGGAGCGTTGAATAATTAAAGTTAGCGAGCTAGCATGATGGCTAACGAATATAATTACACCGAAACGGATATACTGTGTAATATTGAACACACGAAATAAAAACATAAGACAAAAATGAACTTTTCTCGGGTCCCGAGTATGCAAACTCACAATTTTTACGGCTCTAATTCCTGCTTTTTCTCTGGACAATGCAGCCTCCGTCCTCCGTCTCTCTCCTCGAATCGTTCAGGGCAGTACCACTTCCGCTACATTGACACTTCTGTTTCCTTTAGCTAGCTAACGTTAGCTTCATGTCAACAAAATACTTCACGCTATTTATATTCAGCTACCTCAACCCCTTATTTAAAAAAGGACAATGCAGTGTGTTTTGGCTAGTAAGAGGAACAGCTACACATACAGTATCTTCAAATTAGCACTGATTGCAATGCATGTTGGATGCACCTGAACATATGAAGCAATTATATTTCCCTATTACTAATATAGTTGGAGGACAAATCTCATCACAGCGTTAAAATATTGTTGAAGATAGCGTGAAAAACAAATGCACTTGGGCAGTGTTTTAAGATATGCAAAGTTCAGGTGTGTACTTGCACTATAGATGGGCTTTGCTTTCAAAATCCTATCTACTGGAATACTTTTTCTCTACTCAATGCAACGTGCAGTTGACGATCAGGACATTTTACAGTGAGTATGTTGAGCCAGAATGAGCCAACATGACTCAAAGCTAAATAGACATGCTTTGGAATGAAGATGAGCAGAGAGAGTAGTGTTCGGTATCTTACAATGACTTCCTTTCAAACAATACAGTTGACTCATACATATGTACATTGCATTAATGCAGTGCTGTTCATCATTTTTTTTTGGTTTTGTGCATGCATTCACATGCCCCAAGTCATTGCATGTATCAGGGGTCCATAATGCCCAACTTCCATTCATATACATTATGAAGAAAGTAATGAATCACCCTTCCCCTTCCTTACCTCCAAAAAACACACATCTAGTCATTGAAAATATATTGGATTTATTACACAATAAGTGGGTCGTTCCCACGAAATGGGTTCCTTTTCCGTCTCTTTGATATTTCAAGTAGAAATCGTGCACCAATATTGCATTTTAAAACCTTGTTATATGAAGTGCTCTTTAATTTAGACAACACGGAGAATTCAATAAATCTCATTTTTAATATGAATAAAGACTTGCTGAAGTGCCAAAATTCAGCATTTTGATATGTCGCTCCATCAACTCTGTGTCACCTCTTAACCCCAAAATGTCTCCAAGTGTCACACCTACTCCCTCTCCAATGCTTGACGTCAGCGGTGTATTAACCACCGGTCTTGGTACCATCATTAAGCACACCTGCTCCCCATCGTTATTTAGCCCTCAGTACCTCAGTCAGTATTGGTTTTGTACTTTATTTTAAGGTCAACCCTGTTACGTGAACTGAATGCTTGCTTTAATATGGTGAAATGGTTCCTTTTTAAATGATTTTTTTTAAAGAAACATTGGACATCTAATAGTGAAATGCTTGTAAGCTTTTTGCTACACCTGCGATAATATTTGCTAAATGTATGTATGTGACCAATACAATTTGATTTTTAATCATAGTAAAATCATGGGAGCTGGTTCTACTATATTTGGCCATTTTCTGGTGTTTTGTGGAAGAACACTGAGCAGGTCAAGCATAACATGTCAACCCTGTTACCCATAGATAGGCTAGAACTGTTTTAATAATTTTTCATTTTTTGTGAAGCTTGCCACTCCCTGTTGCACACAAGCTTCCTGTCACAAGGGGATTTATGGCTGATTTTGTTGAATGTGCTCCTATCCGGTGTCCTTTTTCTATCCCCACGGTCTGCATTCCATTCACCTCTTTAACGCATCTATTCCCATTTTCTTTGTTGTTGTCAGGGTTTTGTGTGAGTTTGTTTTATATATTACAAAAAGGTCCATTTGTATTTGTCATTAGTAGTTAAAAAAGCTGAATACTCAATGTTGGAATGTATGCTTTAGTAACAAGTCAGTTGCTCTCACCTCTTCAGCAAGCACCTTGACTTCAGTCTCTATGTGCGAGACTCCTACAAGATTTCAGAAGGCCATGCATTCCATACTGACAGGCAGAACACACCTGCTTTTACACCTGATATCCACATCAAATACTGTAAAACAAAACAAATCCAACATGTTTTAACATCCTCTCACATGTGACAATAACATAAAGGAGGTGAAGTAAACTGGCATGATCAAGAGATGAAAGCATGCTACTGTAAGTCCATGGATAAAATGGTGGACGAAGCACCCGATCTGAAGATTTCACAGACTGGTGAAGCATCAGAGCAATACTGGCCCCTCCTGCGGTCAACACACCCAATGATGATAGGGCCAGCCTCTTTCCTCTGGACAGACTGGCAAATGACATGTTGCTTGCCTGTGGAAAAGGTGAACAAAAATCCAGATGCATCAAAGTGGGACCGAGAAACTGGAAAACAGCTTCTATCTCAAGGCCATCAGACTGTTAAATAGCCATCACCAGCGCCTTAGAGGTTTCTGCCCTATATACATAGACTTGAAATCACCAGGCACTTTAATAATAGAACACGAGTCACTTTAATAATGTTTACATATTTTGCATTACTCATCTCATATGTATATACTCTATTCTATTCTACTGTATTTTAGTCTATGCTGCTCCGACATTCTTTGTCCAAATATTTACACTACCGTTCAAAAGTTTGGGGTCACTTAAAAATGTCCATGTTTTTGAAAGAAAAGCAATTTTTTGTCCATTGAAATAACATAATTTATCAGAAATACATTGTGGACACTGTTAATGTTGTAAATTACTATTGTAGCTGGAAACGGCAGATTTTTTATGGAATATCTACAGAGGGGTAGAGGCCGATTATCAGCAACCATCACTCCTGTGTTCCAATGGAACGTTGTGTTAGCTAATACAAGTTGATCATTTTAAAAGGCTAATTAATCATTAGAAAACCCTTTTGCAATCATGTTAGCACTGCTGAAAACTATTGTCCTGATTAAAGAAGCAATAAAACTGGTCTTCTTTAGACTAGTTGAGTATCTGAACTATGAAGGCTATTTCTTGCGAGAAATTCCCAAGAAACTGAAGATCTCGTACAACGCTGTGTACTACTCCCTTCACAGAACAGTGCAACCTGGCTCTAACCAGAATAGAAAGAAGAGTGGGAGGCCCCGGTGCACAACTGAGCAAGAGGACAAGTACATTAGAGTGTCTAGTTTGAGAAACAGACACCTCACAAATCCTCAACTGGCAGCGTAATTAATTAGTACCCACAAAACACCAGTCTCAACGTCAACAGTAAAGAGGCCACTCCGAGATGCTGGCCTTCTAGGCAGAGATCCTCTGTCCAGTGTCTGTGTTCTTTTCCCCATCTTAATCTTTTCTTTTTCTTGGCCAGTCTGAGATATGGCTTTTTCTTTGCAACTCTGCTGCGAAAGCCAGCAATTGACGACCTACACCGGCCCAACCTGGACGACACTGGGCCAATTGTGCGCTGCCCTATGGGACTCCCAATCACGGCTGGATGTGATGCAGCTTGGATTTGAACCAAGTACTGTAGTGACACCTCTTGCACTGAGATGCAGTGCCTTAGACCGCTCGGGAGCCAAATGTCCCTAATGTTTGATAGTCCCGTTTTCAGTTAGTTAGGGGAAGATTCTATCAATGTTAGCAAAAACCTTCTCAGAACCTTTTTAGCATGTTGAGGTGTGAAAGTTAGTAGAACATTACCTTAATGTCAAGCAGTACTTTAATGTTCTTGACACGTGCCTTCAGAAAGTATTCATGACTTATTCCACATTTTGTTGTGTTACAGCCTGAAATTCAAAATTGATTAAATATGTTTTTCTCTCTTACCCATTTACACACAATACCCATAATGACAAAGAGAAAACATGTTTTAGACATTTTAGCACATTTCTTGAAAATGAAATACAGAAATATGAATTTACGTATGCATTCACACCCCTGAGTCAATATATGTTAGAATGATCTTTGCCAGTGATTACAGCTGTGAGTCTTTTTGGGTAAGTCTATAAGTGCTTTGCACACCTGGATTGTACAATATTTGCACATTAGTCGTTGAAAAAATTCTTCAAGCTCTGTCAAGTTGGTTGTTGATCATTGCTAGACAGCCATTTTAAATTCTTGCAATATATGTTCAAGCCGATTTGAATTTAAGAAAAATATGAATGCAACATAAACTCAGCAAAAAAAGAAACGTCCTCTCACTGTCAACTGCGTTTATTTTAATGTGTAAATGAAGATTCAACAACTGAGACATAAAATTAACAAGTTCCACAGACATGTGACTAACAGAAAAGGAATAATGTGTCCCTGAACAAAATTAAAAGTAACAGTCAGTATCTGGTGTGGCCACGAGCTGCATTAAGTACTGCAGTGCAACTCCTCCTCATGCACTGCACCAGGTTTGCTAGTTCTTGCTGTGAGATGTTACCCCACTCTTCCACCAAGGCACCTGCAAGTTCCTGGACATTTCTGGGGGGAATGGCCCTAGCCCTCACCCTCCGATTCAACAGGTTCCAGACGTGCTCAATGGGATTGAGATCCGGGCTCTTCCCTGGCCATGGCAGAACACTGACATTCCTGTCTTGCAGGATATCACGCACAGAACGAGCAGTATGGCTGGTGGCATTGTCATGCTGGAGGGTCATGTCAGGATTAGCCTGCAGAAAGGGTACCACATGAGGGAGGAGGATGTCTTCCCCGTAACGCACAGCGTTGAGATTTCCTGCAATGACAACAAGCTCAGTCCGATGATGCTGTGACACATGACGGACCATGACGGACCCACACCTCCAAATCGATCCCGCTCCAAAGTACAGGTCTCGGTGTAACGCTCATTCCTTCGACGATAAATGCAAATCCAACCATCACCCCTGGTGAGACAAAACTGTGATTTTTCAGTGAAAAGCACTTTTTGCCAGTCCTGTCTGGTCCAGCGATGGTGGGGTTGTGCCCATAGGCAACGTTGTTGCCAGTGATGTCTGGTGAGGACCTGCCTTACAACAGGCCTATAAGCCCTCAGTCCAACCTCTCTCAGCCTATTGCGGAAAGTCTGAGCACTGATGGAGGGATTGTGCATTCCTGGTGTAACTCGGGCAGTTGTTGTGCAGTTTTGTCACACAACACATTGCCACAGATGTCTCAAGTTTTGAAGGAGCAATTAGCATGCTGATTCCAGGAATGTCCACCAGAGCTGTTGCTAGATGACTGAATGTTAATTTCTCTATCTTAAGTCGTTTTAGAGAATTTGGCAGTATGTCTAACCGGCCTCACAATTGCAGATAATGTGTAACCATGCCAGCTCAGGACCTCCACATCCGGCTTCTTCACCTGTCATCTGAGACCAGTCACCCGGACAGCTCATGAAACTGTGGGTATGCACAACCGAAGAATTTCTGCACAAACTTTCAGAAGCCGTATCAGGGAAACTAATCTCTGTGCTCGTCATCCTCATCAGGGTCTTGACCTGACTGCAGTTCGGCAATCGTAACCGGCTTCAGTGGGCAAATGCTTAACTTCGATGGCCACTGGCACACTGGAGAACTGTGCTTGACGAGACAAGATGAGCTGCAACAGACAAACAGAAAGAGGAGACAAAGGGCTGTGAGACAAAGGTTTAATCCTTGATACAAGAAACATGGGATGTATACAGACTGTAGGTGGCAACAGAAGATGAACAGCAGAGGGGCTAAGGATCTTGGAGATGGGGAAAGGGCCGATAAAATGGGGGGGAAAGTTTGCGGGACTCTACCTGGAGGGGCAGATCCCGAGTGGACAGCCATACTCTCTGCCCAAGATGATAGCGGGGAGCCGGTGTCCGGTGGCGGTCCGCCTGTCGAAGATTACCTGGAGGTGATCTTGAGAAGAGCGGACCGAGCTCTCTGCCAGGTACGCCAACAGCAGCGGACAAACATCTGGCCTGAGGTTATGTCAACCTCTTCCTCTTGCTTCTGGAAGAGCTGGGGCTGATAACCCACGGAGCACTCGAAGGGCGAGAGCCCAGTGGCCGAGCAGGGAAGTGTGTTCCCGGGAGTACTCCACCCACACGAGTTGCTGGCTCTGGGTGGTAGGGTTGGCCGAGATGAGGCACCAAAGAGTCATCTCGAGGTCTTGATTGGCATGCTCCGACTGGAGCATTGAGGATGAAACCCGGAGGACAGGCTGGCCGACGACCCAACGACCCAGCAATGTCGCACAGCCATTGAAGAGTAGTGGGACAACATTCCACAGGACATAATCAACAGCCTGATCAACTCTATGCGAAGGAGATGTGTAGCACTGCATGAGGCAAATGGTGGTCACACTCGATACTGGCTGGTTTTCTGATCCCTACCTTTTCTTTAAGGTATCTGTGACCAACAGATGCATATCTGTATTCCCAGTGAACTGCTGTTCACAAATGCTCTCCATCCAACCTCACTGAGCTCGAGCTGTTTTGCAAGGAGGAATGGGAAAAAATTTCAGTCTCTCGATGTGCAAAACTGATAGAGACATACCCCAAGCGACTTACAGCTGTAATCGCAGCAAAAGGTGGCGCTACAAAGTATTAACTTAAGGGGGCTGAATAATTTTGCACGCCCAATTTTTCAGTTTTTGATTTGTTAAAAAAGTTTGAAATATCCAATAAATGTCATTCCACTTCATGATTGTGTCCCACTTGTTGTTGATTCTTCACAAAAAAATACAGTTTTATATCTTTATGTTTGAAGCCTGAAATGTGGCAAAAGGTCGCAAAGTTCAAGGGGACCGAATACTTTCGCAAGGCACTGTATATATATACACACATACTATAAATGCTTTTAACCCATCCACCTTTGACTCCCTCCTTCTTGCAGAGACCTATTCCAGGTTATGGCACTGTGCAATGTCAATGTGAGTGTTGAGTTTGAACCAAGTCCACAAGTCTGTTAGTCGGCAGGTCATATTATTATATTATTTATATTATTTTCAAATTGTCCATTCCAACTGTGGTGGATGTGTAATCAGAGGCACTAAAACAGAGGAAAGACTATTTATTGTTAGCTGATGTCTCTCACTAAGTATGTGTGATCAGGCCAGCACAGTACAGCTTGGCTAGGTCGCTTCAGTAGTGTGAAAAGAGTGAAGCATAATATGTTTATGGGTTGCTTTATCTTAGAAATACTACAATGTAGCCAGAAAGAGACATTTTTGGCCAGCTATAAAATGTGGTACAATTTTGGAACACACAGGTGACGCTGGGATTGGGTTCTTTGATTGAGGAGCTGCATCCCCATAGAGAAAGAAGCTTTGTGACGTAATTTACACACCATTAGGTGATTATTTTTCTATATCTAAAGTTAATTATATATTTTCACTAGATCCAATCAAACTCTCGGATGTTAGTCTTTGTTAGGTCCAAATTGTAAATCCTAACGTTATATTCATTGTCCGAGTGAATTCCGTGAGTTATTGCGGCTTCCGTTTTACAACTACCGTTAGCTAGCTACAGTAGCTTTAGTTTACAATCGCTGGGCCTTGTTGTTTAGCCTTTGTTTCAACAGGGAAAAAGTCAACATTTTGCTTTATATTTGGGATATAAAGCCAACTTGGTCTCTTTGTTATTCAATGTCTTGCTGATGAGATAGTATCTTGTTTCGAAAATGAAAACTGAAGTTTCAACAGCGGCCAGCTTTGTTGCCAGATTGCTGAAAACAACTGGATACTTGTAAGGTGACCAACTGAAAGAGTTCACCCATTCCTTGGAGGAAGCTTTAGGAGGTATGTAGCTAGCAAGCTTGGGTAAAATAGATTTGTGTTGTTGACATCAAACAGCCCAGTAGACTACTAGCTACTTAGTTACTGTTAAGCAGTCTGTTTTTCGGCCATTGCCCTCTCTTACAGAGCACAACCAACTCCACTGGTTTCCCCAGGCTCCATGCAAAGGCTCAGGATTTGTATTTATTTATATTTTATTTACCCAGGAAAGTCAGTTAAAAACAAATTCTTATTTACAATGTCGGCCTACCCCGGACAAACCCGGATGACGCTGGGCCAATTGTGCGCCGCCATATGGGACTGACAGGGATTGACGCCACTTGCACTGAGATGCAGTGCCTTAGACCACTGCATCACTCGGGAGCCCAATGGGCTACAGATGGAGCTGACAGAGATGGTCGCCTCGCTTCAGGTCCTTAGATAACTATGCAGTTATTTGTTTTTTTATTTACTATTTCTTACATTGCCAGCCCAGAAAATCTCAAGTGTTATTACATACAGCCGGGAAGAACTATGGATAAAAAGCGATGTCAACTTACCATCATTACGACCAAGAATATGTCTTTCCCGAAGCGGATCCTTTGTTCGGACCTCCACCCTGGACATGCGATCTTATCCCAGAGGCCGACCCAAAACAACGTGTTCGACGCAGGAGAGGCAGTGTCCAATCTCTAGGTCACAAGGTGGATGAAATTAGGGCACAAGTTGCCTTCCAGAGAGGAATCATAGATTGTAACATTCTCTGTTTCATGGAAACATGGCTCACTCGGGATACGTTGTCAGAGTCGGTACAGCCACCCAGTTTCTTCACGCATCGCGCCAACAGAAACAAACATCTCTCTGGTAAGAAGAAGGGCGGGGGTGTATGCCTTATGATTAATGACTCATGTGCATCGGAGATGTCGTACCCGCTGTGACTATTAAAACCTTCCCTAACCAGAAACCGTGGACTAATGGCAGCATTCCCGTAAAACTGAAAGCACAAACAACTGCTTTTAATCATGGCAAGACGACCGGAAACATGACCGAATACAAACAGTGCAGCTATTTCCTCCACAAGGCAATCAAACAAGCAAAGCGTCAGTATAGAGACAAAGCAGAGTCACCATTCAACACCTCAAACACGGTGTTGAATTGTATGTGGCAGGGTCTACAGTCAATCACAGATTACAAATATAAAACCAGCCCCGTCGCAGACATCGACGTCTTGCTCCCAGACAAATGAAACAACTTCTTTGCTCGCTTTGAGGATAATACTGTGCCGCTGACACGGCCCTCTACCAAAGCCTGTAGACACGGCCCTCTCCTTCTCCGTGGCCAACGTGAGTAAAACATGTAAACGTGTTAACCCTTGCAAGCACATGCTTCAAGATGGCCACCATGGTTCCTGTTCCCAAGAAAGCTAAGGTAACTGAACTAAATGACTATCGCCCCATTGCACTCATTTCTGTCATCGTGAAGTGCTTTGAGAGACCAGTCAAGGATCATATCACCTCCACCCTACCTGATACACTAGACCCAGCCCAATTTGCTTACCACCCCAATTGGTCCACTGAAGATGCAATTGCCATCACACTGCACACTGCCCTATCCCATCTGGACAAGAGAAATATCTATGTATGAATGCTCTTCATTGACTACAGCTCAGCATTTAACACCATAGTACCATCCAAGCTCATAATTAAGCTCGAGACCCTGGGTCTCGTCCCCGCCCTGTGCAACTGGGTCCTGGAATTTCTGACGGGCCGCCCCCAGGTGGTGAAGGTGGGAAATAACATCTCCACCCCACAAGGGTGCATTCTCAGCCCTCTCCTGTACTCCCTGTTCACCCATGACTGCGTGGCCATGCACGCTTCCAACTCAATCATCAAGTTTGCAGATGACACTAGAGTGGTAGGCTTGATTACCAACAACGACGAGACGGCCTACAGGGAGGAGGTGAGGGCCCTCGTAGTGTGGTGTCAAGAAAATAACTCAACGTCCACAAAACAAAGGAGATGATCATGGACTACAGGAAACAGCAGAGGGAGCAGCACCCCCCCCCCCCCCATCCACATCGAAGGGACAGTAGTGGAGAAGTTGGAACGTTTTAAGTTCCTCGGCGTACACATCACAGACAAACTGAAATGGTCCACTCACACAGACACCGTGGTGAAGAAGGCTCAACAGCGAGCCTCAACTCCTTTCTTCAGGAGGCTGAAGAAATTTGGCTTGTCATCTAAAACACTCACAAACTTTTCTAGAAGCACAATCGAGAGCATCCTGTCGGGCTGTATCACCACCTGGTACGGCTATTGCACCGCCGTCAACCGCAAGGCTCTCCAGGGGGTAGTGCGGTCTGCACAACGTATCACAGGGGGCAAACTACCTGCCCTCCAGGACACCTACAGCACCTAATGTAACAGAAAGGCCAAAAAGATCATCAAGAACAACAACCACCTGTTCACCCCGGTTCATCCAGAAGACGATGTCAGTACAGGTGCATCAAAGCTGGGACCGAGAGACTGAAAAACAGCTTCTATCTCAAGGCCATCAGACTGCTAAACAGCAATCACTAACATAGAGAGGCTGCTGCCAACATACTGACTCAAATCTCTGGCCACTTAAATAAATGGACTTAATAAAGGTATCACTAGTCACTTTAAATAACGCCACTTTAATAATGTTTACATATCCTACATTACTCATCTCATATGTATTTAATGTATTCTATACCATCTACTGCATCTTGCCTATGCCGCACGCCATCACTCATCCATATACAGAATATCACAAAAGTGAGTACACCCCTCACATTTTTGTAAATATTTGAGTATATCTTTTCATATGACAACACTGAAGAAATTACACTTTGCTACAATGTAAAGTAGTGAGTGTACAGCTTGTATAACAGTGTAAATTTGCTCAAAATAAAATAACTCACACAGCCATTAATGTCTAATTCGCTGGCAACAAAAGTGAGTACACCCCTAAGTGAAAATGTCCAAATTGGGCCTAAAGTGTCAATAAGTTGTGTGGCCACCATCATTTTCCAGCACTGCCTTAACCCTATTGGGCATGGAGTTCTCCAGAGCTAAACAGGTTGCCACTGGAGTCCTCTTCCACTCCTCCATGACGACATCACTGAGCTGGTGGATGTAAGAGACCTTGCACTCCTCCACCTTCCGTTTGAGGATGCTCCATAGGGTTTTAGGTCTGGAGACATGCTTGGCCAGTTCATCACCTTTACCCTCAGGTTCTTTAGCAAGGCAGTGGTCATCTTGGAGGTGTGTTTGGGGTCATTATCATGTTGGAATACTGCCCTGCGGCCCAGTCTCCGAAGGGAGGGGATCATGCTCTGCTTCAGTATGTCACAGTACATTTTGGCATTCATGGTTCCCTCAATGAACTCCCCAGTGCCGGCAGCACTCATGCAGCCCCAGACCATGACACTCCCACCACCATTTATTTATTTATTTTTATTTCACCTTTATTTAACCAGGTAGGCAAGTTGAGAACAAGTTCTCATTTACAATTGCGACCTGGCAATGCTTGACTGTAGGCAAGACACACTTGTCTTCGTACTCCTCACCTGGTTGCCGCCAAACACGCTTGACACCATCTGAATCAAATACGTTTATCTTGGTCTCATCAGACCACAGGACATGGTTCCAGTAATCCATGTCCTTAGTCTGCTTGTCTTCAGCAAACTGTTTGCGGGCTTTCTTGTGCATCATCTTTAGAAGAGGCTTCCTTCTGGGACGACAGCCATGCAGACCAATTTGATGCCATGTACGGCGTATGGTCTGAGCACTGACAGGCTGACCCCCCACCCCCAACCTCTGCAATGCTGGCAACACTCATACGTCTATTTACCAAAGACAACCTCTGGATATGACGCTGAGCACGTGCACTCAACTTCCAGTTAAACATGGCGAGGCCTGTTTAACTGGACAGTGGAACCTGTCCAGTTTAACCGCTGTATGTATGGTCTTGGCCACCGTGCTGCAGCTCAGTTTCAGGGACTTGGCAATCTTTTTATAGCCCAGGCCATTTTTATGTAGAGCAACAACTCTTTTTTTCAGATCCTCAGAGAGTTCTTTGCCATGAGGTGCCATGTTGAACTTCCAGTGACCAGTCAGTATGAGGGAGTGTGAGAGCGAAGACACCAAATTTAACACACCTGCTCCACAGTCACACCTGAGACCTTGTAACACTAACGAGTCACATGACACCGGGGAGGGAAAATGGCTCATTGGGCCCAATTTGGACATTTTCACTTAGGGGTGTACTCACTTTTGTTGCCAGCGGTTTAGACATTAATGGCTGTGTGTTGAGTTATTTTGAGGGGACAGCAAATTTACGCTGTTGTACACTCACTACTTTACATTGTAGCAAAGTGTAATTTCTTCAGTGTTATCACATGAAAAGATATACTCAAATATTTACAAAAATGTGAGGGGTGTACTCACTTTTGTGATATACTGTATTTATATGTACATATCCTCATTCACCCCTTTACATCTGTGTGTATAAGGTAGTTGCTGTGAATTTGTTAGATTACTTGTTAGATATTAAACTGCATAGTCGGAATTAGAAGCACAAACAACTGACAATGTGGGTCGATCCATTTGAGGTGTCCTTTCGAATAGGAGAGGATGGCTCCATCTGTGTCCTCTACGAGTCCACTCCACCGGTGCCAACTTATGCTAACACAACAGACATGATCAGCTGCAAGGAAGAAATGAGATTCGAGAGGTCAAGCCCCTCCAAGTCGTTCAACGTGATGACAGTCTCAGGCTAATATTTCTTTACGTTCAGAGCTTTACCTGAGCACTTGTGTATCATTTCTGCCTAACTTTTTGATGTAATTAATTCTGACATTTATGATTTTAGTATTACTGCCTACACCCAAATTGTTAATTGTGAATTTCATCTGTAAAGGATCTGTAAAATCATCCACTGTCCTGAAGCAAAAGTTACACAGATTTATTTTACAAATGGTCATGTTCTTGTGTATTTGCAATAAATCCCTCATACGCAATTGTTTTGTGATGGTTTCTCTATCAACAATGGTCTTGTGGTGGGCAGGATCATGGTTGTGTTCAGGAGGCATGAAAACAGGAAACATTGACACAGAAAATGAAAATGCATGTTCTTATTGGAAACATCTATTTTCTCCTGTTTAGTGCTTACTGAACACGACCCAGTTGATTGTGTATCACTCATTTGATCTGTTACAGCAATGAACCATTTCCACATACTTACCTTTTTCAGTAAGACAGACACATTCATACAAGCAGCACCGTTTCAGTGTCTAGGCACAACTAGTCCTGTGTAGCAGGTCCTACAAAGACTCCCCTGAAACCTACATATTTTTTTTATATCTAAAGCAGCCTTCACTGGAAACACATCTCTGTTGCAGTAATCAAACAATATCCTCAAACACACTGAGGCCAAGATTCTGAGTAGCAAATAAATTGGGAATACATGGAAAATGTCAGTCACACCTTACACAAAAACAATTTCTTTGGGAGCATGTTTGTATCTATTATATGTCAGATATTAACATTATTTACACTCACCTTACAGTGTATTAGGTACACCACCCCGTTCACGAAAATGGATCACTCCTACAGAGAGTGAATCACTGTGGCTGTGGCTTGCTACATAAAGCAGGCATTGAGGCATTCAGTTACTGTTTGGTTGAACGTTAGAATGGGCAAAACGAGTGACCTAATTGACTTTGATTGTGGTGCAAAGGATCCAATATCTCAGAAACGACCACCTTCCTGGGCTTTTCACGCACAACTTTACCGAGAATGGTGCGACAAACAAAAAACATACAGTCAGTGGATGTTTCACCTGTGGGTGAAAACAGCTTGTTGACGAGAGAGGTCGAAGGAGAATGGCAAGAATCGTGCAAGTTAACAGGCGGGCCACAAACAGACAAATAATGCCACAGTGCAACTGTAGTGTGCAGAACAGCATCTAGGAACACACAACTCGTCGATCTTTGTCACGGATGGGCTATTGCAGCAGATGACTACACAGGTTTCCACTCCTATCAGCTAAAAACAAGAAGCCACTCCAGTGGGCATGTGATCACCAATACTGGACAATTGAGGAGTGGAAAAACATTGCCTGGAACATGACAGCGAGTTCAGTTTACTTGAGTGGCCTGCGCAGTCCCCAGACCTCAACCCAATAGAGCATCTTCGGGATGAGATGGAACGGGCTACTCGCAGCATGAATGTACTGTCATCCAATCTGCAAGCACTGTGTGATGCCATCGTGTCAGCATGGACCAACATCCCTGTGAAATGTTTCCGACACCTTGTAGAATGCCCCGAAGGATTCAGGCTGTTCTGGAGGCAAAGGAGGATCCGACCCGGCACTCGACCCGTGTACCTAATAAACCCGGTACTCGACCCGTGTACCTAATAAACTGTCCGGTGAGTGAAAATTGTCTCTGGGAACTCACTTCTAGGACCACACATCTGTTGTATAAAACATTTACCAAAGACCTCATCCCATCACCTTCGAATATGTACAAGTGAGTTTTGCAAAAGTATGCTGACAGTATGATGGATATTATAAATGAATGCAATTACACCATCTTGTTATTGCATTCAAATTATTTTTGATATCTCACTTACACCATGCCAATTGGAATAATGAGGCATGGAAAAACATTGGAACAAATAAGGATATAAACCATGCCACATAAACCATGCCAGAGGAGAACCTTGACTGTATATATTTTCAAGGAAAATGGAGGAAAACTGTCAAGGTACTCAGGATGAGGAATGTTTTTAATTTGTGTTAAAGCAAATGGAGATAGTTTAATCATTATGTGTACAGCCTAGTTTGAGCCTAGTTTAATAAACAAGCCTTACATATACTTTTAGGTATGCATTTGTCTTAATATTGGCTTCTCCCTTAGTTGGACAAGCTCTCAAGTAAACTGTTTTCATCACATTAACAAAGTATGAGCATCTCTGGATGTGGACACCTGCAGTGTCTGAAAACATTATAGGAGGGGCAGACAGTAGATGCTGACTTGTAACAAACACTTCTACACAAAACATGTGCAAATGAAACCACAAGAGACCAGGGGAAACCTTTTTGATTGGGTTTTTTAAGTCACAAAGGGAGGTGTTAGTAAGAAGAATTACATTCCCTTTTCATTTCTTGCTTTGGCATTAGATGATTAATCACTTCATGCAAAAGGGTTCTGTCCAAAATTCCAGTAATCATATCCCATTGCTCTTTACTTTTAGGTTCCATTTCTCTCCACACCAATCAGTATTTTCCAGATAAACAGTTCTTATTTTTAAAATCCAGCCTTTTTCCATGAACTTTTTTCCGACATACATAGCACAGCGGGTTTGTCAGTCCATCCAATATGGACAAAGGTCAAATTTTTCGTTCAAAGTGAACCTTTCCAACATAATGGTTGAATTCATGGGGATGCAGGTGTCTGTGCCAACAGGTTGGGCATGCTACAGCATAAAAAAAGTGGGTGTGATATGCATTTTACACATGTTCATCTTTTCATCACATTCTAAAATGTACTACTCCATGACATTTTATAATTTCAACGGTATTTTACAATAAAATCATTACAGTTAAATATTTTGTTTTCAAATGTTATGAACCAGTATGGTTTAGTTGAAATGACATGCATCCCTGGCCTACTGTCAGCTTTCACAACTGTCTACAACAAAGCTGTCAAAACGGAAGAGATGAGACTTTGACAGCAAGAATCGGGTTAAGGTTGATTCTTATTCTTGCTCAGTACTACACTGGCAGCTTCTCTGTAAGAGTGGATGGAAAATTATCCTTCTTCTCACTCAGATCTCAGCCCTGTACTCAGAACCCTAGCCCACTCTCCTCAGTACTGCTCTGCTCCCCTCCCAGCTGTTAATAACCTCTTGGGGCTAGGGGGCAGAATTTTCACTTTTGGATAAATAGCGTGCCCAATTTCAACTTCCTGCTACTCATGCCAAGAATATAAGATATGCATATTATTCATAGATTTGGATAGAAAACACTCTGATGTTTCTAAAACTGTTTGAATCATGTCTGTGAGTATAACATAACTTATGTAGCAGGCAAAACCCCAAGGACTAACTGTTCCCTGACTTGTTATTGCCAAGGGATATTTCTTAGGAGCCTGTTTTCAGTTCCTACCGCTTCCACTGGATGTCACCAGTCTTTGGAATTTGGTCGATGTGCAATGAAGAAGTAGGCCAACTAGGAACTGGGCACACTTTTGTGAGTTGCGCAAGACGTGAAAAGTGGCGCTTGTTTGTTTTCATTCCTGTATTGAACACAGATTGCCCAGTCTGCAATTTGATCGATTATTAACGTTTAAAAATACCTAAAGTTATATTACAAAAGTAGTTTGAAATATTTTGGCAAAGTTCATAGGCAACTTTTGAAATATTTTGTAGTGACGTTGCGTTTTTTGTAAGCTGTTTTATTCTGGATTTTCTGGATTTTGGATATACTGCTGGGCAAAAAAGTATTTAGTCAGCCACCAATTGTGCAAGTTATCCCACTTAAAAAGATGAGAGAGGCCTGTAATTTTCATCATAGGTACACTTCAACTATGACAGACAAAATTTGGAAAATTGCATTTTAGGAAAATCACATTGCAGGATTTTTAATGAATTTATTTGCAAATTATGCTGGAAAATAAGTATTTGGTCAACTACAAACAAGCAAGATTTCTGGCTCTCACAGACCTGTAACTTCTTCTTTAAGAGGCTCCTCTGTCCTCCACTCGTTACCTGTATTAATGGCACCTGTTTGAACTTGTTATCAGTATAAAAGACACCTGTCCACAACCTCAAACCGTCACACTCCAAACTCCACTATGGCCAAGACCAAAGAGCTGTCAAAGGACACCAGAAACAGAATTGTAGACCTGCACCAGGCTGGGAAGACTGAATCTGCAATAGGTAAGCAGCTTGGTTTGAAGAAATCAACTGTGGGAGCAATTATTAGGAAATGGAAGACATACAAGACATGATAATCTCCCTCGATCTGGGGCTCCACTCAAGATCTCACCCCGTGGGGTCCAAATGATCACAAGAACGGTGAGCAAAAATCCCAGAACCACACGGGGGGACCTAGTGAATGACCTGCAGAGAGCTGGGACCAAAGTAACTAAGCCTACCATCAGTAACACACTACGCCACCAGGGACTCAAATCCTGCAGTGTCAGACATGTCCCACTGCTTAAGCCAGTACATGTCCAGGCCCGTCTGAAGTTTGCTAGAGAGCATTTGGATGATCCAGAAGAAGATTGGGAGAATGTCATATGGTCAGATGAAACCAAAATATAACTTTTTGGTAAAAACTCAACTCGTCGTGTTTGGAGGACAAAGAATGCTGAGTTGCATCCAAAGAACACCATACCTACTGTGAAGCATGGGGGTGGAAACATCATGCTTTGGGGCTGTTTTTCTGCAAAGGGACCAGGACGACTGATCCGTGTAAAGGAAAGAATGAATGGGGCCATGTATCGTGAGATTTTGAGCAAGGGCATTGAAGATGAAACGTGGCTGGGTCTTTCAGCATGACAATGATCCCAAACACACCGCCTGGCCAACGAAGGAGTGGCCTCGTAAGAAGCTTTTCAAGGTCCTGGAGTGGCCTAGCCAGTCTGCAGATATCAACCCCATAGAAAATCTTTGGAGGGAGTTGAAAGTCCGTGTTGCCCAGCAACAGCCCCAAAACATCACTGCTCTAGAGGAGATCTGCATGAAGGAATGGGCCAAAATACCAGCAACAGTGTGTGAAAACCTTGTGAAGACTTACAGAAAACTTTGGCCTCTGTCATTGCCAACAAAGGGTATATAACAAAGTATTGAGATAAACTTTTGTTATTGAGTAAATACTTATTTTCCACCATCCTTTGCAAATAAATTAATAAAAAATCCTACAATGTGATTTTCTAAAAAAAAATCTTCTCATTTTGTCTGTCATAGTTTAAGTGTACCTATGATGAAAATTACAGGCCTCTCTCATCTTTTTAAGTGGGAGAACATGCAAAATTGGTGGCTGACTAAATACTTTTTTGCCCCACTGTATATGATTGGAATTAATTGAACAAAAGGACCAATTGTGATGTTTATGGGACATATTGGAGTGCCAACAAAAGAAGCTCGTCAAAGGTAATGCATGTTTTATATTTTATTTCAGCGTTTGTGTAGTGCCTGCAGGGTTGAAAAATGCTAACTCCTTTGTTTACTGCTGGTGCAGATAGTGCAGGCTATCAGATAATAGCTTCTTAAGCTTTCGTCGAAAAGCATTTTCAAAATCTGACATGTTGGCTGTATTCACATCGAGTGTAACTTTAATTGAGTATCTTACATGTGTGATTTAATGAAAGTTAGAATTTTATAGTATTTTATTTGAATCTGGCACTGCATTATCCCTGGCAATTGGCTAGTTGAGACATTTGCGTCCCGCCTATCCCTAACTATTAAGACTTTCTTTTTCACCATCATTCTGGTGCCGTAGATGCTCTCTTCTGCAGCAAGAAATGGAAAAATGGAAGCAAGGAAAACTAAGGTAATTTTTTAAGTGAATATCTTTTGTAAATGTTTGTACCAATTGTTAGATTTTTTGATTTTGTTTAGGGTTTATGAACATGTTTTTTGGGGGCAGGATCCCATACCTCTAAAACTTTCTTAGCAGAATTTGTTCTACAATTTTGAAGCTTAAGCTTTGCATATGAAAGTCCCATGTACAAGGTGCCAAACCCTATCCCTGCATAAATGATGACTCGACATAGAGTACATTTAGTTTGTGAAGACTATACCTTGGGAGTCTGAGAATACAAAAAACACTTGCTCAGCAGATGATCAAACTGTTTGTAAAACTTAATTGGTGTGAATTAAGTTACCCAGCTTATGTCTTTCTTGTGAGGTGATCTGGAGACATGTTTTCTAAACAATTCCACAGAAAGAGGTTGTGAACATCCCAGACTATGACACTACTGGAGACTCAGATACAAGCCCAGCAGCAGCTCCTAAAGAAGAGGATGGTGAGTTTATTTACTCAAATTCAAGCTATTCACAACCACTTATTTATTAATACCATATGCTAGGTCTGACATATGCTAGGTCTGACATATGACTTCTGACATTTGTCATAAGAAACCAGCTCCCTGGAACACAGAAAATACCCGAGCTCTGAAGCAAGCTTCCAGAACATTGGAAAGGAACTGGCACCACACCAAACTCTAAGTCTTCCGACTAGCTTGGAAAGACAGTACCGTGCAGTATCGAAATGTATTTTTGATACTGTCGCAAAGCTAACTAAAAAGCATCATTCCCCAAGAGAGGATGGCTTTCACTTTAGCAGTAATAAATTAATGAACTTCTTTGAGGAAAAGATCATGATCATTAAAAGTTATGGACTCCTCTTTAAATCTGCTTATTCCTCCAAAGCTCAGTTGTCCTGAGTTTGCAAAGCTCTGCCAGGACCTAGGATCAAGAGAGACACTTAAGTGTTTTAGTACTATATCTCTTGACACAATGATGAAAATAATCATGGCCTCTAAACCTTCAAGCTGCATACTGGACCCTATTCCAATTAAACTACTGAAAGAGCTGCTTCCTGTGCATGGCCCTCCTATGTTGAACACAATAAACGGCTCTCTATCCACCGGATGTGTACCAAACTCACTAAAAGTGGCAGTAATAAAGCCTCTCTTGAAAAAGCCAAACCTTGACCCAGAAAATATAAAAAACTATCGGCCTATATCGAATCTTCCATTCCTCTCAAAATATTTAGAAAAAGTGCCTTCCTGAAGATAAACAATGTATACGAAATGTTTCAGTCTGGTTTTAGACCCCATCATAGCACTGAGACTGCACTTGTGAAGGTGGTAAATGACCTTTAATGGCGTCAGACCGAGGCTCTGCATCTGTCCTCGTGCTCCTAGACCTTAGTGCTGCTTTTGATACCATCGATACCACATTATTTTGGAGAGATTGGAAACTCAAATTGGTCTACACGGACAAGTTCTGGCCTGGTTTAGATCTTATCTGTCGGAAAGATATCAGTTTGTCTTTGTGAATGGTTTGTCCTCTGACAAATCAACTGTAAATTTCGGTGTTCCTCAAGGTTCCGTTTTAGGACCATTGTTTTCACTATATATTTCACCTCTTGGGGATGTCATTCAAAAACATAATGGTAACTTTCACTGCTATGCGGATGACACACAGCTGTACATTTCAATGAAACATGGTGAAGCCCCAGAAGAACGCAAGAGAAAATCTTTGGAGGGAGCTGAAAGTCCGTATTGCCCAGCGACAGCCCCGAAACCTGGAGGATCTGGAGAAGGTCTGTACGGTCTGTATCCCTGCTGCAGTGTGTGCAAACCTGGTCAAGAACTACAGGAAACGTATGATCTCTGTAATTGCAAACAAAGGTTTCTGTACCAAATATTAAGTTCTGCTTTTCTGATGTATCAAATACTTATGTCATGTAATAAAATGCAAATTAATTACTTAAAAATCATACAATGTGATTTTTGTTTCAGATTCTGTCTCTCACAGTTGAAGTGTACCTATGATAAAAATGACAGACCTGTACATGCTTTGTAAGTAGGAAAACCTGCAAAATCGGCAGTTTATGAAATACTTGTTCTCCCCACTGTATATAACTAAATTTGATTTGATGAGCCATTCCTTTTTCATTCAATTTGTGAATGCAGTAAAAAAAAAAACATTACAGCAGGAATGTTACATCTTGTGTCCTGATGACTACCATGGTACAATCATATGTTAGGTTTCTTAAGAATGAAGAGAGATGAATACAGGGAGGGATTACTTGGCTGATTGATAGGAAAACTTGGAAGTCCTTTCTTAAGGAGAATGCATTTCAGGGTCATGGCTATTTGTTTCAGAGCTGCCCACGTGCCTGCTGTGTGTATGTCTAACTGGGTGTACTGTGAGGAGGTCTCCCCTGAGATAACAGCAGTTCCATCCCTGCCCAAGGAAACTACCTATCTCCGCACGCTACAACAAAATGACCAAAACCACCATCAAAGACTATGCAGACATTGGTTAGTGGAACACTCTCCCCTTATCTATTAGAGTAGCTTGGTAACACTGTGGTCATTTCTTTGACCAAATTTAAGATGTTATTGTAACGGTTTTCTTTAGGTGAAGTAGAGGCGGACCAAAATGCAGCGTGGTTGTTGTTCATTGTACTGTACACGAATAAACTAACAAAACAACAAACATGCGAAAACCTAAAACAGTCGTATCTGGTGCAAAACACAGAGACAGGAACAATCACCCACAAACACACAGTGAAACCCAGGCTACCTAAGTATGATTCTCAATCAGAGACAACTAATGACACCTGCCTCTGATTGAGAAACATACTAGGCCGAAACATAGAAATACCCAAAACCTAGAAAAACAAACATAGACTGCCCACCCAACTCACACCCTGAACATACTAAATAAATACAAAACAAAGGAAATAAAGGTCAGAACGTGACAGTTATTCACTTTTCACTTCCTTTTTCAGTGACCATCTCTAAAGTTGATGGTCTTTAACATTTTACAGCAACCTTGAGAAGAATCGATCTGACTGGGAACCTAATCTCTGAGATAGAAGATGGAGCTTTCTCAAAGCTTGCACTCCTTGAAGAGTTCAATATCTCAGAGCTGGCCAAAAACCCATGTTACCTGCCAAACTCGTGTCCTTCAATGACAATTACAACCAACTTACAACCAAGGGTGTAAAATCAACTGCTTTTAAGGTAAGCCAGGAAGTCTGTCCAAGATCCTGGAGCAAACGTTCTTCTTACATACAGTAAAAATGTACAGTCTGAGTAATGGTTGCCTTGAATGTCAATATAATTTGAACAACAATTTCCATGGCAAACATTAATCTTACCTCAAATACCCTGCAGCATGTAAACATACAACAAACATATTTTCTCTGCAACTCACTAAAATGGCGTACCTCTACCTTGGCAATAACGAGCTGGAGACGACACCACTTCCAGAGAGTCTCCACATTGTGCACCTAAATGTCTGTTTACAACTATACCTCCCACAGCAATAACATTTTGACAAATATGTATCTTTCACCTAACAACACATTTTAGAGTATACATGCATGTGCAGGCAAATGCATAATTATATAAAACAAAACAAAAAAGTCATTACATGCCAACATCTGTCTTCCAAGGCAAAAATACTCAGTACATCAGAGCCAACATGGAGGAGGTGAGACTGGACAGCAACCCTCTAATGCTGGCCAAGCATCCCAACAGCTTTGTCTGCCTTAGGGCCCTGCCCATTGGACCGTACCACTGAACCAGTGGGATATAGAGGACCAAAATACTACAGTGAGTGGTTTCCTTGTGGCAAGGGCTAACTAATGTAATACACCGGTCAATAGATAATAGCGCAGCAGTGGCATGTAATATGAGAAATGTGTACCAGTATGTTGCTATATATAGAGCAGATCCACGTAATATGAGAAATGTGTACCAGTATGTTACGATATATAGAGCAGATCCACGTAATATGAGAAATGTGTACCAGTATGTTACGATATATAGAGCAGATCCACGTAATATGAGAAATGTGTACCAGTATGTTACGATATATAGAGCAGATCCACGTAATATGAGAAATGTGTACCAGTATGTTACGATATATAGAGCAGATCCACGTAATATGAGAAATGTGTACCAGTATGTTACGATATATAGAGCAGATCCACGTAATATGAGAAATGTGTACCAGTATGTTACGATATATAGAGCAGATCCACGTAATATGAGAAATGTGTACCAGTATGTTACGATAGAGCAGATCCACGTAATATGAGAAATGTGTACCAGTATGTTACGATATATAGAGCAGATCCACGTAATATGAGAAATGTGTACCAGTATGTTACGATATATAGAGCAGATCCACGTAATATGAGAAATGTGGTTGTTTTGTAAGTTACAATTGAATGAGTCTCTTAGGTCGTCTTGGTGTCCTCTTAGGTAGGCCAAAGGAGTTATCTTAAACAACATAACTATATGCACAATACTCTTTACACCATTTTTCCTCTGTTGTTTTATATTTCCAATAGCACATATGCACATATTGTATCAATTGCATTCATCAACATTTTAAGTAATAATGGCTGATAAATGTACATAAAGTATACCTACAATTTGCACACATTTAAAGCTGTTAGCCTATAATTTAAATTGGTATAACAAGCCATTTTCCGTAAATGTATTAGAATAAAACGTTAAATTATTCAAACTACACTGCGATGCAGCCACTGAGTAATGTAACTTTTATTAGACAAATACCACGTTGTCATATTTGGCTTGTCACAATTTTTCATCCTATCTCAGTAAAACGAAGAGTGTGGAAATAAACAAGTTTTTGTTCATACATTAAATATCAGTCTTGAACCATTCAGAAATGTTTGCCTCAAGTCCACTGCAATTTTGGTGGGAACGTTTAAGAAAGAAAGTTGAAGCTCATTTACTGCAGGCAAAAATTACCCCAGTGGACACATTGGTTGCTGTAGCTTCATTCACCTCAGTCGATCTACAAACACAGAGCTCTATTAGCTATACAATTAGCCGCTACACATTAACTATAAAAAAACTATAATTTAATACGTATCTGTTAGCAGAAAATGTATTTTATTAACAAAAGGTTAAAAAAAAACGTTTGCTTTACATAACTTTCTTGTTGCAGTTAACAGCACACTTCCTGTAATTGTGCACATTTTGCCATGGGGTGGATATAATTTTTGGTTGGTGGAGTGCTGGGAGATTCTGGAGTGCGCACCTGAGACAGAGTTTTCCAACACCATGGAAGTAAACACCAAATGATGGAGTTCTAGACACTTTTAGAATCTATGCTAAGGCGCATTGAAACTGTTCTCGCGGCGTGGCCCAACACCCTATCCATAACAGGTAGACCATTAATATTGTGAGTCACTAACCTATAATATAATAGAGATACCAATCCATCATTACCCGAACAGGAAAATATTTGAAAATAAGACTGGAGTTTGGTGTCCCATGGTAACCTGTTGGTTCTCTCTTTTACCCCTTTATCTCCCCAATTTTGTGGTATCCAATTGGTAGTTAGAGTCTTGTCTCATCGTTGATGGGCCAACTGTGCGCCGCCCCATGGGTCTCCCGGTCACGGCCGGCAGCGACAGAGCTTGGACTCGAACCCAGAATCTCAGCTGCCTTAAACCACTGCGCCACTTGGGAGGCCCATCCTGTTGGTTTTCAACGCTGTACAAGACCTGAGATAAAAGAACCAGAAAAAAAGGGAGAGAATATGACTCTTGAAAATAACATAGCCCTTGCAGGTTGAAAATATCACTCAAAACATAAATACCTTGTTTAGACCAAGGAGGGATTGTAAAAAGAGCCAGAAAAAAGAAAATTGGTTAACACTTTAATTACAATGTAGGTGTCATAACCAGCCATAAAATAACACAATACATGTCACAACAGGTTTAAATATGTGTCATGACAGTGTTATGACCATATTATGACAGGTTGTGACAAGTTCTCATCCGTTAAGATATATGACATGGTTATGACCGTGTCATAATGTGTTATGACGCTGGGTGTCAAGTGTTACCAAAAATGGTTATTTCAAATAGGAGATAACTGATGAAAATTACAGGTTGTTGCTATTGTTGCTAACAGAATTTCAGCATGCTTATAAGGAAGGACACTCAACAAGCACAGCACTTACACAAATGACTGATGATTGGCTGAGGGAAATTGATGCTAAAATGATTGTGGGGGCTGTCTTGTTAGACTTCAGTGCAGCTTTTTACATTATTGATCATAGTCTAATGGTGGAAAAATGTATGCGTTATTGCTTTACACACCCTGCTATAATGTGGATGAAGTGTTACCTGTCTAACAGAACACAGAGGGTGTTCTTTAATGGAAGCCTATCAAATATAATCCAGTTAGAATCAGGAATTCCCCAGGGAAGCTGTTTAGGCCACTTGCTTTTCCCCCCAATTTTTACTAACGACATGACACTGACTTTGAGTAAAGCCAGAGATTCTATGTATGCGGATGACTTAACACGTCAGCTATTACAGCGACTGAAATGACTACAACACTCAACAAAGAGCTGCAGTTAGTTTCAGAGTGGGTGGCAAGGAATAAGTTAGCCCTAAATATTTCTAAAACTTAAGCATTTTATTTTGAACAAAACACTCAGTAAACCCTAAACCTCAACTAAATCTTGTAATAAATAAAGTGGAAATTGAGCGAGTTGAGATGACTAAACTGCTTGGAGTAACACCATATTGTAAACTGTCATGGTCAAAACATATTGCTGCAGTAGTAGCTAAGATGGGAAAAGTCTATCTATAATAAAGCGATGCTCTGCCTTCTTAACAACACTATCAACAAGGTAGGTCCTACAGGCCGAAGTTTTGTCGCACCTTGACTACTGTTCAGTCGTGTGGTCAAGTGCCACAAAAAAGGACTTAGGAAAATTGCAATTGGCTCAGAACAGGGCAGCACGGCTGGCCCTTGGATGTACACAGAGAGCAAATATTAATAATATGCATGTCAATCTCTCCTGGCTGAAAGTGGAGGAGAGATTGACTTCATCACTATTTTTATTTATGAGAGGTGTTGAATGCACCGAGCTGTCTAAACTACTGGCACACAGCTCGGACACCAATGCATACCTCACAAGACATGCCACAAGGTCTCTTCACAGTCCCCAAGTCCAGAACAGATTATGGGAGGCACACAGTACTACATAGAGCCATGACTACATGGAACTCTAATCCACATCAAGTAACTGACGCAAGCAGGTAAAATTAGATTTAAAAAACAGATAAAAAACACCTTATGGAACAGTGGGGACTGTGAAGCAACACAAACATTGGCACAGACACACACGATAACATATGCACTATACATACACATACATTTTGTAATGTAGATTTGTGGTGGTTGAGTAGGGGCGTGTTGTGAAATATGTGAATGTATTGTAATGTATAAAAATGGTGTAAAGTGCCTTAATTTGGCTGGTGGGTTTCCATAATAAATACTAATATAAATGATTGATTTGATAACAAAGAGTCAATGTATTTTTTTTTCTCCAATAGACCCCAATAGCCCGTTTTTTGCTTTATCCCAGAAGACGGAAGGTCCTGAATTCTAATTGGGTAAGACTTGGCCTCCTCAGTTCTCTGCCAAGGTTCATCAGACGAAGAGTCAACATCAACACCTCAGAGAGGTATTTGCAAAAAATAATGCAGTGAAACAGTTTATATAGACTCAATGACCTATCTAAACCCTGGACGACTGACAGGGAGGACTGTATTGGAGCCATTTTGGTACTCCCTTCACTGTAAAAAATATAGTGTATTTAGAAATGCATTTAATGTCTACTTCCGCTTTTGAGTATATTCTCTTACAGAGACATTGCATACTTTCAAATTATACGTGAATTGTTTTTGTTTTTTTGTGACAAATTCCACAAATACAAAAATACACTTAATTTTGTCCTTTAAATATTTGATTTAAATACTGTAGAATTCCATTCATTCCTATGGAGGACCACTCCTTCTGAAGAGCACCAATATGGCAGCCGGTGACTCCAATTGGCCGATACATAGCATCAGCAATCCAGGGTTTATATACACATTTTATAGACAGGTTGGTTGTTTAGCAACAAAACTGACATGTGCACAACTATGGGGCAAAACAGACAGGGTTGCCTTAGATTGTTAACATGTAAACTATTTCATCTCCAAATGTGTATTTAAAACATTGTGCAAATGTAACTCTGAGCACTTATTGTCTTTCAAATACATAATTACAGTTGTTGGTTAGAGAATCTTTGCCATATTAGCATTGCCATGAAATCAGTCAAAACAAGACATGGTATCAATAACAAGATAAAACCAGCCCAAATGAGCCAACTACGATTCCTCACATGTCATTGCTTCTTGTCATTGTTGCTAGCTATCTGACTGTTCAGAATTATAAGAATGGCTTCCACCCCATCGATGGAAGCACAACTTTTGTGATGCGGTGACCCAACCTCTATATAGTGTCGTAAGTAATAACTAACCACCATGGGTTATATCCTTCCTCTTTGGCCCTGTCGGGGGTGTCCTCGGATGGGACCACAGTGTCTCCTGACCCCTCCTGTCTCAGCCTCCAGTATTTATGCTGCAGTAGTTTATGTGTCAGGGGGCTAGGGTCAGTTTGTTATATCTGGAGTACTTCTCCTGTCCTATTCGGTGTCCTGTGTGAATTTAAGTGTGCTCTCTCTAATTCTCTCTTTCTCTCGTTCTTTCTCTCTCTCGGAGGACCTGAGCCCTAGGACCATGCCTCAGGACTACCTGACATGATGACTCCTTGCTGTCCCCAGTCCACCTGGCCGTGCTGCTGCTCCAGTTTCAACTGTTCTGCCTTATTATTATTGGACCATGCTGGTCATTTATGAACATTTGAACATCTTGGCCATGTTCTGTTATAATCTCCACCCGGCACAGCCAGAAGAGGACTGGCCACCCCACATAGCCTGGTTCCTCTCTAGGTTTCTTCCTAGGTTTTGGCCTTTCTAGGGAGTTTTTCCTAGCCACCGTGCTTCTACACCTGCATTGCTTGCTGTTTGGGGTTTTAGGCTGGGTTTCTGTACAGCACTTTGAGATATCAGCTGATGTACGAAGGGCTATATAAATACATTTGATTTGATTTGATGTAAAAATGTAACCTAAATTACAACAGTATGCCTAAACAGCTACAGTATGAAATTTACATACACTTAGGTTGGCATCATTAAAAAACTCATTTTTCAACCAATCCACTAATTTCTTGTGAACAAACTACAGTTTTGGAAGTCAGTTAGGACATCTACTTTGAACGTACTTTGGTGCAAAAAGTGCAAATCAATCCCAGAAAAGCAAAGGACCTTGTGAAGGTGCTGGAGGAAGTTTCTATATCCACAGTAAAACGGGTCCTATATCGCAAGGAGGAAAAAGGGGGAGGCTTGCAAGCCGAAGAACACCATCCCAACCGTGAAGCACGGGGGTGGCAGCATCATGTTGTGGGGTTGCTTTGCTGCAGAAAGGACTGGTGCACTTCACAAAATAGATGACATCACGAGGAAGATTTAGTTTTTTGCATATATTGAAGAACTATCTCAAGACATCAGTTAGGAAGTTAAAGCTTTGTCACAAATGGGTCTCCAAGCATACTTCCAAAGTTGTGGCAAACTGGCTTAAGGACAACAAAGTCAAGGTATTGGAGTGTCCATCACAAAGCCCTGATCTCAATCCTATGTGGGCAGAACTGAAAAGGCATGTGCGAGCAAGGAGGCCTACAAACCTGACTCAGTTACACCAGCTCTGTCAGGAGGAATGGGCCAAAAGTCACCCAATTTATTGTGGGAAGCTTGTGGAAGGCTACCTGAAACGTTTGACCCAAGTTAAACAATTTAAAGGCAATGCTACCAAAAACTAATTAAACGTTTGTAAACTTCTGACCCACTAGGAATGTGATTAAAGAAATAACATCTGAAATATATTATTCTCGCCACTATTATTGTGACATTTCACATTCTTAAAATAAAGTGGTTGAACCTAAGACAGGAACATTTTACTAGGATTAAAATGTCAGGAATTCTGAAAAACTGAGTTGAAATGTATTTGGCGAAAGTGTATGTAAACTTCCGACTTCAACTGTATGAGAAAGAAACTTCCAAATATCTTAAGTCACAATACATATCCTTCTAGTGACAGCTCATGAACGACACTAGTGTTAGGGGTGCGTATCTGGTGGCAGGGAAGTCAGACGCTGGAGAGCAGAACTTGATAATAGCCAGAGCAGTTCAATAGTATAACCAACAGCATTAGAAAAAGTATGGGCACAATAACCCAACGTGCACCAGTCAAACATAACGTTCACAAGCACTTACAATAAACAATACCACAAAGACATGGGGGGGGGGGGGGGGGGGGGGGGGTAGAGGGTTAAATACACAACACATAATGACAACCAGGTGTGGGAAAAGGAGACAAAACAAATGGAAAATGGCTCGGCGATGGCCAGAAGACCGGCGACGTCTCCCCCGAACACGGAGAGGCATCGACTTCGGGCAGAAGTCGTAACAAGGTTGTTACGCACGCCTCTATGAAGAGGGAACGCTTACCCTGCTACAACGCAACTCCCAGTGAGGCGAAAGAGGTATGGGACTGTAGGTGCGAGTAAGGATGACAAAAGGCAGAGATTTGACGATTTCCAAGGAATTTATTCCTTCAAATCGAATTTAATTGTCACATACACATGGTTATTAGATAATGCGAGTGTAGCGAAATGCTTGTGCTTCTAGTTCCGATACTACAGTAATAACCAACGAGTAATCTAACCTAACAATTCCAAAACTACTACCTTATACACATAAGTGTAAAGGGATGAAGAATATGTACATAAAGATATATGAATGAGTGATGGTACAGAACGGCATAGGCAAGATGCAGTCGATGGTATCGAGTACAGTATATACATATGAGATGAGTAATGTAGGGTATGGGAAACAAAGTGGCATAGTTTAAAGTGGCTAGTGATACATGTATTACATAAAGATGCAGTAGATGATATAGAGTACAGTATATACATATACATGAGATGAGTAATGTAGGGTATGTAAACATATTAAGTAGCATTGTTTAAAGTGGCTAGTGATATATTTTTACATCAATTTCCATTATTAAAGTGGCTGGAGTTGAGTCAGTGTGTTGGCAGCAGCCACTCAATGTTAGTGGTGGCTGTTTAACAGTCTGATGGCCTTGAGATAGCGTTTTTTCAGTCTCTCGGTCCCTGCCTTGATGCACCTGTACTGACATTGCCTTCTGGATGATAGCGGGGTGAACAGGCAGTGGCTCGGGTGGTTGCTGTCCTTGATGATCTTTATGGCCTTCCTGTGACATCGGGTGGTGTAGGTGTCCTGGAGGGCAGGTAGTTTGCCCCCGGTGATGCGTTGTGCAGACCTCACTACCCTCTGGAGAGCCTTACGGTTGTGCGCGGAGCAGTTGTCGTACCAGGCGGTGATACAGCCCGACAGGATGCTCTCGATTGTGCATCTGTAGAAGTTTGTGAGTGCTTTTGGTGACAAGCCAAATTTTATCAGCCTCCTGAGGTTGAAGAGGCGCTGCTGCGCCTTCTTCACGACGATGTCTGTGTGGGTGGACCAATTCAGTTTGTCCGTGATGTGTACTCCGAGGAACTTAAAACGTACTACCCTCTCCACTACTGTCCTGTCGATGTGGAGAGGGTGGGTGCTCCCTCTGCTGTTTCCTGAAGTCCACAATCATCTCCTTAGTTTTGTTGACGTTGAGTGTGAGGTTATTTTCCTGACACCACACTCCGGGGGCCCTCACCTCCTCCTTGTAGGCCGTCTCGTCGTTGTTGGTAATCAAGCCTACCACTGTTGTGTCGTCCGCAAACTTGATGATTGAGTTGGAGGCGTGCGTGGCCACGCAGTCGTGGGTGAACAGGGAGTACAGGAGAGGGCTCAGAACGCACCCTTGTGGGGCCCCAGTGTTGAGGATCAGCGGGGAGGAGATGTTGTTGCCTACCCTCACCACCTGGGGGTGGCCCGTCAGGAAGTCCAGTACCCAGTTGCACAGGGCGGGGTCGAGACCCAGGGTCTCGAGCTTGATGACGAGCTTGGAGGGTACTATGGTGTTGAATGCCGAGCTGTAGTCGATGAACAGCATTCTCACATAGGTATTCCTCTTGTCCAGATGGGTTAGGGCAGTGTGCAGTGTGGTTGAGATTGCATCGTCTGTGGACCTATTTGGGCGGTAAGCAAATTGGAGTGGGTCTAGGGTGTCAGGTAGGGTGGAGGTGATATGGTCCTTGACTAGTCTCTCAAAGCACTTCATGATGATGGAAGTGAGTAGTTGTTTAGCTCAGTTACCTTAGCTTTCTTGGGAACAGGAACAATGGTGGCCCTCTTGAAGCATGTGGGAACAGCAGACTGGTATAGGGATTGATTGAATATGTCCGTAAACACACCGGCCAGCTGGTCTGCGCATGCTCTGAGGGCGCGGCTGGGGATGCCGTCTGGGCCTGCAGCCTTGCGAGGGTTAGCACGTTTAAATGTCTTACTCACCTCGGCTGCAGTGAAGGAGAGACCGCATGTTTTCATTGCAGGCCGTGTCAGTGGCACTGTATTGTCCTCAAAGCGGGCAAAAAAGTTATTTAGTCTGCCTGGGAGCAAGACATCCTGGTCCGTGACTGGGCTGGATTTCTTCCTGTAGTCCGTGATTGACTGTAGACCCTGCCACATGCCTCGTGTCTGAGCCGTTGAATTGAGATTCTACTTTGTCTCTGTACTGACGCTTAGCTTGTTTGATAGCCTTGCGGAGGGAATAGCTGCACTGTTTGTATTCGGTCATGTTACCAGACACCTTGCCCTGATTAAAAGCAGTGGTTCGCGCTTTCAGTTTCACGCGAATGCTGCCATCAATCCACGGTTTCTGGTTAGGGAATGTTTTAATCGTTGCTATGGGAACGACATCTTCAACGCACGTTCTAATGAACTCTCACACCGAATCAGCGTATTCGTCAATATTGTTATCTGACGCAATACGAAACATATCCCAGTCCACGTGATGGAAGCAGTTTTGGAGTGTGGAGTCAGCTTGGTCGGACCAGCGTTGGACAGACCTCAGCGTGGGAGCCTCTTGTTTTAGTTTCTGTCTGTAGGCAGGGATCAACAAAATGGAGTCGTGGTCAGCTTTTCCGAAAGGGGGGCGGGGCAGGGCCTTATATGCGTCGCGGAAGTTAGAGTAACAATGATCCAAGGTCTTTCCACCCCTGGTTGCGCAATCGATATGCTGATAAAATTTAAGGAGTCTTGTTTTCAGATTAGCCTTGTTAAAATCCCCAGCTACAATGAATGCAGCCTCCGGATAAATGGTTTCCAGTTTGCAAAGAGTTAAATAAAGTTCAGAGCTATCGATGTGTCTGCTTGGGGGGGGATATATACGGCTGTGATTATAATCGAAGAGAATTCTCTTGGTAGATAATGCGGTCTACATTTGATTGTGAGGAATTCTAAATCAGGTGAACAGAAGGATTTGAGTTCCTGTATGTTTCTTTCATCACACCATGTCACGTTAGCCATAAGGCATACGCCCCCGCCCCTCTTCTTACCAGAAAGATGTTTGTTTCTGTCGGCGCGATGCGTGGAGAAACCCGTTGGCTGCACCACCTCGGATAGCGTCTCTCCAGTGAGCCATGTTTCCGTGAAGCAAATAACTTTACAGTCTCTGATGTCCCTCTGGAATGCTACCCTTGCTCGGATTTCATCAACCTTGTTGTCAAGAGACTGGACATTGGCAAGAAGAATGCTAGAGAGTGGTGCACGGTGTGCCCGTCTCTGGAGTCTGACCAGAAGACCGCCTCGTTTCCCTCTTTTTCGGAGTCGTTTTTTTGGGTCGCTGCATGGGATCCACTCCGTTGTCCTGTTTGTAAGGCAGAACACAGGATCCGCGTCGCGAAAAATATTCTTGGTCGTACTGATGGTGAGTTGACGCTGATCTTATATTCAGTAGTTCTTCTCGACTGTATGTAATGAAACCTAAGATGACCTGGGGTACTAATGTAAGAAATAACACGTAAAAAAAACAAAAAACTGCATAGTTTCCTAGGAACGCGAAGAGAGGCGGTCATCTCTGTCGGCGCCGGAAGTGGTCAATCACCACCACCCCCTAAAAAAGTATGTGGACACCTGCTCGTCGAACATCTCATTCCAAAATCATGGGCATTAATATGGAGTTGGTCCCCCCTTTGCTGCTATTTTTTATTCATTTATATTTAACCAGGCATGTCAGTTAAGAACAAATTCATATTTTACAATGACGGCCTACCCCGGCCAAACCCTTCCCTAAGCCGGACGACGCTGGGACCATTGTGCGCCGCCCTATGGGACTCTCGATACAGCCTGGGATCGAACTAGGGGCTGTAATGACACCTCTAGCACTGAGATGCAGTGCGTTGGACCACTGCTACCACACAGCCAACAAGAGCATTAGTGAGGTTGGACACTGATGTTGGGCAATTAGGCCTGGCTCAAAGGTGTTCGATGGGGTTGAGGTCAGGTCTCTGTGCAGGCCAGTCAAGTTCTTCCACACCGATCTCGACAAAATATTTCTGAATGGCCCTCGCTTTGTGCACCGGGGCATTGTCATGCTGAAACAGAATGGGTCTTCCTCAAACTGTTGCAACAAAGTTAGAATCAAATCAAATCAAATGTATTTATATAGGCCTTCGTACATCAGCTGATATCTCAAAGTGCTGTACAGAAACCCAGCCTAAAATCCCAAACAACAAGCAATGCAGGTGTAGAAGCACGGTGGCTAGGAAAAACTCCCTAGAAAGGCCAAAACCTAGGAAGAAACCTAGAGAGGAACCAGGCTATGAGGGGTGGCCAGTCCTCTTCTGGCTGTGCCGGGTGGAGATTATAACAGAACATGGCCAAGATGTTCAAATGTTCATAAATGACCAGCATGGTCAAATAATAGGTCTGGGACAGGTAGCACGTCCTGTGAACAGATCAGAATTCCATAGCCACAGGCAGAACAGTTGAAACTGGAGCAGCAGCACGGCCAGGTGGACTGGGGACAGCAAGGAGTCATCATGCCAGGTAGCCCTGAGGCATGGTCCTAGGGCTCAGGTCCTCCGAGAGAGAGAAAGAAAGAGAGAATTAGAGAGAGCATACTTAAATTCACACAGGACACCGGATAAGACAGGAGAAGTACTCCAGATATAACAAACTGACCCTAGCCCTCCGACACATAATCTACTGCAGCATAAATACTGGAGGCTGAGACAGGAGTGGTCAGGAGACACTGTGGCCCCATCCGATGATACCCCCGGACAGGGCCAAACAGGAAGGATATAACCCCACCCACTTTGCCAAAGCACAGCCCCCACCACTAGAGGGATATCTTCAACCACCAACTTACCATCCTGATGCAAGGTCGAGTATAGCCCACAAAGTTCTCCGCCACGGCACAACCCAAGGGGGGGCGCCAACCCAGACAGGAAAATCACAGCAGTGACTCAACCCACTCAAGTGACGCACCCCTCCTAGGGACGGCATGAAAGAACACCAGTAAGCCAGTGACTCAGCCCCTGTAATAGGGTTAGAGGCAGAGAATCCCAGTGGAAAGAGGGGAACCGGCTAGGCAGAGACAGCAAGGGCGGTTCATTGCTCCAGAGTCTTTCCGTTCACCTTCACACTCCTGGGCCAGACTACACTCAATCATATGACGCACTGAAGAGAAGCACAAAATCGTCTAGAATGTCATGCTGTAGCATCAAATCAAATAACAACATTAGAGGATTAGAAAACCAACGCTTAAAAGAAAAGGTGTCCATGTATGCCGATGACTAGATACCTGCAATATCTCATTGAAGATAACTTTTCTGTACTCTCTGGACTAAAACCTTATTATGATAAGTGTACAATATTATGTTGGGATGTGGAATTGGAGACAAGTGGGGGTGGAGTTGCTGTGCGGGGGATAGATTGACGGTCAAAGATAAAAGTAAGAACAGAACAAAAAGTATGTTTGAATGACACTGAGGGGGCAGTGTTGTTACAGCTAATGCCGGTCTGAGGGGGCAGTGTTGTTACAGCTAATGCCAGTCTGCCTGATGCTGATGCCGTGCACCTGCATAGTTTATACACATGCATATACACACACTCGCATTCAAATGCACACACATGCACATACACTGACACACACACACATGTAAATAGTGACCTACATGCACTCAAACATATTCAGATGGCCTTACTGTTATGATTTTTGTTGTCCTTGATGTCTTGTTTTCTGCTTTCCTTTGTCTTTCTCTTTTTTGTCTTTTGTTAATTTGGTTGGTTGTTGGTGCATTGGGGACGGGGGCTTGGGGGACAGGGGTCTTGGGGGTTGGGAATGGAATTTTTCTCTGGGGGGGGCTCGGATGGTTGAGGGCAGCTCTTGGAGAACTGTGGGAGGGATCTTGGAGGGCTGGAGGCCTCGTGGTTGGGAGCTTGGGCTGGTGGCTGATGGATCGCTGGTTCGGGTACCCGTTTTTGACCTTGTGGGACATTGGTTGACGTGTCCTGTTAGATGACTAATGTGATGTAGATGTTGAGCGGCTTTACTGGAAATAGATTGTATGTTTTAAATATTCAATTAAAAAATGTTTTAAAAAAAAGATTTCCCTTCACTGGAACCAAGACAATTATTCCTTATCCACCAAACTTTACAGTTGGCACTATGCATTGCGGCAGGTAGCATTCTCCTGGAATCCGCCAAACTCAGATTCGTCCGTCATACTGCCAGATGGTGAAGCATGATTCATCACTCCAGAGAATGCGTTTCCACTGCTCCAGAGTCCAATGGTGGCGAGCTGTACACCACTCCAGCCGATCTTTGGCATATGTGCGGCTGCTTGACCATGGAAACTCATTTCAAAAAGCTCCCAACGAACAATTTTGTGCTGACATTAATCCCAGAGGCAGTTTGGTACTCGGTAGTGAGTGTTGAAACTGAGGACAGATGATTTGTACACGCTACGCGCCTCAGCGGTTCCGTTCTGTGAGCTTGTGTGGCCTACTACTTTGCGGCTGAGGCGTTGTTGCTCCTAGATGTTTCTACTTCACAATAACAGCACTTACAGTTGACCGGGGCAGCTCTTGCAGGTCAGAAATTTGAAGAACTGACTTGTTGGAAAGGGGGCATCCTATGACGGTGTCACGTTGAAAGTCACTGAGCTCTTCAGTAAGGCCATTCTACTGTCAATGTTTATCTATTGAGATTGCATGGCTGTGTGCTCGATTTTATACACCTGTCAGCAACAGGTGTAACTGAAATAGCCGAATCCACTAATTTGAAGGGGTGTCGACATACGTTTGTATACATAGTGTAAATATAAATTTCAAAGTTAGAAAATATTTTACGAATAGTTCTAAATGTCAGATAATGCAACATAGGCTAGAGCTTTCAAAACAACACGGAAACCTCTTAAATAAGGACATTTAAGTTTGTTCAAAAAACGTTACACAGATAAATCGAATCAGATTCCTGCCTGGCTACCCATCCACATCGCTCCGGGCCAACTGACGTTTATTGTCGCGATCGAACTTTGTAAAATGGAAATAAATGTAATAAAATGTTAAAAGCTGTATATGAAACAAGGGATCATGGAGAAACACTTCACCAGGTACCATAGTATTATTTTGAACACTATTAATATTTGATCCCCAAAAATAAACTACAAGAAGTTTAAACCAACAGTTTTCAAAGTAGGTTGAACGTTCTGGATGTTTGGTGTTCTGAAACAATGGACTTTGACGTCACTCGGGGAACCAGTCAATCAACTGCAGTATGTTATTATAGCAGGGGTTGGCATAGACTGTTGACAATATATAAACAATGTTTTGTTTCCAAATGTTTATTGAAAACATAAAAATATTTGCACAATGAGCCCTTGTTGTCTCTCAAATACATTGTTACAGTTGTTGGTTAGCTAGCTAGCGAATTTGATATATTAGCATAGACATGACATCAGTCAAAACACCTGAAAACAAGACATGGTATCAATTATTTTTATTTAACCTTTATTTAACCAGGTAGGCTAGTTGTGAACAAGTATTCCTTTACAACTGCGAACTGGCCAAGATAAAGCAAAGCAGTTTGACACATCCAACAACAACAGAGTTACACATGGAATAAATGTGCAATAAATGTGCAATAAATAGGCCATGGTGGTGAAGTAATTACAATATAGCAATTAAACACTGGAATGGAAGAATGTGCAGGAGACGAATGTGCAAGTAGAGATACTGGGGTGCAAAGGAGCAAGATAAATAAATAAATACAATATGGGGATGAGGTAGATTGGATGGGCTATGTACAGATAACAATAACAAGATATAACAAGCTGAAACAAGACACCTACGATTCCCCACATGGCAGTTTCTTGTCATAGTTGCTAGCTATCTGATTGTTCATAATCATAACAGTGCATGCCATCCGGCCACATCGATGTGCCAGTGCATCATTTTCGTGATGTTGTCAGCCATGCCCCAAGGGTATCCCTTGTTGGGACAGTGGTTAGGGCATTCATAATTGGTGATGGTGGCCTGAGTTGAAAACCAGCTAGGGGAATCACACTACTCTCACATTCTTAGCAATATCTTTGTCATTATTTGGCAACATTTACAACACCCCTAACTGATCTAATTAAAATCAGTTTCTCAATGAAAGTTAGAAATCTGTAGGATTACCCCTTGAGCACAAATTATGACCACATGTCCACTACCTCTCAAAAATGATCAGTATTAGTTAATTCTATATAGCTGAACATCTCTCCATCATCTTCTTGAAATGTACTTTTAAATAAATCTCAGCTCTGTTAAGAGTACACTCAAGAAAGTATTTTATTGACCATAGTGATTCAGGAGTAACATTAAAACAGGGTTACAGTGCCTTCAGAAAGAATTCATACCCCTTTACTTATTCCACAGTGTGTTGTGTTACAACCTGAATTCAAAATAGTTTAAGTGAAAACATTAGAAATGTTAGCAAATTTATTGAAAATGAAATATGGAAATATCTCATTTACATAAGACTTCACACCCCTGATTCAATACATGTTAGAATCACCTTTGTCAGCGATTACAGCTGTGAGTCTTTCTGGGTAAGTCTCTAAGCGCTTAGCACACATGGATTGTACAATATTTGCACATTATTCTTCTTTAAATTCTTCAAGTTCTGTCAAGTTGTTTTTTGATCATTGCTAGACAGCCATTTTCAAGTACTGCTTTAGATTTTCAAGCTGATTTAACTCAAAACTAACTAGGCCACACAGGAACATTCAATGTCATCTTGGTAAACTCCAGCGTATATTTGGCCTTGTGTTTTAGGTTATTGTCATGCTGAAAGGTGAATTGGTCTCTCAGTGTCTGCTGGAGAAAAAAAACTCACTAGTCCTTGCCGATGACAAGCATACCCATAACATGATGTAGCCACCACCATGCTTGAAAATCGTGACATGAGATGAGATGCTTCCTCTCCCTCTTTCCTCTCCTCTTGTCCTTCTCTCCTCCTCACCCCTCTCTCCTCTCCTCTTCTTCCTCCTCCTCCTCCTCACAAGCACATAACCTACTAACAGGAAATGAAAAACTATAATATCTTATGTTTCACAGAGTCGTGGCTGAATGACGACATGAATAACTGGCAGGTTATACACTGTATCGGCAGGATAGAGCAGCAGCCTCTGGTAAGACAAGGGGTGGTGGTCTATGAATATTTCTAAACAACAGCTGGTGCACAATATCTAAGGAAGTCTCGAGGTTTTGCTCGCCTGAGGTAGAGTATCTCATGATAAGTTGTAGACCACACTATCTACCAAGAGAGTTTATCGATATTCTTTGTAGCTGTCTATTAACCACCACAAACCGATGCTGGCACGAAGACCATTTTCAAAGAGCTGTATATAGCCATTAGTAAACAAGAAAACACACATCAAGGCAGCGCTCCTAGTGGCTGGGGACTTTAATGCAAGGAAACTTCAATCCGTTTTACCTAAAATCTACCAGCAAGTCAAATGTGCAACCAGAGGGGAAAAAAACTCTAGACCACCTTTACTCCACACACAGAGACGCGTACAAAGCTCTCCCTCGCCCTCCATTTGGCAAATCTGACCATAATTCTACTATCTTCCCGATTCCTGTTTACAAGCACAAATTAATGCAGGAAGCACCAGTGACTCACTCAATAAAAAAGTGGTCAGATGAAGCAGATGCTAAGCTACAGAACTGTAGCAGAACTGGAATCTTATAAGAAATCCCGCTATACCCTCAGACGAACTATCAAACAGGCAAAGTGTCAATAGCGGACTAAGATCGAATCATACTACACCGGCTCAGATGCTCGTCGGATGTGGCAGGGCTTGCAAACTATTACAGACTACAAAGGGAAGCACAGCCGAGAGCTGCCCAGTGACACGAGCCTACCATACGAGCTAAATTAATGCTATGCTTGCATCGAGGCAAGTGACACTGAAACATGCTTGAAAGCATCAGCTGTTCCGGATGACTGTGTGATCACGTTCTCTACAGCCGTAAGACACAGGTCAACATTCACAAGGCAGCAGGGCCAGACGGATTACCAGAACGTGTACTCCGAGCATGCGCTGACCAACTGGCAAGTGGCTTCACTGACATTTTCAACCTGTCCCTGTCTGAGTCTATAATAGCAACATGTTTCAAGCAGACCACCATAGTCAATGTGCCCAAGAACACTAAGGTAACATGCCTAAATGACTGTCAACCCGTAGCACTGACGTCTATAGCCAAGAAGTGCTTAGAAAGGCTGGTAATGGCTCACATCAACCGTAGACCCACTCTAATTTGCATTCCGCCCCAACAGATCCAAAGATGATGCAATCTCTTTTGCACTCCACACTGCCTTTTCACACCTGGACAAAAGGAACACCTACGTGAGAATGCTATTCATTGACTACAGCTCAGCGTTCAACACCATAGTGCCCTCAAAGCTCATCACCAAGCTTAGGACCCTGGGACTAAACACCTCCCTCTGCAACTGGACCCTGGACTTCCTGACGGGTCACCCCCAGGTGGTAAGGGTAGGCAACAACACATCCGCCGCGCTGATCCTCAACACGGGGGCCACTCATGGGTGCGTGCTCAGTCCCCTCCTGTTCACTCATGACTGCACGGCCAGGCTCGCCTCCAACACAATCATTAAGTTTGCCGATGACACAACAGTGGTAGGCCTGATCACCGACAACGAAGAGACAGCCTATAGGGAGGTCAGAGATCTGACCGTGTGGTGCAAGGACAACCCTCCCTCAATATGATCAAGACATAGGAGATTATTGTGGACTACAGGAAAACGAGGACTGAGCATGCCCCCATTTTCATCGACGGGGCTGTGGTGGAGCAGGTTGAGAGACTCAAGTTCCTTTGCGTCCACATCACCTACAAACTAGAATGGTCCAAACACACCAAGACAGTCGTGAAGAGGGCACGACAAAACCTATTCCACCTCAAGAGACTGAAAAGATTTTGCGTGGGGCCTCAGATCCTCAAAAGGTTCTGCAGCTGCACCATCGAAAGCATCCTGACATGTTGCATCACTGCCTGGTATGGCAACTGCTCGACCTCCAACCGGGACTACAGAGGGTAATGCGTACGGCCCAGTACATCACTGGGGTCAAGCTTCCTGCCATCCAGGACCACTATACAGCCAGTATCAGAGGAAGGCCCTAAAAATTGTCAAAGACTCCAGCCACCCTAGTCATAGACTGTTCTCTCTGCTACTGCACAGAAAACAGTACCGGAGTGCCAAGTCTAGGCTTCTAAACAGCTTCTACCCCCTCAAGCCATAAGACTTCTGAACATCTAATCAAATGGCTAACCAGACTATATGCATTGCTCCCCCATCTTTTATGCTGCTGCTACTCTCTGTTATTATCTATGAACAGTCACTTTGATAACTCTACCTACAGTAGGGAATGACACAAATATTAATTTTCACAAAGTCTGCTGCCTCAGTTTGTATGATGGCAATTTGCCATGCAAATAGACTGAATCCCCAAAAACATTCCACTGCATTTCAGCCCTGCCACAAAAGGACCAGCTGACATCATGTCAGTGATTCTCTTAACACAGGTGTGAGTGTTGATGAGGACAAGGCTGGAGATCACTCTGTCATGCTGATTGAGTTCAAATAACAGACTGGAAGCTTAAAACAGAGGGTGGTGCTTAGAATCATTGTTCTTCCTCTGTCAACCATGGTTACCTGCAAAGAAACACGTGCCGTCATCATTGCTTTGCACAAAAAGGGCTTTACAGGCAAGGAGATTGCACCTAAATCAAGCATTTATCGGATCCTCAAGAACTTCAAGGTGAGGGGTTCAATTGTTGTGAAGAAGGCTTCAGGGTGCCAAAGAAAGTCCAGCAAGCGCCAGAACCGTCTCCTGAAGTTGATTGAGCTGCGGGATCAGGGCACCAGCAGTACAGAGCTTGCTCAGGAATGGCAGCAGGCAGGTGTGAGTGCATCTGCACACAGAGTGAAGCAAAGACTTTTGGAGGATGGCCTGGTGTCAAGAAGGGCAGCAAAGAAGCCACTTCTCTCCAGGAAAAACATCAGGGACAGACTGATATTCTGCAAAAGGTACAGGGATTGGACTGCTGAGGACTGGAGTAAAGTTATTTTCTCTGATGAAACCCCTTTCTAATTGTTTGGAGCACCCAGAAAAAAGCTTTTCCGGGTGAAGACAAGGTGAGCACTACCATCAGTCCTGTGTCATGCCAACAGTAAGCATCCTAAGACCATTCATGTGTGGGGTTGCTTCTCAGCCAAGGGAGTGGGCTCACTCACAATTTTGCCTAAGAACACAGCCATGAATAAAGAATGGTACCAACACATCCTCCGAGAGCAACTTCAATCAAACATCCAGGAACAGTTTGGTGACGAACAATGCCTTTTCCAGCATGATGGAGCACCTTGCCATAAGGAAAAATTGATAACTAAGTGGCTCGGGGAACAAAACATCGATATTTTGGGTCCATGGCCAGGAAACTCTCCAGACCCTAATCCCATTGAGAACGTGTAGCCAATCCTCAAGAGGCAGGTGGACAAAGTACACCCACAAATTCTGAGAAACTCCAAGCATTGATTATGCAAAAATGGGCTGCCATCATTCAGGATGCAGTCCAGAAATGTATTGATTTCTGGACTGCATGCCAGGGTGGATTGCAGAGGTCTAGAAAAAGAAGGGTCAACACTACAAATATTGACTCTTTGCATCAACTTCATGTAATTGTCAATAAAAGCCATTGACACTTATGCTATACTTCAGTATTCCATAGTAACATCTGACAAAAATATCTAAAGACACTGAAGCATCAAACTTTGTGTAAATTAATATTTGTCTCATTCTCGAAACTTTTGGCTACGACTGTACATATTACCTCGACTAACTGGTGCCCCAGCACATTGACTCTGTACTTGTACCCCCTAGCTATTTACTGCTGCTCTTTAATTTCTTTAACTTTTACTTCATTTTCTTTGGTATTTCTCTTAAAACTGCATTGTTGGTTAAGGGCTTGTAAGCAAGCATTTCACTGTAAAGTCTACACCTTAGTGAATAAAATTTGATTTTGACTATCCAACATATTAGACCAACATGATATATTTCTGAAATCCTCAAGATGTTTCCTAATCACACAAAGAGGAAAAATGTTAATAGCAGGCATGACACATCCACTTGTGTACACTGCGCCAAAACCATATTTTCAGTTAGCATTTGGTTAACTGGAACAGCCATGCCAGGTACCTCAAGATACGATATGTAGTGTGATTCTCAATTATTATAGTCCTAAATTGTACACCAATGACAATTCAATTCACACTTTATATCGTCATCTTGAGGATTTCAGCAATATGTGTTAATGTTAGATAGCGGTTACAGAAGACGGAAATGCAGTGTCCCACTTTTTATGAAATCATCCTACTATATATATATATATATATATATATGTTAGCTGACAACTTCACAAAAACTAAGTGTACGCTGCAATGGGGCAGGAGTCAGAGTTGTTGTGATTCTAGATGGCCAGATAGCTAGCAACAATGACAAAGAAAATGCCATGTAGGGAATCGTGACTCATTTCATCTTGTTTTCGATACCATGTCATTTTGACTTAATGCATGTAAATGCAAATATGGCTCAAATTCACTAGCCAGCTAACCAACAACTTTAATGATGTATTTAAGAGACAAGTTCTCATTGTGCAAATGTATGTTTTCAATAAACATTGGAGACAAAATAGTTTACATGTTGTCAAAAATCTAAGCCAACCCAATCTGTCTTGCCCCAAAGTTGGACAAGCGTCAGTTGTGGCGCAGCGGTCCAAAGCACTGCATCTCAGTGCTAGAGGCGTCACTACAGACCCTGGTTCGATCCTGGACTGCATCACAACCGGCCGTGATTTGATTCCCAAAGGGTGGCGCACCATTGGCCCAGCGTCGTTAGGGTTTGGCCAGGGTAGCCTGTCATTGGAAATAAGAAATTGTTCTTAATTGACTTGCCTTAAAATGTTAAATGAATAAAAGACAGCCCCACTTTAGCTACTCCATGCTATCTTACTTCAGCTAGCTATGGTTGGTAAAGAGATAAAAAAAATAAAAAAACACAATTACAAAATTGAAACCTAATATGGGAAACTTTATTTTTATGCACCAGTACATAGTATGCACATTTACGTCACAATGCATTATTTATGACAATTTTATAACCTTAACATCAAAACAGCAAAAAAAAAATGTCACTGATCTTACCGTGTGCTCCGTGGGGTGTGCATCCTGTTTGAAGCTTGCTCTGCACTCTCGCTGATGACACAATTTTAGGGCTTTCTGTATAGTGGTCTTATGTTGGTGGGGTAATTTCAGCCTGATTTAATGTTTATCGTGAATCAATATCATAAAAAGTTTAAGTATTTTTATTTCACCTTTATTTATACAGGTAAAACAATTAAGAACAAATTCTTATTTACAATGACCTGTCAAATATCAATAAACAATTATACTATGGAGATAGATGTACAGCGCATTCGGAAAGTACTCAGACCCCTTGAATTTTCCCACATTTTGTTACAGCTTTATTCTAGAAACAGGATTTTTTTTAAATCCCCCTCAATCTACACACAATACCCCATCATGACAAAGCGAAAAACGTTTTTTTTTTTTTGAAATGTTTGCAAATATATTAAAAATTAAAAACAGAAATACCTCATTTACATAACTATTCAGACCATTTGCTATGAGATTTGAAATTGAGCTCAGGTGTATCATGTTTCCATTGATCATCCTGGAGATGTTTCGGCAACTTGATTGGAGTCCACCTGTTGGTATATGCATTTATATATAATTTCTTTTGACTGTTGGTACTTCACCCCTTTTCTCCGCAATTTCGTGATATCCAAATTGATAGTTACAGTCTTGTCCGTACAGAAGTTGCAGCGATGGGACTCGGGAGAGGCGAAGGTCGAGAGCCATGCGTCCGAAACAACTGCGCCAAGCCGCACTGCTTCGACACATGCTCGCTTAACCCAGAAGCCAGCTGCACCAATGTGTCGGAAGAAACACCGTACAGCCGGTGACCGAAGTCAGCGTGCATGCGCCTGGCCGCCACAAGAAGTCGCTAGAGTGCGATGGGACAAGGACATCCCAGCCGGCCAAACCCTCCCCTAACCTGGACGAAGCTGAGCCAATTGTGCGCCGCATCATGGGTTTCCTGGTTGCAGCCGGCTGCAGCACAGCCCAGGATCGAACGCAGATCTCTAGTGACGCCTCTAGCACTGCTATGCAGTGCCGTAGACCACTGTGCCACTCAGGAAGCCCTTGTGGTAAATTCAATTGATTGGATATGATTTGGAAAGGCACACCTGTCTCTGTAAGGTCCCACAGTTGACAGTCAGAGCAAAAACCAAGCCATAAGATCAAAGGAATTGTCCGTAGAGCTCCGAGACAGGATTGTGTCGAGGCACAGATCTGGGGAAGGGTACCAAAACATTTCTGCAGCATTGAAGGTCTCCAAGAACAGTGGCCTCCATCATTCTCATATGGAATAAGTTTGGAACCACCAAGATTCCTCCTAGTGCTGGCTGCCCGGCCAAACTGAGCAATCGGGGACAAGGGCCTTGGTCAGGGAGGTGACGAAGAACCCAATGGTCACTCTGACAGAACACCTCTGTGGAGATAGAACCTTCCAGAAGTACAACAATCTCTGCAGCACTCCACCAATCAGGCCTTTAGGACAAGTCTCAATGTCCTCAAGTGGTCCAGCCAGAGCCCGGACTTGAAACCAATCATATATCTGGAGACCTGAAAATAGCTGTGTAGCGACGCTTCCCTTCCAACCTGACAGAGCTTGAGGATCTGATAAGAAAATGGGAAAACTCACCAAATTGAGGTGTAACAAGCTTGCAGCGTCATACCCAAGACAACTTGAGGCTGTAATCACTTCCAAAAAGGTGCGTTAACAAAGAACTGAGTACTTATGTAAATGTCATATTTTTTATAAATGTGCACACCTCAAAAATATTTTGGCTGTCATTATGGGGTACCGTGTAGATTGAGGAAAAACACTAATCCATTTTAGAATAAGTCTGAAAATTAACAAAATGTGGAAAAAGTTAAAGGGTCTGAATACTTCCCGAATACACTGTACACACAAATAAAACACGAAAAGCAAAGCACATCTATATAAAACAAACATTCAGTAAAAAGTCCCTTTAACATCCACCTGAATTGCCCTAGAGCAGGGGTGTCAAACTCATAGTCCTCTGTAGCTCAATTGGTACACCATTGCACTTGCAATGCCAGGATTGAGGGTTTGATTCCCAGGACCACCTGTATGCAAAATATATTCACGCAAGACTAAATCATGTTGGATTAAAGCGTTTGCTAATAGGCATATTTTAATCCATGGAGGCTTTAGTGTCTGCAGGTTTTTCCTTTCAATTAAGCACTAGACAACCAGGTGTGGGTCTAATTAGTTCCTTACTAATTATAGACCTTAATACATCAAGTACAAGGAAGGAGCGAAAACCCAGACACTTGGATTGAGTGACAGCGGTGCACTGGAGGCACCAAATCCACCAACTTTATGAAAACTTTGAGATCACGGAGGTGCAAAAAAAACTACAAGCAGATTTACCTAACGCTATGGAGATTGAAGGGATCTCCTGGGTTAGCCATCCCTGAGTCCGAGCTGAAATTTACTTCAAAGTGCATTTCAAGAAAAACATTGGAGAGATGCTCAGCTATATAGAATTAATAAATACTGATATGTGCTCAAGAGGTAATCCTACAGATTCACATCTTTCAATGAGAAACTGATTTTAATTAGATCAGTAAGGTCAAATAATTACATTAACATATATTGCTAAGAATGAGAGTAGTGTGGGTCTCGAACCCATGCCACCAGCACCAATGACAAACACACTAACCACTCTCCAATAAGGGATATCCCTAGGACATGTGCTTATTGGGCCAGTATAGTAAGGCCCTGTCCACAAGCAAACCCAAACCCTCGGCACTTGTGTACATGTGAAACAGTCTAGGTGTAAATAATAGGGTGAATGCACTTAAGTAAATCTCAGCTCTGTTAAAAATACTCAAGAAAAACTACAACATTAAAAACAGGGTCATATACCCCACCAACATTAGACAACTACACACAAATCCCTAAAATAAGTAATCAAATCAGAGAACAGTCAGATTAACACAACTGACAGACATGGTGGTGTAGCAGGACGATAGGAATGCCGTGAACCAAGAGGTTGAGAGTTAATGGATCGGTGGTTCAAATATCAGAATCTTGATGGGCTCGGTTACAGTAACATGGGGTGACGTGTAATGATGGAACAAATGTTTTGGAGAATGTTTCTTTGGGATCATCAGGCGACTTCCGGACAACTGACAAATGTTCTGGCAACGTTACAATGAAACATGTCTAGAACATTCATATTTTAGAGTTTGCCATGTTCTGTGTATGTTTGGTGGGACACTAGAATATTCTCCCAACCCTTAGAAAACATATCTAGAACATTGAATATTCAGTGAACATGGTAATCACGTTCTGGGTAAGTTGTGTTTGACATTAACGGAATGGTCTCTTGGAAACAGTCCTTGCACTTCACTGGAACCTTCCTATGAAAACAGTAGACTCTTAAGGGAACTTCCTCTGAAGTTGTGGGAACATTTGTTAGCAGGGTTTTGAGAGGTGGAAAATGCATGCGCCTATTCACCTGGTGGTCCCATGGGCTGCTAACTTCCCTCTCTCTTGCTGCCTTATTCGTGTGCTGTTCTGTTCCCTCAATAATGGCTTGAATAATAGGCTCATTAGGAGTTTTATATGCAGAGACCATGGCATGTTTTCTAATATGAGATTGTGGCAGTTAGCATTCAGACCTTATGACTACACTCCCAGTCAGTAACCTTTTGGACGTATGGGCATTGATTTGGACAGGAAACGGGTTATTTGTTGAATGAACATACCCCTGATCAAGTCATCCCAGCGTCTCATATTTTATTACAAAATTACTGTTATATTACAGCTGTTATGATCACATTTCAGCAAAGTCTATATTATGCAAATCACCCTGTCATCACTATCGACATCTGTAAATTAACCAAAACATTGTGATATGTAATTTGAAAAAAAAAAACATTCTCCATAGGATAGCTCTAAAATGCTGCACTGTTTGCAGTGCTACGCAGCGAGTCCTACGCCACAAGTTTATTGAGTGGTTCCCCAAGTGCTAGCACGAGTAATTGGCAGGAAACCAAATGTTTTTTTAATGTCTATGCAAATGCACATCAATTTATTATTTTTTTTATTAGGAGAAATAAGATTACTATTCTGCCCTACAAAGCAAAAAAGGCACTAACTGCTCATGGTGTAGAACTGAGAAAGATTGCTTTTATTTACCTTGTTTCACAGTAACTGCTAACATGCCCCTCACTTTCTCCAAAACACAAGAGGCAGGATACTTGTCCACATGTATTTCATGAAGAAAAAAATAAATAAAACAGCTCATTTGACCAGTTACTGCCTTTTTTGCTTGTGAATAGGCTACGCTGTGGTTGTTTGCCCTGTTCCATATGCATCCTTTAACAGATGTATAGGAGCTCTTAACTTATCACATTCAAAAAGAAAACTACCTTCTTAACACATGAAAATAAAATAAAAAATAAAATCACACCATTTGAACAGACCCAATTATCCAAAATACAGTAATGACATGACTAGAAATGTATATAAAATAGCTGTAATATTCTAGCAAGTGAATGCTGCATAGTTATACATGACTTCATTGTCAAAGATGTGTGTATCATTTATAAAACAGAAGAAAATTACATTTCATAATGGTTCAAAAGAAAAAAATATATATATACACACACACTGTAGGTTCAACTCACCACTTATCCATTCCTTCCCTTATCAGTCAAGGGGTGGCCTATACTATGTGCAGTGTTAGACAAAACAAACCAGATTTTTGGATGTTTAGGTAATACACCAGCATCCTCTTATGTAAACATATATTAAAACATAAATATTATTTTTTCCCAATCTCAGAAAAGTATCCCAAACAATCCCCCCAAACGGAGCACAGCCAAGACAAAGCACCGTCTCGATTTGAGATGTACATGTTTAAACAGTTTGTTACATGGAGGACAAAAGGACTAAGACTCTTGACGGCCGTTCACATTGGGTAGGCAATAAGTGGTCGAATCTCTGACCTCGAATGATCTTCTGGGCTTACCTCACCTTGTCTATGATTGAGTCAACCTTCACCTCGAACCTCCGGTTGCTCTGGCTCAGTCAGAGGTCTTCCTGCTCTTTGACCAGCCAGACCCCATTTCTGGGCCTCTTCACAGAGTTTGTCCTCAGCCTCATCAGTCCTTCTCATTTTCTGGTCCCTCCAGCAAGGCATTCTGTTGCATTCCTTCAAAAACCGGTCGTTGTGCAGCATGGCAGGAACAGGGACTCCAATGATATTGACTGGGCAAGGCACAAAGTTCACTCTCCTCAAAGTGACTGATTTTTTGGAGTTTCCGGTACCTTCCAAATGCAGTGCTTGTGTCCCTGTTAGAGATGGTGGCCGATGAGAGTTGGGTACCGTTACCTCTTCTGACCACACCTGTGTGGAACTGCAGTCTTGCTGTGTGGCCTGTAGAGGGTCCAATTATGTTTGTCAGTCTTATGTATGACTGCATCTGGACAGGGCCAACAGCCAAGTCCGGTGGTTTTGAGAGGACCGTCTGTTTGAGAGACTCCTTTGACAGATTTGTCAAAAGAATCTTGGGTTGATTCTTCAGGACGACTTTCGCTGCTGCACTTAACAAAGCATAGTTGATTTCAGTGTTCTTGTCCAGGGGTTTTCGACTCTTCTTTTTGCCAGTCTTTTTAACCTTTGAGGTAGCAATGTCCAGAGTACTCTGCGTCTTTACTAAAGGCCTGAGTACTGAAGTACAAGACCTGTAACCATAGACATCCTTACTTTTAAGTACAGTAGGCTTGTGACCTTCATCTTTGAGTCCCTCAATAAAAGTGGCCAGTTCCTTTTCACTGTCAAAAAGGTCATCTGACATAGGACTGAATGCCTTCAGGGTCTCCAGTAGAGTAGTTTGGCCAGCTGAGGTGAATCGCGACCATGACAAGACAACCTTCTCTGCAGCTTCCTTACAATTCATGGCATATACCATCTGTTAGCATTCGCAATACTCACGTCCGAGATGAGCTCTGTGGGAAAGAAAAGTTTTAAAAAATCAATTAGAAAATGTGCAGTGACTTCGTACTAAAACTTCTGTAAATCATTGACATTCAAAAACTTTAATATGGGACATTTCAGGTTGCTGATTATGTAGGCTAACATTTGATTCAAAATATCAGAAAAAAAAAAAAGGGGAAACACCGACACGTCAAGGGGAGTACAAATCTGAAGCATCCGTTTAGAACTTCCACTCACCACCAAATGTGGTGATGAGCGGAAGTCCAGTCGCAAGAAGTGGGAGAAAAATTGTTAAATTAAACTTGGCCGACATTCTTGTAATTCAATCTCAATACAGCTTTGGGTTCCTGATGCGCTCTTTTCATGCATAAAAAAAATTATGCTTCAACTAGAGTTAATGCGACCACTATCTGACTTTAATTAATAAGGTGACTGGGAATCATATTTTGTAAGCGTTCTGCCGTGTTTGAGAAGTCAAAGCCCTTTGGATGAGTTCTGTACACCTGCCACATTTGATATTGAGTTCTGCGCCAAGCAGAGCAGGCAGGGCCGTTGCAACTCCAGACACAGTGTACACATGCAGCTTCAGAGCCAGTATGGTTCTTCCTTCAGACAAGCATGCATAAACTTTCATTTTTAAATCTCCTTCACATTCACTTGTAAAATGTACAAGTTCAACAATACAGTAGCTCCCACAACACAAATAACAGCTGGATAGCATGTCTTTGTGATCGCTAGCTAAATATGCTAACAGCCTCCATGGAAATTCAACATTGTGCTAATTTTATTAGCATTCTGATAAGAGGCTCAATGGTATTTGGCTGTTTTTAGCACCCCCTTGAGCACTAAGCCAGTAATACCATTTTTTTTTATTTCACCTTTATTTAACCAGGTAGGCTAGTTGAGAACAAGTTCTCATTTGCGACCTGGCCATGATAAAGCGTAGTAATTTGACACAAGAGTTACACATGGAATAAACAAAACAGTCAATAATACAGTAGAACAAAAGAAAAAAAGTCTATATACAGTGAGTGCAAATGAGGTAGGTTAAGGAAATAAATAGGCCATGGTGGCAAAGTAATGACAGTATAGCAATTAAACACTGGAATACCGTAAATCCCAGGATGCGAGAAGGATGGTATGGAGATTTGTTTATATATATTTTAAAAATCGGGGAAAATCGCACAGCCCTAATGGAGGCATTGTTATTAGGAGATTTGTCACAGAGGGGATGACATGTTAGACATCAGTTGGTCAGAAAGATGGTTTTATACAGAGGGTTGTTCTATAACAGAATGTGTACAAGTAGGTTAGTTAAAAGGGATGAAGTGGAAAACCTATAGGAGGATAGCGCTCCAAGATGAGGGATATACATGACAGCAAGCTGTTCAATAATGAGCCATACCGACTGACAAGTGGTGTGGATTGGGAAAGTTCAGCTCAGTCCCACAGTATGTTATCAATAGTTTAATGGCTGTGATCAGGGGGAATAGGATGGATCAACTAACCTAAATGAACAGATGGAAAGGAAGCCTTAACAGAATAAAGACAATCCAAAACATGCACCCTGTTTGCAATATGGCACTAAAGTAAAATTGCAAGAAATGAACTAGAAGTCCTGAATACAAAGTGTTATGCTTGGGGCAAATCCAACACGTCACTGAGTACTACTTCACAACTTCCATGATCGTGGCTGCATCATGTTACGGGAATGCTCGTCATTGGATAAAAAATTAATCTGAATAGCGCTAAGCACAGGCAAAATCCTAGAGCAAAACCTGGCTCAGCCTGCTTTCCAACAGAAACTGGGAGACAAATTCACCTTTTAGCATGGCAATAACTAGTGTCTCACATTTTGGGGAATATTCAGAGGTGGAAACTTTGTGGGAATTAACAAATGCTAATTAATATTAAAACCATTTAAAATGTAGATGTTTTTTGCATTGGATAGATTTACCATATATGATAAACAACTTTTACCTTATAAGTAGACAATTGCAAATGATTAAATCCTTCCAATAGAAAGAATTTAGTACCGAAATGAACTTTAAATGAGTTGACTCTTCATATGGGATGATTTCACTGAACAAAATGGATTATTGAATGATCCATCACATCTCCCAAAAACATTTTCAACATAACATCATAGTCTAGAAACTAAAGCCTTGGTTGTCTTCCTCGCAGGCTTCCACGTCTTCTCCCTGGACCTCCTTAATGTCCACCAATATATATATATATATATACTATATACTATATACAATGTGTGCAAAAGGCATGAGGTAGGAGAATTACAATTTTGCAGATTAACACGAGTGATAAATGATCAGATGGTCATGTACAGGTAGAGATATTGGTGTGCAAAAGAGCAGAAAAGTAAATAAATAAAAACAGTATAAAAACAGTATGGAATGAGGTAGGTGAAAATGGGTGGGCTATTTACCAATAGACTATGTACAGCTGCAGCGATTGGTTAGCTGATGTTTGAAGTTTGTGAGGGAGATAAGTCTCCAACTTCAGCGATTTTTGCAGTTCGTTCCAGTCACAGGCAGCAGAGTACTGGAACGAAAGGCGGCCAAATGAGGTGTTGGCTTTAGGGATGATCAGTGAGATACACCTGCTGGAACGCGTGCTACGGATGGGTGTTGCCATCGTGACCAGTGAACTGAGATAAGGCGGAGCTTTACCTAGCATGGACTTGTAGATGACCTGGAGCCAGTGGGTCTGGCGACGAATATGTAGCGAGGGCCAGCCGACTAGAGCATACAAGTCGCAGTGGTGGGTGGTAGGTGCTTTAGTGACAAAGCGGATGGCACTGTGATAAACTGCATCCAGTTTGCTGAGTAGAGTGTTGGAAGCCATTTTGTAGATGACGTCGCCGAAGTCGAGGATCGGTAGGATAGTCAGTTTTACTAGGGTAAGCTTGGAGGCGCGAGTGAAGGAGGCCTTGTTGCGGAATAGAAAGCCGACTCTTGATTTGATTTTCGATTGGAGATGTTTGATATGAGTCTGGAAGGAGAGTTTACAGTCTAGCCAGACACCTAGGTACTTATAGATGTCCACATATTCAAGGTCGGAACCATCCAGGGTGGTGATGCTAGTCGGGCATGCAGGTGCAGGCAGCAATCAAACAGCCTTCATGTTCACAGCATTGTATGTTACCAGTACAAATACCTTCTGTGGTCCAAGGTCATTAATGACAGCCTTCAGCTTACGTGCAACGTAGAGACCGGTGTGTCTGTTGACCCTTGAGTCTGTGCTCTTGTAGAATACTGGTTGAGGGAGTGGAGATGGTAGTTAATTATTCCTTTCTCTCAAACATTTGGCCACCCATCACCGCCATGATTTGCTTGACCTTCACTTGAACGCTGTTGAAATCTGCATCCAGCAAATGAGCAGATAAAGCATGTCTGGTGGGAGGGGTATATACTGGGTGAAGAACATTCAGAAATCTCTTCCAATACACATTGCCTGTGAGCATCAGAGGTGAACCAGTTGCATACACAGCTCGAGGAAGACATTCATTAGCATTTCTCTGACTATGTTCCATTGAGTCAAAACAACTTCTGATTCCAGGAGGACCATGAGCTGTTGCTATTGATAATATGTCTGATTCATCATTCACCTCCCATAGTAGAGGGACTTTCGTCAGAGGTTGCTTGTTGTGAGCACAGAGGGAACTTCATGCACTTGGCCAAGATGCTGCTGCATCTTTGTTGCATTCTTCACATAGGATTTGGCACAGTATTTTACAGCTTTCCCTTCTACATTAGCTGCAGTGAAATCTCTCCACACAGATATGCCACAGGCACTTTCCTGTAAAGATTAGGGGGGGAAAATGAGTTAAAATAAAAGTTACCAATTATTTGTAACGATAAATAGTTAACCTCTCTGCGCACGGAACCCGCTAGCGGGCTGAAGCTCCACAACATACGGTTATCGCTACATAAATAGTCATATTAAACATTAATGAAATTACAAGTGTCTCCCATGTATCGAAAGCCTAGAATCTTGCTAATCCAACTGCGGTGTCAGATTTTTAAAAAGGATTTACTGCGAAAGAATATGATGCGATTACCTGAGCATAGAGCCCCATAAAAATAAAAGATTGCCCAGCATAGGCGTAACATTCACAAACTGCATTAAAATAAATCGTTTACCTTAGACGATCTTCATTTGTTTGCAATTCCAATGCTCATTGTTAGATCTTTTGTTTGATAAAATCCATTTTATAGTCTAACACGAAACATTTTGTGAAACGCTTGTGTCGTGAATTCCGTCTCATTCCATTTGACGACACATTCCAGGTAAATAACCCACACAGAACGTGACTTTTCCAGTCATGTTTGGTTTCACTGCAATCAACTGGTTTGTTTGTAACACAATCAAACCTGATGGGCCGTTTCGCGGGACGTATTGACTGAAAGAAACCGATTTGAAGACAAGTCATGACATTGTGCACCAATGATTTGCCCGCTGTTTCGTTGATTGACTCTTAACCCAATGACCACGGATAGTCTTGAAATCTAGCTGGGTAGATAGCCAATGAGCTGAGCTAAACGGCAATACGCCATGTTTATGTGTTGCAAGACCAACCCATGTAATAAGTTCCAGCGTAAAGTGAGTCATTCGCTATTGAAGTTTCATACCGGAAGGCATATTACGCACTGCATTGTTTGGTAAACGCGCAGATTCAGCTGTTTATATATCAATCATTATGGCGACTAAGTCAGGGAAAGCTAAATCTAAGTCTAGATATACACACAATTTTAGAATAAATTGATTGGGAAGGTGAGACAGATTGTTGTAGGACGATTCATTTAGCGTTTGTGGAGGAATATTTTTTGAACGGGAGAGGACATCGTTTTGGATGGGCAAGTTGTTATCATGCTAAATGCCCTTGTTTGAAATTAATATTAAAGCGATTTTTATTTTAGAAGCAATATAAAACATGTCATAAAATGTGAGATCCGTGTGTCTGCCGCCCCATCCCAACCCACTTGAAATAGCCTATGAGGTTGTTGAGGGGAGAGCAGGCCCACACAATGGCCGAAGTGAAATGGAGACAGTAGATACAGCTGAAATGTCATAATATAAGAGAGTAGATGTAGCAGGTCATAATGTATTCAACCTTATGTTCCCCGTACTCTCATATGTTTATTATACCTGTTGATACAGGGCTCATGCGAAACTATTCTAACTGGACATTTTCTTTCACAGTGACACTGACTCCGAATGGGAGTCTTATCCGGTGTCCTGTGTGAATTTCAGTATGCTCTCTAATTCTCTCTCTCGCCGAGGACCTGAGCCCTAGGACCACGAGTCAGGACTACCTGGCACGATGACTCCTTGCGGTCCCCAGTCCGCCTTGCCGCTGTTCCAGTTTCATCTGTTCTGCCTGCGGCTATGGAACCCTAAACTGTTCATTTTTTACTCTGCTTTCCTGTTGCACCCTCTACAATCACTGTGATAATATACACATATATATTTTTTTTTAATCAATAATTATTCCCCCCCCCCCCCCCCCCCATTTTGTTTCAAAATGTGTACCTTCACCAATTTGGCCACTTGGGTACATTTGGGCTACTTGTGTGGGACACCTAGGTGACTTCATGATAAATGTCAAGTAGCACACTCAATTTGGAAGTTATCATTCTGGAACTTTGCACAAGTACTGTTGCCCTCATTTTTCACTGAAATTGTCCCCATCATCCTATCGGAATGTTTGTTTGATCTTGTTCATTTTAAAGATAAAAAACCATACGTTTTTTATTTTTGTCATCGTTTTATCTAAACCAGATCTATTGTGTTATATTCTCCTACAATTCACATGTACACAAACTTCAGAGTGTTCTTTCAAATGGTACCAAGAATATGCATATTAGATTTGGGTATGTCTTCAGGTGGAAATTGCACAAAGTAGGGGGGGGGGGACGACTCTAAGAGGTTATTAAGCAGTTAGATAAAAGTCCTTCGTGAGATGTCACTCAGCAGGTTCAAGCAAGCTAAAAACCCACATGGTAGCAAAAACTAACTAGCAGAAATGGCTAACAAGTTAGAAATAATTTAAACACTTTGCTGCAGGCTACAATTTAGTAGCTAACAAAAATATACTGTCTCAATATATATTCACCCCGCCCAGTAATGTAATCAAAACTTAACAGAAAGTATGTAGTCCTTGGCTTAGACAGTGTTGTAGTGTGGGCTCAAAAGCGTCGCATTAATGTGCAACATCTTGCGACTCAGCTGCACACGTTTTTTTCATTTTTATTTTACCAGGTAGACTAGTTCAGAACAAATTCTCATTCGCAACATTGCCAAGATAAAGCATAGCAATTCGACACATACAGAGTTACACATGAGTATAAACACAACATAGTCAATAAGGAGGTAAGGCAATAAATAGGCCATGGTGAAGTAATTTCAATATAGCAATTAAACACTGGAATGGTAGATGTGCAGAAGATGAATGTGCAAGTAGATACTGGGGTGCAAAGGAGCAAGATAAATACTGTATGGGGATGAGGTAGATAGACGGGCTGTTAACAGATGGGCTATGTACAGGTGCAGTCATCTGTGAGCTGCTTTGACAGCTGGTACTTAAAGCTAGTGAGGGAGATACGAGTCTCCAGCTTCAGTGATTGTTGCATTTCGTTCCAGTCATTGGCAGCAGAGAACTGGAAGGAAAGGCGACCAAGGGAGGAATTGGCTTTGGGGGTGACCAGTGAGATATACCTGCTGGAGCACATACTACGAGTGGGTGCTATAAAGGTGACCAGTGAGCGGAGATAAGGCGGGGCTTTACCTAGCAGAGACTTGTAGATAACCTGGAGCCAGTTGGTTTGGCGAAGAGTATGAAGCGAGGGCCAACCAACGAGAGCGTACAGGTCGCAGTGGTGGATAGTGTATGGGGCTTTGGTGACAAAACAGATGGCACTGTGAGACTGCATCCAATTTGTTGAGTAGTGTTGGAGGCTATTTTATAGATGACATTGCAGAAGTCGAGGATCGGTAGGATGGTCAGTTTTACGAGTGTATGTTTGGCAGCATGAGTTTAGGATGCTTTGTTGTGAAATAGGAAGCCGATTCTAGATTGAATTTAGGATTGGAGATGCTTAATGTGAGTCTGGAAGGAGAGTTTACAGTCTAGCCAGACACCTACGTATTTGTAGTTGTCCACGTATTCAAAGTCAGAGTAACCCAGAGAAGTGATAATGGACGGGCAGGCAGTGATCGATTGAATAGCATGCATTTCGTTTTACTTGCATTTAAGAGCAGTTGAAGGCCACAGAAGGAGAGTTGTATGGCATTGAAGCTAGTCTGGAGTATAGTTAACTTCTTTGGGACTGGGGGGCAGTATTGAGTAGCTTGGATAAAAAGGTGCCCAGAGTAAACTGCCTGCTACTCAGGCCTAAAAGCTAGAATATGCATATAATTAGTATATTTGGATAGAAAACACTGAAGTTTCTAAAACTGTTTGAATGATGTCCGAGTATAACATAACTCATATGGCAGGCAAAAACCTGAGAAAAATCCAACCAGGAAGTGGGAAATCTGTCTGTAGTTTAAGTCAATGCCTATCGAATATACAGTGTCTATGGGGTCATATTGCACATCCTAAGGCTTCCACTAGATGTCAGTCTTTAGAACCTTGTTTCAGGCTTCTACTGTGAAGGAGGGGAGAAAGAGCTAATTGAGTCAGGTGTCTGGCAGAGTGCCATGAGCTCAGTCTCGCACGCTTCCATGAGAGTTAGTTGCGTTCCATTGCATTTCTACAGACAAAGGAATTCTCCGGTTGAAACATTGAAGACGTATGATAACATCCTAATGATTGATTCTATACTTCGTTTGACATGTTTCTACGAACTGTAATACGACTTTGTCAGAACTTTCACGCGGGTCATGAGATTCGATTTGTGTGCTAAACACGAACAAAAAGGAGGTATTTGGACATAAATGTACTGTATCGAACAAAAACAAACATTTATTGTGGAACTCGGATTCCTGGGAGTGCATTCTGATTATCAAAGGTAAGTGAATATTAATAATGCTATTTCTGACTTCTGTTGACTCCACAACATGGCGGGTATCTGATAGAGGTCGACCGATTAATCGGAATGGCCGATTTCAGGCTTTCATAATAATCCAAAATGGGTATTTTGGGCGCCGAATTCCGATTATTATTATTTATTTATACCTTTTTATTTAACTAGGCAAGTCAGTTAAGAACACATTCTTATTTTCAATGACTGCCTAGGAACTGTGGGTTAACTGCCCTGTTCAGGGGCAGAACGACAGATTTTCACCTTGTCAGCTCAGGGGTTCCAATCTTACAACCGCACAGTTAACTAGTCCAACGCTCTAACCATTGCACTCCACGAGTAGCCCGCCTGTTACGCGAATGCAGTAGAAGCCAAGGTAAATTGCTAGTTAGATTTTTTATAAGAAGTTTAATGCTATCATAAATCACTTGTTATAACTACTAATCCAGTTTAGCAGGCAATATTAACCAGGTGAAATTGTGTCATTTCTCGTGCGTTCATTGTATGCAGAGTCAGGGTATATGCAACAGTTTGGGCTGCCTGGCTCATTGCGAACTAATTTGCCACAATTTTATGTAATTATGACATACATTGAAGGGTGAGAGAGGTAGAGGTGGGTGAGAGAGGTAGAGGTGGGTGAGAGAGAGGTAGAGGTAATGCCTCAAAGTAAACAGATTTTTGGACATAGATATGAACTTTATCGAACAAAACACATGTATTGTGTAACATGAAGTTCTATGAGTGTCATCTGATGAAGATCAAAGGTTAATGATTGATTTTATCTCCAATTCTGCTTTTTGTGACTTCTCCTTGGCTGGAAAAGTGTTTGTGACTAGGTGCTGACCTAACATAATCATTTGGTGTGCTTCCGTCGTAAAGAATTTTTGAAATCGGACAGTGGCTGGATTAACAAGTTTCTTTAAAAATGGTATAAAATACTTGTATGTTTGAGGAATTATAAATTATGAGATTGCTGTTTGAATTTGGCGCCCTGCACTTTCACTGGCTGTTGTCATATCAATCCCGTTAGCATAATTTCAGCCGTAAGGAGTTAAGATGCATTACCATAATTTAAAGGCGATTTGTCATTCTGCGCAGTGTCGGTGGATGCCCTAATGTGTTATTCCCCAAAGCATATGGGTCTGAAAGTTCTCAAATGGAAGGTAAATTTAAATCTTCCCGGTCACGTTGTCTGATGCCACATTTTCCTAACGGAAACCCTGATCAGTGACAATGTATGGCTGCTATTTACGTGACAGTCCTGCGACCCCCAGCGCATGACAAAATCAACAGTAGAAAACCAAAATATATGGATCTGTTTAACGTAGAGGTCGGACGATTAATTAGGGCCGATTTCAAGTTTTCATAATCGGAAATCTGTATTTTTGGACAGCGATTTGCCAATGTTTTATTTTTTACACAAACATTTAACTAGGCAAGTCAGCTAACACATTCTTATTTTCATTGACATCCTAGGAACGGTGGGTTAACTGCCTTGTTCAGATGCAGAACGACAGATTTTTACCTTAACAGGTCAGGGATTCAATCTTGCAAACTTACAGTTAACTAGTCCAATGCTCTAACCACCTGCCTCTCATTGCACTCCACGAGGAGCCTGCTTGTTACACAAATGCAGTAAGCCAAGGTAAGTGGCTAACTAGCATTAAACATATCTTATAAAAAACAATCATTATCACTAGTTAAACTAGTAATATCAACCATGTGTAGTTATATAGAGTGTCCTGCTTTGCATATAATCGATGAGGTGCCTTTTCGCGAAAAAAGCACTGTCCTTGCTCCAATGTGTACATAACCATAAACCTCAATGCCTTTCTTAAAATCAATACACAGAAGTATATATTTGTAAGCCTGCATATTTAGCTAAAAGAAATCCAGGTTACCAGGCAATATTAACCAGGTCAAATTGTGTCACTCCTCTTGCGTTCATTGCACGCAGAGTCAGGGTATATGCAACAGTTTGGGCCGCCTAATTTGCCAGAATTTTACGTAATTATGACATAACACTGAAGGTTGTGCAATGTAACAGGAATATTTAGATTCATTGATGCCACCTGTTAGATAAAATACAGAACGGTTCCTTATTTCACAGAAAGAATAAACTTCGTTTGAAATGATAGTTTCCGGATTCGGCCATATTAATGACCCAAGGCTAGCATTTCTGTGTTTTATTATGTTATAACTAAGTCTGATTTGATAGAGCAGTCTGACTGAGCGGTGGTAGATCTTCCTGCGCATGCGCACTCTTGACTGAGTGATAGCCCTGTAATAACAGAAATATTGGGATACCTAAAACAAAACTTAACAGTAGACACCAGCAGGCTCGTAAGCATTCATTCAAACAGCACTTTCGTGCGTTTTGCCAGCAGCCCTTTGCTGTGCTTCAAGCATTGCGCGGTTTATGACTTCAAGCCCATCAACTCCCGAGATCAGGCTGGTGTAACCGATGTGAAATGGCTAGCTAGTTAGTGGGGTGCACGCTAATAGCGTTTCAAACGTCACTCGCTCTGAGACTTGTAGTTATTCCCCTTAATCTGCATGGGTAACGCTGCTTTGATGGTGGCTGTTGTAGATGTGTTCCTGGTTCGAGCCCAGGTAGCGGCGAGGAGAGTGGCGGAAGCTATACTGTTACACTGAACATCCAATAGTCAAAGGTATATGAAATACAAATGGCATAGAGAGAAATCGTCCCATAATAATTCCAACCTGGGAATATTGGACTCATGTTAAAAGGAACCACCAGCTTTCATATGTTCTAATGTTCTGAGCAAGGAACTTAAAATGTTAGCTTTCTTACATGGCACATATTGCACTTTATCTTTCTTCTTCAACACTGCTTTTGCATTATTTAAACCAAAATTGAATATGTTTCATTATTTATTTGAGGCCAAATTGACTATTGATGTATTATTTTAAGTTACAATAACTTCATTCAGTATTGTTGTAATCATTTTATTTAAAAAAAAAAATTTGATTTATTAAAAATCGGCCAATTAGATCGGTCTTTTTGGTCCTCCAATAATCGGCGCTGAAAAATCATAATCGGTCGACCACTAGTTAAGCAATTGATGGTGTTGACTAAACATTTATTCTAACGTCACCAATGTGGTAAAAAGGATATGTAATAACCCCAAATTGATGTGGTCAAACAGTACGCTTGTGTAATGTACACTGAACCAAAATAAACATGAAACAATACGATTTTACTGAGGTGCGGTTCATAAAAAAAATATTTTAAAAATCCATTGAAATCCTAATCTGTGGATTTCACGACTGGGAATACAGATATGGATCAGTTGGTAAGAGTGTGGATCAGAAAACCAGTCCGTATCTGGTGTGACCATTTTTGCCTAATGCAGCGCGACATCTCCTTTGTTGATCAGGCTGTTGATTGTGGCCTGTGGAATGTTGTCCCACTCCTCTAATGGCTGTGCACAGTTGCTGGATATTGGGCGCAGGGTCAATCTGACATTTGCATTGGCCATGCAGCATTTACGGTGATATGGCCTCAGCAGAAGTCAGGGCATTCATTCACACCTCTTGCGCTTGATGGAGCAGTGCAGAGCCGTTGTCAAGTGAGTGTCTCCTACAGGATGTATCGCCCCCACCTACTGTCAACCAATTATGTCTATGCTGAAATATACAGAGCCCTCTGCCTTGTTAACAAATTTGTGAGGCGCATGGCGAAACGGTACGGAGCTCGATTTGGCCTCCGCATGCATCCGGAGGCTCCGCAATTGCATCACACCCGCCATATGGAGGGTCCTGGTCCAGGCTTTCGCTGCTGCTTACTGGTCTCGCAATTCTTTTTCCTCACCAGCTCAAGTCCTCTTCAGTGTATTCCGGCTCAAATAAATAGGGCTGTAGGTCCCCATGTAAAATAAGATATTGTTGTTCAGTTCTTCTTGGAAAGAGGAATCAGACACACCCAGTGTAGCTAATTATTTAGCAGTTGCGAATAGACTGGACAGTAACATAGCTCCCGTGAACATGCAAACTTAGTCAATCCCCATTTTGAAAATAATGTCTTAAGAGGATGGGAACAGGGAAGTATGGCTCACGTCAAAGCTGTTTATAACTAACCCAAGGTAAACCACTGCCTGTTGTTTCCAAAGGGAAACAATTAGTCATAGTGGGCAGAACAAGCAAGGAGGGAGCGGAGCCAAGCAAGAGCTAGCGAGATCCTATTTGCGCTTTCTCACATTCTGTTAGGGACCCCCTAATCTGAAGTGTGCAATGAAGCAATTCACCCATGCACTCCTAAACAATTACATTTTGGAAACCTTGGCAAGTAGTGACAAAAGTTAGTCTCCTGTTCATAAAAGACAGTAGTTTTCAGAACAGAAAACTGTATTGAGATCAAATGTTTCATTGATCAACACATTTGCAGAAGATCAGCCAAAATAAATATTGTGCCATCTTCTCCCACTGGGCTTCCTCACCATCATATTTTGTAGTGAATGGGAAAGCCAAGCAGATGAGTCACACTTATCTTATGGCTTGAGGGCACTATTTCGACGTCTGGATGAGGAGCGTGCCCAAAGTGAACTGCCGGTTACTCAGGCCTAGAAGCTGCATATGCATATAATTGGTAGATTTGGATAGAAAACTCAAGTTTCCAAAACTGTTAAAATAATGTCTGAGTATAACAGAACTGAAATGGCAGGCAAAAACATGAGTAAAATCCATCCAGGAAGTGGGATTTTGTTATGTGGGTAGTTTCAATTGAATGCCTATAGAGTATCTAATGGGTTATAGGACCCAGATTGCAGATCCTATGGCTTCCACTAGACGTCAGACTTAAGCATGAAACAAGGTCTAGTTCTGAAAAATGAAGAATGAGACCATTGGACTGTAGAATCATGCAGTGCTGGTTTGCACGCATGACCGAGAGCGCGCCCTACGTCGTTTTTCCTTTCTATCGAATACACCATTGTCAGGTTGAAATATTATCAATTATTTAGACAATTGAATCCTACAGACAACATACCATGTGACAAATTTTAAAAAAAGAGACATGAAAAATCATTATTGGAAACCCTTTTTCTATAGTGAACCGGTTTCACAAGCTTTCCACGCGCTAATTAACAATCATTTTAAATTTAAAAATAGGCTCTTGTGGAATAACCATTTATGTGCACCACTCAGAATGGACAGACAAGCGCACAACCTTTGTTGCTGATGAAAATCGCAGAAATGTGGGAAAGAAACATAAAACTAAACTAAAAGAAAGGAAAGACAGGCAAAGGAAGATCTTACGGGATGCAGGAAAACCCTATACAAATCGTAAGGGTCAAGAAAAAAAATGGGAAAAGCTGTCCAAAAGATGTGGAAGAACTGTATATCAAACAATCAAGCTAGCTAGCTATAGAGTACAGTAACTAACATGTTCTGGGTTGTCTAATTTGTAACTATAGAGAAAACATATTAGCTAAAGTTCGTTGGCTACTAACTCATACATTATCGTTACAAATGTTATTGCTAGATTATAGAAGAAACATAGCTAGCTACTTTTTCTCCATCCACCGGATGATTCGACATGGCTACAGTAGCTAGCTAGTTACACTATCCTGCAGGGAAGAGCGTGTTCCATGACGTGCAGAAAGGATTGACGAAAGTTGACTGATAAGTCTCAATTTCAGCCAACTCAGGAGTGACACCTGTGGCAAATGTGACGCATTGTTCACTAAGATGTCAGCAGCAACACCTGAAGAACAAGATTGCAGTTGAAAGTGAGTTGCACCATCGAAAAGCCTAAAAGGCCTACACAGCTTCAAAGACACACTGAGTGGGCTAAAGCCAATGCTGACTGCCATGTCATTTCTGTGGATTTACAGGGGGTGATGTACACCCCTAATCTGACCCACGCCAACGTCTACTACCAGCGGCAGCTGTCAAATTTTCACTTTTGCATCCAGGAACTTGGAAAAGAAGATCCTGCATACATGTGTGTTTGGCATGAGGGGATTGCACACAGAGGGTCCATTGAGGTGGCAAGCTGCATATTGAAGTGGTTTTCTGAACATTTTGTAATATTGACCTTAGGGACCTGCATATTGGCACAACACATTGATCCATATTTGATATTTACAAGTTGTGCTTGTTTTGATTGAATTTATTTAATTGTATTCTATTTTTGTAGTTATTCTATGTTCACATTGAGGACTTCATTTTAAATGAGACTAAGATTCCATGACTCAACTTTTGAGAAAAGTCAGTGCTAAAGTTGATAGACCACCTTTAAATGAACCTCCATACAAATTAATGAACTACATATTGCATTTAAGTTATTGACATGAAGGGCATCTGTACTTGAAAGTACTTAAAACATCATATCAGGTGTTTAAAAAAGGACATCTTACAAGAGGCATGCAAAATTTCACATATACTGTTCTTCCACAAACTGAAATCACTGGAGATACTGTTCTTCCACATTCTAAAACTTAAAACGGCAATAAAAAAAGTATCAATTGTTGGAAGATATGGGTATGGTGAATTATTTGTCAACCATAAAACACCTAATGTGGTACACACAATTAATATAAAAATACCTGATTATCTTAAAATGGAAAAGGATTCATTATAAACATCATTTGACATGTTTCGACTAATTTTACAGGTACTATTAGGATGCATTCATCTGCATGTTTAGACCGCTTTTGAGCCAGTGGATTACAAACAAAACACGCCAACAAAACAGTTTTTGGGATAAAAAGAGGGACTTTATCGAACAAAAACAGTGTAGCTGGGACTCTTGTGACTGCAATCATATGAAGACCTTCAAAAGGTAAGCGATTCATTTTATTGCCATTTCTGACTTTTGGTATTCCTATACTTGGCTGTAAAATGTTAATATGCTTTTTTATGCGGGGCGCTGTCCTCAGATAATCACATGGTATGCTTTCGCCGTAAAGCACTTTTGAAATCTGACAAAGTGGCTGGATTAACTAGCTAATCTTTAAACCGATGTTTAACACTTGTATTTTTTATGAATGTATATTATGACTATTTCTCTATTTTGAATTTGGCACTCTGCAATTTCACCAGCTGTTGTCGAGGTGGGTCACCTTGCACCAGAAAGGTTAACATCCAGGGATGTTGGCGGTGAAGTCTTTACAAAGCCAGGCAAAATGCATCAACCTAGATATCCTGCAATGTCCTGGCAGATAGGAACCCTGTTGAGACAAGTCCCATAGCTCTACTGAATGACATCAACTTGCGTGATCGTGCCATCGGCGAAACACTAAGGCCACAATTACTACAAAACATGACTCAATACATTTTTTGATCAGATCGCAAGCTCAATTAAAGATGGCATCATTGGTTTTACTCTCCTGTCACAAAAGAGCAAAAATACAGCTACAGTGCATAATGTCTGAAACACCCTCTCATCTCTTATGTAGGGAAAAAACAGTGTCTCGTGTTGATGTTCACCTTTAATTTGCAGGTCCTAATTTTAAAAAATCCATCACCATTATCAGACAACTTAGGCTGTCCCACACCCGTGCCCGATTCATTTACCTAGGGGAGCCAGTTAAGAACAAATTATTATTTATAATGACGACCTACACTGGCCAAACCCGGACAACACTGGGCACCGCCCTATGGGACTCCTAATCATGGCTGGTTGTGATACAGCCTGGTTTCAAACCAAGGTGTCTGTAGTGATGCTTCAAGCACTCAGATGCAGTGGTCTAAGGCACCTTCCTACATTGTCCGAAAATGCTGGTGGAAAATAGTCTTTTATTGAAGAGAAACTACACTGAAGTTGTAGTACTATGACAGTACATATTTTTCAGTCCTCCCTAGCGGCTCGCCATAAACGCCAGGCCTTTGCAGCCTGGACGGGAATGCTTTATGTATGAGCCACCCATGGCACACGTGTATTACCGGGAATGCACTTCAAGCCAAGACAATAGTGCAGATCTAGCGGCCACTATCGACTGCCTAGGCTACACGAGTTGTCCCATCCCCCCCCCTCCAGCTAGGCATTATTCGGGAAACACTTTACGCCACGTTGATAACTACCCAAAGTGACTTTTTCGCAGCAGGTTATGAAAATGGACGTAGCATGTTAGGAGACTGAGGTTAAGGTTATTAAAAGGTTAGAGAAAATGCTACTCTAACCTGCTACCAAAATCAGAAGATTGTGTCATGGAATTATTCTGCACTTTGTGTTTAGGTTGTGTGTGTGTCACAATTACCTACCAATTTAACCACTTTTTCACAAAAATATTTTTACACAACCAACCATTTCATAAAATGGGAGACAAGTTAAAAAGCATGCTTGTGTTTTGTTCCACCTCGGCTAGTTACATTTGGGGCATCAAAAAAGTGTAGAGCCGGCCTTGCCACTACGCACTAGCCTATAAACATTTTTTGCAATATATTGATTAAACATACTTGAATTGAGTCACATTAGTTAGACAAGTAGATGCTCCTGTGCTCATTCGATTATTTGAGTAGTTAGCTAGTCTGTACTCCCAACAGCGGAAGAAAGTCATCAACATTAGCTACAAACAAAGTGGATAGCCGGTTAGTAGCATTGTTCGGCTGGCCAGAGAAGAGGCAGGGCATTTGAAACACGAGTCGACGTAGCTAAAGTTAGCTAGCTAGAAAGCCGTTACGTTTGAGGCCAGACCCCCCCAAAAGCATTACATTCCTGACTCGAGGACAAGAGAACATAATGCCGTATTGACAAACCGGCTGGTAACGTTCGTTAAAGCCAGCTAACGTTAGCTTTTTAAACACCTATGCTATCACGGCTTGCTATCCTTTCCCCCCATATAATAGTTTGTGCAACGTTACCTTCTTGTGCAAACCGCTGCTCCCTTGCGCCGATAACTCCGATCAAATTTGAACAAGGACACACTTTCTTTACAAAATACTAAAGGGAACTGCACTCACGCCTCCTCATCAAATATTGCTTTGACAGGTACAAATCTAGTCAAGCCTTGTCCAAAGTAAAATGGCAACTGATAGGGGTGTTTCAGTTTTTAAAGAACTGAAAGAGAAGACGGGCGGAGTTTCGTCTTCTTCTTTGGTATAATGGCGTTCCCACATTTATTTGTGCATGCCGCCACCTACTGTGCGGAAGTGTGTGATGGTTACATTTTGTATTAAAAGGAAGGCAGAAAGAAAAAAATGGCATCACCAACTAACCCCACACACCACTATTCCATAAAAATGTAAAACACCAGTTGCGATTTTAGCATGTAAATCTTGGTGGGGCAAACAAACCTAAAAAATTGGGGATGCATGCCAGCAAAGACACTACACAACAATAAACAATACATTAATTGCACTATAAAGGTAGCAAATGATGCCCACAAACTGTTATGGCCTACACAAAGATGTCCCAAAAGCAGAGTCCCAAAAGCAGTCCCTTACAACAGAATCACCTTACCACCGTTACACCCGGCTTTCAGCGGACCCTTGTCTGGCAGTGAAACAGTTAATTCAGCCTCATTTACTGCCTTTTAAAAAAACATAGCTGATATGACTGACTTGCTTAAACAATTAAACAAATGTGTTTTCTAATTACAATTGAGATGTAAAAACTATGGCCTATGGGGACGACAAGCAGATAAGTGGCAATCCATAATTCCGATTAAGACATTAATGAGTGACCTAGGACGAACATAGTCAATACAACGATTTGATCAGCACTTTTACATGTACAGCGATAGAATTCAGAACATGGGCCGTTCTTAGTGTTCTCCCTGTACACCAAGTCAGAACTGTAGGTGAAATTAAGAGGGAAAAATATACCAAATTATTAGGGTGAGGCACATGGGCTACTAAGAGCTTACTACACAACATAAACTGAAAACACTTATCTCCCTCACTAGCTTTAAGCAACAGCTGTCAGAGCAGCTCACAGATTACTGCACCTGTACATAGCCCATCTATTATTTAGCCCAAACAACTACCTCTTTCCCTACTGTATTTATTTATCTCCTTTGCACCACATTATTTTTATTTCTACTTTGCACATTCTTCAAATCAAATCAAATGTGTTTATATAGCCCTTCGTACACCAGCTGATATCTCAAAGTGCTGTACAGAAACCCAGCCTAAAACCCCAAACAGCAAGCAATGCAGGTGTAGAAGCACGGTGGCTAGGAAAAACTCCCTAGAAAGGCCAAAACCTAGGAAGAAACCTAGAGAGGAACCAGGCTATGTGGGGTGGCCAGTCCTCTTCTGGCTGTGCCGGGTGGAGATTATAACAGAACATGGCCAAGATGTTCAAATGTTCATAAATGACCAGCATGGTCCAATAATAATAATAATAAGGCAGAACAGTTGAAACTGGAGCAGCAGCACGGCCAGGTGGACTGGGGACAGTAAGGAGTCATCATGTCAGGTAGTCCTGAGGCATGGTCCTAGGGCTCAGGTCCTCCGAGAGAGAGAAAGAAAAAGAGAAAGAGAATTAGAGAGAGCACACTTAAATTCACACAGGACACCGAATAGGACAGGAGAAGTACTCCAGATATAACAAACTGACCCTAGCCCCCCGACACATAAACTACTGCAGCATAAATACTGGAGGCTGAGACAGGAGACATTCTTCCACTGCAAATCTACCATTCCAGTGTTTTACTTGCTATATTGTATTTACTTTGCCACCATGGCATTTTTTTTGCCTTTACCTCCCTTATCTCACCTCATTTGCTCACATCGTATATAGACTTGTTTCTACTGTATTATTGACTGTATGTTTGTTTTACTCCGTGTGTAACTGTGTCGTTGTATGTGTCGAACTGCTTTGCTTTATCTTGGCCAGGTCGCAATTGTAAATGAGAACTTGTTCTCAACTTGCCTACCTGGTTAAATAAAGGTGAAATAAATCAACAAAAAATACACATAGTATTACTTTCTTAGCTACAGTATACCTATCTCCCTGGCATATTACATCATTTATGTAGCAGCATACTATACATTTTTGGACTCACGTTGTTGTGCTGTGCTCACTTGAACAGAAAGGTGGCTCGGTGGTCCTTCGTGGGCAAATTTTGTCATCAAACTTTGTCATCAAAGTCTGTCATTCTCTGGATTTATGGTGCTTTCAAGACAACTGGGAATTCAGAAAAAAACAAGGTCAAATCATTGATCTTCAGGTCGTAGCTCTAGAAAGAGGCCCGACTGACAATTCCGAATAGGATGACCTTTCAAAATGTATTTTCCTAGTCAGAGCTCGTTTTTCCCTGAGTTCCCAATTGTCTTGAACTCACAGAAGTCAGATTTCCCAGTTCCAAGTAACAGTTGTTTTGAGCGTGTCACAGAAATCATGTTGGATTGACAGCATGGCCAATGTTGAATGTTCATAATTTTAAGCTTGGAAAAGAGACCCTTAAACACAGACTTGGGACCTCACAGCCACGCCACTGAATAGCAGGCTAGTGATTGCTTTGCAATGCTTGCAGTTAGCCACTGATTCCTTCCAAACCACTCATTGTTGAATTTGCGATTTCCAACTTGTGTAATGTTTATGTCCAATGGTTGATATGTTTTATCTATAACTTCTCTTCATATGACAAGAATTAAAAAGGATTTTCCAGTAGATTGTCGACTTGATTCATGATGATGACTGCTAGCTAATATTTTGAAAGTATGATGTTAACATGATCAGTCCAATCCAAGCTACTGTAGATATAATGTGATTTGACACCATTTTATCTGTGGCCAATGACCTTGAGCCTTCTTGGATGGGCACTTCTAATGTAAATCTATGGCAGCACCCAAGTGGCTTGAATTTTCGAGCTCTACCCTTATATTTGGCGGTGACAAAACACTAAGCCAATCACAGCACAAATAGAGAACATTACCCCTAGGCTCCATATTTTCCGCTGGCTGCCCCACCACAGAAAGCACTGAGCGAGGCTGAAACACCTGCCTTTTGGAGCTGCCTTACTCAAGAAATAAAAAAATAAACCATGTTTGTTTGTGGCTTTATTAACTTTATTAACTTTTTTTACATTGTTTGCAAACTGATCTGCGACACGTATTAATGCCCAAATAACATGAAAAACAGGCAAGCCCAAATGACGGGTCGCCACTGAAAAACACCAACCCATTCCAGAACTTTGACCCTAGCTGATCGTACACCAGGCCAATGGACTGGGAAGACAGGACTCTTCTGTTCAACAGACCTTGTAACTCTTCTGCAGTAAACCTCATACACCCAAGCACTTCTCTACAGCTGTCACCACATCTATTTTCTGAGATTTACTTACATTTCTTCTGTACAGTTGATAACTATGGCAATGAATGCTAAGAAGCCAGCCTTACCAACACACACATTCTTATCAATTTGCCTCAGCATGCATCACCTTCTGTTCTACTCTGACATTGGCAACCTCAACCCGCCTGTCACACTGGGTACTTCTGATCCCCAGGTCTTTTATACAGGTAACGAGTTCAAACAGGTGTAGTTAATACAGGTAATGAGTGGAGAACAGGAGGGCTTCTTAAAGAAAAACTAACAGGTCTGTGAGAACTGGAATTCTTACTGGTTGGTAGGTGATCAAATACTTATGTCACGCAATAAAATGCAAATGAATTACTTAAAAATCATACAATGTGATTTTCTGGATTTTTGTTTTAGATTCCGCCTCTCAGTTGAAGTGTACCTATGATAAAAAATTACAGACATCTCAATGCTTTGTAAGTTGGAAAACCTGCAAAATCGGCAGTGTATCAAATACTTGTTCTCCACACTGTATATATTTTTTCCACCTATACTACACATTCCTTTGTCCCATGCCCACCTACACACTTCTCACATCTCGGAATCTCCGTCCTACACACTGTTGCAACATGACCATAGGCTTGAAATCTAAAACACCTTAGTGGGTTCGGGCACAAAAGCTTTCGCAGGATAACTGACAAATGCTAACATGACTTTGTGGGGTAAAGAATCTGCTTCAAAACTCAAAAGGACTGACAGTGTCTTCTCAGTGTCACCACTCTTGCCACTGGGTCTACGTCACAAGCATGCCCATTAGACATTATCAGTGTCATTAAAAGGGAAAGTGATAAATATTTATGTTTATACATTTATAATGGGAAAACAATTGAAAATATAGCTTCGAGCAGCAATGAACATGGTTCACAGGATGATACAAAGAACACAAGATCAGTTTGATAACAAAGAAAGCACTATATCACTTAGGAACTACCTTAATTCTATTCACTAATGTTTCCCTATTGGACGAAGGAACATTTTTGGAAGTTTAGTTTATTTAGGCCTATTCCTCTGGAGTCAGTTCCACTATTTGTATAAAATATTATTTAACAGCTGGCTATAATTCTGTGTTCATAACAAGTGGGGAACTCTGAAAATACTACTTGTAAACTGGTAGAAACAAGTTGTGTGCATTCACATGATTTTAACTCGTTGAGAAGGACGATTGGCTAATAGAAAACAAGCTGCATTTACCATTAACTAAAAGTACAACTATCATGCTCATAAACACACTATAGTTTTCAAAAACCATATTAATAGATTGTTTATAAATAATCTTTTGTTGTTTTATTTACCTGCAGAAAATGTTGTTATCAAGTTAATTTCCTTAGAATGTCACTTCAGTTCAGCTGCAGCATGTAGGAGAAGTCTGAGCTCAGAGATGATAGACAAGTTTCCCACAGGTAATTACCAATTGGCTGGGTGTTCAAGTGGAATTTTCCCACTCTTATGCTTTTTGAAAACAAATATACAAGATGTTATGAACATGTAATGAGGCATAACCCTTTAGGTGTAATCACAGATGATCTATTATATTGACCAGATACTCTAGTGGCCGCTCTAACAATTTTTTAAAAATTGTTTAAAACTGGAAGGCAGTCAGGGGGAGGCAAGATCAGGTGGGAACATTCTAGCCAATGAGAGGGCAGATAGATGATAGATGCAGACAACAAGCACAACGGTTTCCACTAGTTACCACTGCCACAAAGTCAAAATTGGCAATATTGTAAAAATGTATGGACTTTCTTCGTTGCTTTCTAGTCTTAATTTAAGGTAAGGGTTAGGTATAAGGTTATCTGTGAGGTTAAAGTTGGGATTAAAATCACATTTTAAGAAGAGAAAATGTAGAAATAGGCAGGGTTTATGACTTTGTGGCTGTGATAACTAGTGACGACTAGGCACAACTCCGATATAAAGTGTTTTTTCATCAAGTTGCCGGGATGTCACGTATCCTACTTATACCAATACACTCGTAACAACCTAACTATTACGAAACGTTTATTTGATCAAATAAGCCACACGTAGCAAATAAGCCATTCCATTTTTGTAAACCAAATTCAACACTCCTTCATTGCTCTCTATACAACAACTCCTCACTTTGTGAATGGAAAAAATGACACCTGCTGGGCAGAGTTATCCCTCTCGCTTCAACTCTTCCTCTCGGGTGTAATCAGTGTTCCCGATAGATATACAATGTCAAATCAAATCAAATGTATTTGTCACATACACATGGTTAGTAGGTGTTAATGCATGTGTAGCGAAATGCTTGTGCTTCTAGTTCCGACCAGGCAGTAACATCTAACAAGTAATCTAACCATTTCACAACAACTACCTTATACACACAAGTGTAAAGGAAGAATACGAATATATACATAAAAATATATAAAAGAGTGATGGCCGAAAGGCATAGGCAAGATGCAGTAGATGATAATAGAGTACAGTATATACATATACATATGAGATGAGTAATGTAGGGTATGTAAACATTATATTAAGTGGCATTGTTTAAAGTGGCTAGTGATATATTTTACATCAATTTCCATAAATTCCCATTATTAAAGTGGCTGGAGTTGAGTCAGTGTGTTGGCAGCAGCCACTCAATGTTAGTGGTGGCTGTTTAACTGTCGGATGGCCTTGAGATAGAAGCTGTTTTTCAGTCTCTCGGTCCTTGCTTTGATGCACCTGTACTGATCTCGCCTTCTGGATGATAGCGGGGTGAACAGGCAGTGGCTCGGGTGGTTGATGTCCTTGATCAGCGCATACATATGAGATGAGTAATGTAGGGTATGAAAACATTATATGAAGTGGCATTGTTTAAAGTCGCTAGTGATACATTACATCAAGATGGCAAGATGCAATAGATGGTATAGCGTACGGTATGTACATACGAGATGAGTAATGTAGGGTAAGTAAACATTATATAATATAAAGTGACTAGTGATAAATTGATTACATACATTTTTCCATTGTTAAAGTGGCTGGAGTTGAGTCAGTATGTTGGCAGCAGCCACTCGATGTTAGTGATGGCTGTTTAACAGTCTGATGGCCTTGAGATAGAAGCTGTTTTTCAGTCTCTTGGTCCCTGCTTTGATGCACCTATACTGACCTCGCCTTCCGGATGATAGCGGGTGAACAGGCAGTGGCTCGGGTGGTTGTTGTCCTTGATGATCTTTTTGGCCTTCCTGTGACATCGGGTGGTGTAGGTGTCTTGGAGGGCAGGTAGTTTGCACCCGGTGATGGATTATGCAGACCTCACTACCCTCTGGAGAGCCTTCCGGTTATGGGTGGAGCAGCTGCCGTATAGCCCGACAGGATGCTCTCGATTGTGCATCTGTAAAAGTTTGTGAGTGTTTTTGGTGACAAGACACATTTCTTCAGCCTCCTGAGGTTGAAGAGGCTCTGCTGCGCCTTCTTCACCACGCTGTCTGTGTAGGTGGACCATTTCAGTTTGTCTGTGATGTGTACGCCGAGGAACTTAAAACTCTCCACCCTCTCCACTACTGTCCCGTCAGTGTAGATAGGGGGCTGCTCCCTCTGCTGTTTCCTGAAGTCCACGATTGTCTGCTTTGTTTTGTTGACATTGAGTGTGAAGTTATTTTCCTGATACCACACTCCGAGGGCCCTCACCTCCTCCCTGTAGGCCGTCTCGTCATTGTTGGTAATCAAGCCTACCACTGTTGTGTCATCTGCAAACTTGATGATTGAGTTGGAGGCGTGCATGGCCACGCAGTCGTGGGTGAACAGGGAGTACAGGAGAGGGCTGAGAACGCACCCTTGTGGGACCCCCGTGTTGAGGATCAGCGGGGTGGAAATGTTATTATCTACCCTCACCACCTGGGGGCGGCCTGTCAGGAAGTCCAGGATCCAGTTGCACAGGGCGGGGTCGAGACCCAGGGTCTCGAGCTTAATGACGAGTTTGGAGGGTACTATGGTGTTAAATGCTGAGTTGTAATAAATGAACAGCATTCATACATAGGTATTCCTCTTGTCCAGATGGGTTAGGGCAGTGTGCAGTGTGATGGTGATTGCGTCGTCTGTGGACCTATTGGGGCGTTAAGCAAATTGGAGTGGGTCTAGGGTGTCAGGTAGGGTGGAGGTGATATGGTCCTTGACTAGTCTCTCAAAGCACTTCATGATGACGGAATTGAGTGCTACGGGGCGGTAGTCGTTTAGCTCAGTTACCTTAGCTTTCTTGGGAACAGGAAGAATGGTGGCCCTCTTGAAGCATGTGGGGAAAGCAGACTAGGATAAGGATTGATTGAATATGTCTGTAAACACACCAGCCAGCTGGTCTGCGCATGCTCTGAGGACGCGGCCGGGGATGCCGTCTGGGCCTGCAGCCTTGCCAGGGTTAACACGTTTAAATGTTTCACTCACGTTGGCGACAGTGAAGGAGAGCCCACATGTTTTAGTAGCGGGCCGTGTCAGTGGCACTGTATTTTCCTCAAAGCGAGCAAAAAAGTTGTTTAGGCTGTCTGGGAGCAAGGCATCGTGATCCGCAATGGGACTGGTTTTTCTTTTGTAGTCCGTGATTGACTGTAGACCCTGCCACATACAGTACCTCTCGTGTCTGAGCTGTTGAACTGTGACTCCACTTTGTCTCTGTACTGACGCTTAGCTTGTTTGATTGCCTTGCGGAGGGAATAGCTACACTGTTTGTATACCGTCATGTTTCCGGTCACCTTGCCCTGATTAAAAGCAGTGGTTTGTGTGTTCAGTTTTGCGCAAATGCTACCATCAATCCACAGTTTTAATAGACGCTGTGGGTACAACATCACCGATGCACTTGTTAATAAACTAGCACACCGAATCAGCGTATTCGTCAATGTTGTTGTTCGCCGCAATGCGGAACATATCCCAGTCAACGTGATCGAAGCGTGGAACCCGATTGGTCGGACCAGCGTTGAACAGACCTGAGTGCGGGTGCTTCCTGTTTTAGTTTTTGTCTATAGGCTGGGAGCAACAAAATGGAGTCATGGTCAGCTTTTCCAAAGGGATGGCGGGGGAGGGCCTTATATGCGCCGCGGAAGATAGAATAACAGTGGTCTAGGGTTTTGCCAGCCCTGGTAGCACAATCGATATGCTGATAGAATTTGGGCAGATTTTTTTTCAGATTAGCCTTGTTAAAATCCCCGGCAATAAATGCAGCCTCAGGATATGTGGTTTCCAGTTTACATAGAGTTCAATGAAGTTCTTTCAGGGCCGTCGATGTGTCTGCTTGGGGGGGAATATGTACGACTGTGATAATGATCGAAGAGAATTCTCTTGGTAGATAATGCGTTGGCATTTGATTGTGAGGAATTCTAAGTCAGGTGAACAAAAGGACTTGAGTTCCTGTATGCTGTTATGATCACACCACGTCTCATTAATCATAAGGCATACACCCCCGCCCTTCTTCTTACCAGAGAGATGCTTGTTTCTGTCTGCGCGATGCGTGAAGAAACCAGGTGGCTGTACAGACTCCGATAGCATGTCTCGAGTGAGCCATGTTTCCGTGAAACGAAGAATGTTACAGTCTCGGGTGTCTCTCTGGAATGCTACACTTGCTCGGATTTCGTCTACCTTGTTGTCAAGAGACTGGACATTGGCGAGTAGTATGCTCGGGAGCGGTGCATGATGTGCCCCTCTACGGAGCCTGACCAGAAGACCGCTCCATCTGCCCCTTCCACAGTGTTGTTGTTTTGGTTTGCCGGCTGGGATCCGATCTATTGTCCTGGGTGGTAGGCCAAACAGAGGATCCGCTTCGGGAAAGTCGTATTCCTGGTCATAATGTTGGTGAGTTGACGTTGCTCTTATATCCAATAGTTCCTCCCGACTGTATGTAATAAATCTTAAGATTACCTGGGGTAACAATGTAAGATAACACATAAAAAACAAAATACTGCATAGTTTCCTAGGAACGCGAAGCGAGGCGGCCATCTCTGTCGGTGCCGGAAGCCCCAATGTATGGAGCTGACAAGATTCTGTAGTCTACCTCAATGTTTCTTAAAGGAAAACTCCACCATTAGTCCATTGTTGACATAGTCCCACAATGTTTTGCTTGTCAGCAATCAAGTTCTCAATATATGTAACTTTCTAAATACAGAAATCACCCCCTTATGATGTAAAATGCAGCATCATATAATGCAAAATACATCATACAGGGATGATTATCAATAATATTCTCATAATGTAGGTAGCCTACCTGCACTGTCTCTGTGAGCTGTTGGCTAGAGCACAAGTGCCAAGACCAAAGTGGGCACATTTGCTATATAATGCAAATATTTTTGTGCCAAAACCATCAGTAGAGTCGAAAATGCGATGGAAACACATTTAACTTGTATTTTCATTCGGTACATGGGAATTAAACAGCAAAAGTTTTTATCCCCAAAAAGTCTGTTTGATGGAAACACGTCTCTGGTGGATAAATGTGCATATTGTTGAATACAGATTTTAGAATATTTGCATTAAAATCTGTTGCAAATTGGATGGAAATTTAGCTTATGAAACAGATTTATGACAAATGGCTTTATTTGACCGGACAGACCAACTACATCACGGATGACATGAGCTTTACAGTGTTTCCTTTATTTTGGCAGTTACCTGTTACCACAGTGCAGGTATCGCAACCGTATGCCATTTATGCCTAAACAGACATTGTTAACACTGAGAAGAGACAGACATATCCATAAATTTAAAGGACAGTTGATGATTATTATGCGTTATTTAAATTTTACAATCAAATTGTGTTACTAGTATTAGGCCATGAATTTACCACTTGTTATTCACACCATCACACTTCCATTGAAAAAGCTGATCCAAGAATAATGGGCTCAATTAAAAATATTTTATTTGGCACTGTGATTTCTGATCGTCATGGCAATGAAATTTCATTACAACCAGACCAACCAGCATTTTCTTTTTACCATCAGAATGTCAATATTTTACCATTTACTAATGATGATGATGATGAAAACTGTATCAAAGTGACTCCATAGACGGCAGATTTCTATACTGAACACAAATATAAACGCAACATGCAACAATTTCAAATATTTTACTGAGTTACAGTTCATGTAAGGACATTCATAAAAATGTATTCATTAGGTCCTAATCTATGGAATTCGCATGACTGGGCAGGGGCAACCATGGGTGGGCCTGGGAGGGCATAAGCTCACCCACTTGGGAGCAAGGCCTACCCACTGGGGAGCCAGGCCCAGCCAATTGATTTTTCCCAATAAAATTGGCTTTATTGCAGACAGAAATACTCCTCAGTTTCATCAGCTGTCCGGGTGGCTGGTCTCAGACGATCCCGCAGGTGAAGAACCTGGATGGGGAGGTCCAGGGCTGGTGTGGTTACACGTGATCTGTGGTTGTGAGGCCGGTTGGACGTACTGCCAAATTCTCTAAAATGGCTTATGGTAGAGAAATGAATATTCAATTTTCTGGCAAAAGCTCTGGTGGGCATTCACCAATCCAACCTTATTTCTGGTCACAACTTGTAGACTTGTAAACTTGTTTACGTGCTGCTGTGAGTTTTTTTGCTAACCTTACTTTGCTACCTGCCAACTTGGCGGTTTTTACTTTTTAATTACCGTTTATATTTTTTAGTTTTTCCCTCACGCGACTTTTTTCATTCAACTTTTTCACTCCGGATGCTTTATCTTGACGTGGTTGTCAGGACCTCCACCAGCTGAAGCTAAGTAGTAACATTAACATGATGCCTTCTAATTACAGTTGCTGTACTCATAATATACAGGAGAATGATCGCCTTACGGCGAGGATAGTAGCTGTGCTGCAAGCCCAGTTTCAGACGCAATCGTTAGGCAAGGGTAATTTCAGTGTAGGAAAGGATGAAACAGTGTGCAGCCAGTAAGTACAGATAGTAGTATAAATCCCCTCGCACAGTCCCCGCAGCCGACAACTGTCTCATGGCTTCTGGAAGGAAATGCTGTAGGAATGCTCAACCTGTGTCGCTCATTCACCCAACAGAAACTTTCAACCGGTTCTCCCCATTAAGCATCAAGTTGGAGTCAGAGGCTGAACCATCTCTGGTCTCTACTCCTCCCGTTACACCATTAGCTCTGACAAATTGAAAACCCTAGTCATTGGCGTCTCCATTACCCGCAGTATTAGACTTAAAACGAATCATCCAACGATCATACACTGCTTACGAGGGGGCAGGGCTACCGATGTTTTAAGGCTAATCTGAAGATGGTGCTGACTGAAGCTAAAATTGGCGAGAGTAGAGAGTATAGGGATATTGTTATCCACACCAGCACCAACAATGTTAGGATGAAACAGTCAGAGGTCACCAAGCGCAACATAGCTTCAGCGTGTAAATCAGCTAGAAAGATGTCGGCATCGAGAAAATTGTCTCTGGCCCCCTCCCAGTTTGGGGGAGTGATGAGCTCTACAGCAGAGTCTCACACCTCATTCTCTGGTTGAAAACTGTTTTCTGCATATCTACAAAGATAGAATTTGTAGATAATTGGCCCTCTTTCTGGGACTCACCCACAAACAGGACCAGCCTGGCCTGTTGAGGAGTGACGGACTCCATCCTAGCTGGAGGGGTGCTCTCATCTTATATACGAACATAGACAGGGCTCTAACTCCCCTAGCTCCAGAATGAGATAGCCAGCCTGCCAGCTTAGTGGCGTCTGCCACGAGCACAGTCAGTGTAGTCAGCTCAGCTATCCCCATTGAGACCATGTCTGTACCTCAACCTAGGTTGGGCAAAACTAAACATGGCGGTGTTCACCTTGGCAATCTCACTGGAATAAAGACCTCCTCCATTCCTGTTAGTATAATTTCATTATGCCAATGTGCTTTCTTCAATTGAAAACCCTTAATCTATTTTATGAGAATTTGTAAGATTTCTTGTTTGCATAAAATAGACGCAGACCAGTCTTTCAATAATAGGTAATAGAATTTATTCTCGGAGCGCGCTACCACTTAAACACATGCATGAGCTTATATACAGATCAGGACGTCATTTCACAGCCTTAACCGAATCCCCTCCTCTCGACCGGGACAAAGTAAGGTGAAAAGTTCATTCTAACTTACTAACACACTCCCAGATAACTTTTGACCCCTCAACATTATTGATCACCACTGAACTGACAGTTTTAATTAACAGAAACCCTAGGAATGCACTCACTGCCTTATCTAAAAACTCCAGAGCTAAGTTTCAGTTGGGTCAACCATAGGCTAACGACCTTATGTATTTACACAGTCTACAACCCATTTGTTCCTGCCCAGTTGGAATGGTGTTCTTTAACATTTTATTACTCCTTTCTCCTGTCACACAATTTCTTCTTATGAACTCATATTGTCTATTAAACATACAGAGTATAAGTTTACCTAGATACAATTCTATTTACAATGGGGATATTGTTTATTCATTTATCCATAATAAATCCATAATAAATTCAACAATTCCTGCCATTATTGAAAGAGGTTGTGATACCTCACATTTCAAAATAGGGCTACTTAACCTTAGATCCCTCACTTCCAAGGCAGTTATAGTCAATGAACTAATCACTGATCATAATCTTGATGTGATTGGCCTGACTAAAACTTGGCTTAAGCCTGATGAATTTACTGTGTTAAATGAGGCCTCACCCCCCTACACTAGTGACCATATCCCCGCGCATCCCGCAAAGACGGAGGTATTGCTAACATTTATGACACCAAATTTCAATTTACAAAACAAAATTACGTTTTGTCTTTTGAGCTTCTAGTCATGAAATCTATGCAACCTACTCAATCACTTTTTATAGCTACTGTTTACAGGCCTCCTGGGCCACATACTCAGTGGATTTTGTCCAACATGTCTCCGGACCTACTCACTGCCACAGTCATGCTCTGGACCTAGTTTTGTCCCGTGGAATAAATGCTGTGGATCTGAATGTTTTTCCTCATAATCCTGGACTATCGGACCAGCATTTTATTACATTTGCAATCGCAACAAATAACCTACTCAGACCCCAGCCGAGGATCATCAAAAGTCATGCTATAAATTCTCGAACAACCCAAAGATTCCTAGATGCCCTTCCAGACTAACTCCGCCTACCCAAGGACGTCGGAGTACAAAAATCAGTTAACCTGTTGTGTGTAGGGGGCAGTATTTTGATGTTTGGATGAAAAACGTACCCAAATGAAACTGCCTATTTCTCAGGCCCAGAATCTAGAATAAAGCATATAATTGTCAGATTAGGATAGAAAACACTCTAAAGTTTCCAAAACTGTCAAAATATTGTCTGTGGGTATAACAGAACTGATATTGCAGGCGAAAACCTGAGGAAAATCACACCCGGAAGTGCTGTTTCTCCTGAAAGCTCTCTGTTCCATTGCCTGCCTTCGCTCCATTTAAAGGGATATCAACCACATTCATTTTCCTATGGCTTCCCCATGGTGTGAACAGTCTTTAGACATAGTTTCAGTCTATTATTTTGAAAAATTAACGAGAAAGATCACATCGCGTCATTGTATGGCTGGGTGCCAGCAGCGTTTTGCATGCTCAACAGCTTGGAGCAGACATTTTCTCTCTCTCTCCTATTGAAGAAGCTACAGTTGAAATATTATCGAATATATATTGTAAAAACAACCTGAGGATTGATTATTACAAACGTTTGACATGTCTCTACCGACATTACGGATACTATTTGGAATTTTCGTCTGCCTGGTCGTGACCGCTCGAGCCTGTGGATTTCTGAACATAACGCGCCAACCAAATGGAGGTATTTTGGATATAAAAATAATCTTTATTGAACAAAAGGAACATTTATTGTGTAACTGGAAGTCTCGTGAGTGCAAACATCTGAAGATCATCAACGGTAAGCCTTTCATTTTATTGCTTTTCTGACTTTCGTGACCAATCTACTTTGTTGCTAGCTGTTTGAAATGTTTTGTCTGCTGAGAGAGATGTCCTTACATAAACGCTTAGCATGCTTTCACCGAAAAGCTTTTTTGAAATCTGACACGCCAGGTGGATTAACAACAAGCTAAGCTGTGTTTTGCTATATTGCACTTGTGATTTTATGAAAATGTAATATTTTTTGTAATTTAATTTGAATTTGGCGCTCTGCAATTCAGCGAATGTTGACGAAAATGATCCTGCTAACGGGATGGGTGCATCAAGAAGTTAACCACCTAACTGAGGAACTCAATTTAACCTTGTGCAATATTGTAGATGAAGTCGCGTCCCTAAAAACAAAAAACATTTGTCATATGAAACTTGCTCCCTGGTGTACAGAAAATACCCGAGCTTCCAGAAAATTGGAACGGAAATGGCGCTACACCAAACTGGAAGTCTTCCGACTAGCTTGGAAAGACAGTACCGTGCAGTATCGAAGAGCCCTCACTGCTGCTCGATCATCCTATTTTTCCAACTTGTTTGAGGAAAATAAATACAATCTAAAATGTATTTTTGATACTGTCACAAAGCTAACTAAAAAGCAGCATTCCCGAAGAGAGGATAGCTTTCACTTCAGCAGTGATAAATTCATTAACCTCTTTGAGAAAAAGATCATCATTAGAAAGCAAATTACGGTCTCCTCTTTAAATCTGCGTATTCCTCCAAAGCTCATGTTGTGCTGAGTCTGCACAACTCTGCCAGGACCTAGGATCAAGGGAGACACTCAAGATTTTTAGTACTATATCTCTTGACACATTGATGAAAATAATCATGGCCTCTAAACCTTCAAGCTGCATACTGGACCCTATTCCAACTAAACTACTGAAAGAGCTGCTTCCTGTGCTTGGCCCTCCTATGTTGAACATAATAAACGGCTCTCTATCCACCGGATGTGTACCAAACTCATTAAAACTGGCAGTAATAAAGCCTCTCTTGAAATAGCCGAACCTTGACCCAGAAAAAATAAATAATAATCGGCCTATTTCAAATCTCCCATTCCTCAAAACATTTTAGAAAGCGCTGTTGCACAGCAGCTCATTGCCTTCCTGAAGACAAACAATGTTTTTGAATGCTTTAGTCTGGATTTAGACCCCATCATAGCACTGAGACTGCACTTGTGAAGATGGTAAATTACCTTTTAATGGCGTCAGGCCGAGGCTCTGCATAAGTCCTCATGCTCCTTGACCTTAGGGCTGCTTTTGATACCATCGATCACCACATTCTTTTGGAGAGATTGGAAACCCAAATTGGTCTACAAGTTCTGGTCTGGTTTAGATCTTATCTGTCGGAAAGATATCAGTTTGTCTCTGTGGATGATTTGTCCTCTGACAAATCAAATGTAATCTTCGGTGTTCCTCAAGGCTTCGTTTTAGGACCACTATTGTTTTCACTATATATTTTACCTCTTGGTGATGTCATTCGGGAACATAATGTTAACTTTCACTGCTAGGCGGATGACACACATCTGTACATTTCGATGAAACATGGTGAAGCCCCAAAATTGCCCTCCCTGGAAGCCTGTGTTACAGACATAAGGAAGTGGATGGCTGAAAATGTTTTAATTTTAAACTCGGACAAAACAGAGATGCTTGTTCTAGGTCCCAAGAAACAAAGAGATCTTCTATTGTATCTGACAATTAATATTGATGGTTGTACAGTCGTCTCAAATAAAACAGTGAAGGACCTTGGCGTTACTCTGGACCTTGATCTCTCTTTTGACGAATATATCAAGACTGTTTCAATGACAGCTTTTTTCCATCTATGTAACATTTCAAAAATCAGAAACTTTCGGTCCAAAAATGATGCAGAAAAGTTAATCCATGCTTTTGTCACTTCTAGGTTAGACTACTGCAATGCTCTACTTTCCGGCTACCCGGATAAAGCACTAAATAAACTTCAGTTCGTGCTAAACACGGCTGCTAGAATCTTGAATAGAACCAAAAAATATGATCATAATACTCCAGTGCTAGCCTTTCTACATTGACTTCCTGTTATGTTAAGGGCTGATTTCAAGGTTTTACTGCTAACTTACAAAGCATTACATGGGCTTGCTCCTACCTATCTTTCTGATTTGGTCCTGCCGTACATACCTACACGTACGCTACGGTCACAAGACGCAGGCCTTCTAATTGTCCCTAGAATTTCTAAGCAAACAGCTGGAGGCAGGGATTTCTCCTATAGAGCTCCATTTTTATGGAATGGTCTGACTACCCATGTGAGAGACGCAGACTCGGTCTCAACCTTTAAGTCTTTACTGAAGACTCATCTCTTCAGTGGGTCCTATTACTGAGTTTAGTCTGGCCCAGGAGTGTGAAGGTGAACGGAAAGGCTCTGGAGCAACGAACCGCCCTTGCGCTCTCTGCCTGGTCAGTACCCTCTTTCCACTGGGATTCTCTGCCTCTAACCCTATTACATGGGCTGAGTCACTGGCTTACTGGTGCTCTTCCATGCCGTCCCTAGGAGGCGTCACATGAGTGGGTTGAGTCACTGACATGATCTTCCTGTCCGGGTTGGCGCCCCCCCTTGGGTTGTGCCGAGGTGGAGATCTTTGTGGGCTATACTCGGCCTTGTCTCAGGATGGTAAGTTGGTGGTTGAAGACATCCCTCTAGTGGTGTGGGGGCTGTGCTTTGGCAAAGTGGGTGGTGTTATATCCTGCCTGTTTGACCCTGTCCGGGGGGTACCGTCGGATGGGGCCACAGTGTCTCCTGACCCCTCCTGTCTCAGCCTCCAGTATTTATGCTGCAGTAGTTTATGTGTCGGGGGGCTATGGTTCATCTGTTATTTCTGGAGAATTTCTGGCTCTCTCTAATTCTCTCTTTCTTTCTTTCTCTCTCTCGCTCTCTCTCTCTCTCTCTCTTTCTTTCTTTCTTTCTTTCGCTCTCTCTCTCTCTCGGAGGACCTGAGCCCTAGGACCATGCCTCAGGACTACCTGGCCTGATGACTCCTTGTTTCCCCAGTCTACCTGGCTGTGCTGCTGTTCTAGTTTCAATTGTTCTGGCTGCGGCTATGGAACCCTGACCTGTTCACTTGACGTGCTACCTGTCCCAGACCTGCTGTTTTCAACTTTCTAGAGACAGCAGAAGTGGTAGAGACACTCTGAAGGATTGGCTATGTAACGCCAACTGACATTTACACCTGAGGTGCTGACCTGTTGCACCCTCGACAACCACTGTGATTATTATTATTTGACCCTGCTGGTCATCTATGAAAATGTGAACATCTTGGCCATGTGCTGTTATAATCTCCACACCCAGCACAGCCAGAGGAGGACTGGCCACCCCTCATAGCCTGGTTCCTCTCGAGGTTTCTTCCTAGGTTCTGGCCTTTCTAGGGAGTTTATCCTAGCCACCGTGCTTCTACACCTGCGTTGCTTGCTGTTTGGGGTTTTAGGCTGAGTTTCTGTACAGCACTTCGTGACATCAGCTGATGTAAGAAGGGCTAAATAAATACATTTGATTGACTGATTGATTGATTCCTGCAGTCAGCATGCCAATTGCACACTCCCTCAAAAATTGAAGCATATGTGGCATTGTGTTGTGTGACAAAACTGCACATTTTAGAGTGGCCTTTTATTGTCCCCAGCACAGGGTGCACCTATGTAATGATCATGCTGTTTAATTATTTTCTTGATTTGCCACACCTGTCAGAGTGTCTATTCTTCATTAGATTAAAGAAGATGAACAGCTGATTGACTCTTTGCTTGAGTCCTCCAAAAATGTGGAGAACAAAGCCACTTACCCATGGCTTGTCACCACGGCCTCAGAAGAGCCTGCAGCTGTGAGACATACATTGATCCCGCTAGAAGAGCCTTGGCCATTACCGGGAGCTACACTCAAGCACATGGTCTGCTCCACTCCTTCTGCTCCACCTCAGGAGCCATGGATTACTGTACGGAAACCAAAAAATCTTGGCAGGAAAACACCAAGGCAAAGTGATGCCTTGGAACTGGGAAACAGATACCGTGTATTGAAAGAGTCTGAGATTTCTGCCGCTGGCCCCAAAGGAACAAACAACTTTGCGCGGAAGCAAGTGGACCCTGCCATCTAAACAATTTACAACGAAACAGCTCTAAAACCAGCCCCAAACTATTTTCTAGGAGGAAGATAACTCAAGAGAGACGCAACTTAAAATGTTACCAAGCAGTAGTCCCACTCTCCTTATTGTGGGCTCATCCATGATTCAAAATGTTTTTATTAGGAAAGCAGAGATCATCTGTTACCCAGGTGCCCGGATCCAGGGCATTGACTGTATGATCCCACTACTCATTAGTGAACACCCGACTGCTTTAGCTATCACTGTCCATGTAGGGTCAAATGATATTAAACTACAGGAATCTGAGCAACTTAAAAAGGACTTTAAATCACTGATTCATGCTGTGCTTAAATCAGGTAAACAATGTATTATTTCAGGTCCTCTCACATCTCCACGCTCTACGAATGATAATTTCAGTCGTATTTGCCAGCTACACTTCTGGCTTAAAGGTTATTGTTGTTCAATAAGCATACAATATCTAGACAATTTTTACAGCTTTCCTAAATTGACAATGTATTTCTCCGGGATGGATTACATCTGAGTGGGTATGGTACAAGCATTCTCTCCTCAATCCTGGCTCTCACTATAGCCTCATACAGGGCATATGAGAATTGACAATATATAGCCATGGGGGTTGATACTTGGAATTGGTCGATTCCCTGCTCCCCTCCCAGCTTTAAATATCTCTACAGGTGCTGCTAACATGGATTAAACTTTTGATGAACTTTTATTGTACACTATTGTCAAGGTACTGTGTTGCCACTTCCTTGCACAGGCAGAGGGGTATTGTTAGAAGTAATCTCGCCTCCATCCCACTCAGGCCTGTCAGTAGCTACACGAGGAAGTGTCGCTCATCTAATATTACCTTGAATGCTCTGTCTGATATGAGCTCTCGAAATAGTGGCCTTGGAATTATTCATTTGAATGCAGAAGCTTGATCAAAAAATGAGATTTTATTGAAATACTGGTCTCACAATCACATGCTGACATATTGATTACATCTGAATCCTGGCTCTGTGTCTCTTTTCCAGACTCAGATGTTCTGTTAGCTGGGTACAATATCTACAGAGCAGACAGAGTGGGTAGAGGAGGAGGTATTGCCATATATGTTAAATGCAACCTAGATGTCACTGTGTCCATTTCAACTTCTGTTCCAAAACAGTATGAATGCTTAGTTCTAAACGTGGTCCTTGGTCATAATGCACTGTTATCGCCCACCCTCAGCTCTGGTATCTGCTTTATGCAAAGTCCCCCTGCTCAAGCCAGCTCATGTCCAGACCTGTCTGAAGTTGGCCAATGACCATCTGGATGATCCAGAGGAGGAATGGGAGAAGGTCATGTGGTCTGATGAGACAAAAATAGAGCTTTTTGGTCTAAACTCCACTCGCTGTGTTTGGAGGAAGAAGAAGGATGAGTACAACCCCAAGAACACCATCCCAACCGTGAAGCATGGAGGTGGAATGCTTTTCTGCAAAGGGGACAGGACGACTGCACCGTATTGAGGGGAGGATGGATGGGGCCATGTATTGCGAGATCTTGGCCAACAACCTCCTTCCCTCAGTAAGAGCATTGAAGATCGGTCGTGGCTGGGTCATGGCTGGGTCACACACAGCCAGGGCAACTAAGGAGTGGCTCCATAAGAAGCATCTTAAGGTCCTGGAGTGGCCTAGCCAGTCTCCAGACCTGAATCCAATAGAAAATCTTTGGAGGGAGCTGAAAGTCCATATTGCCCAGCGACAGCCCCGAAACCTGAAGGATCTGGAGAAGGTCTGTATGGAGGAGTGGGCCAAAATCCCTGCTGCAGTGTGTGCAAACCTGGTCAAGAACTACAGGAAATGTATGATCTCTGTAATTGCAAACAAAGGTTTCTGTACCAAATATTCTGGTTTTCTGATGTTTCAAATAAAAAAATGCAAATTAACTACTTAAAAATCATACAATGTGATTTTCTGGATTTTTGTTTTAGATTCCGTCTCTCACAGTTGAAGTGTACCTATGATAAAAATTACAGACCTATACATGCTTTGTAAATTGCAGTGTATCAAATACTTGTTCTCCCCACTGTATTTCCATACACACATACCTATATAGACATACATACTTTTTTAAAGAATATACCTTTATTATTATTCCCCGCAAACCCTACCACCGATCCCCCAATTGGAGTAAACTAATAAACACTTCGGCTTTTACCTTCAATTTATACATCTTATACACATTTTACAGACACAGTCTTTTTACAATAGTTATTTTTTGTTTGTTTTTAATCCTTCCTCTATTTCTGATGTCCATCCAGTTTGATTTCTATTTGTAACTGTGCTATTTCACAAAAGTTCTGAACATATATACATTTTACAGACCCCAAAGGTTTTACATGGTTTATCTTGCTACTAGTCCCACCCTTCTCAACATCATCCATTTTGGATTTCTATTTGCCATATATTTTTCAACTGTGCTGTGATGCTTCACAAACGAATTGAACCTTTCTAATCTCATATCTTCTACAGATTGTAAATTAAAAATAAACATTTTTGCTAAAATAATTATTATATTACTGATTGATTGACTATGGCTTTTCAAATCACCCAGTATTGCTGTCTGCAGCGTTAGTTCTAGGCAAATGTTGCAATTCTTCAGCCATTCCTGGACCTGTGACCAAAAACGAGCTACATATGGACAATACCAAAATAAATGATCTAATGACTCAGCCTCCTCACAGCAGAATCTGCAGAGCTGGGAAGATTGTATATATACATATATGTACATATAACATTATATTAGTTGCAAGAATATTTTATAGTAATTTAAATTGAAAAATTCGAAGTTTTGCATCCGGCATTGTTTTGCGTATCAATTCATAAACCATGTGCCATGGAATGGGTACATCGAAAGTCTCTTCCCAACTATTTTGCCATTTATATGGCACAGCTGTCAGTTTTTGGTCCTCAAATGAAATTGGTATATGTTTTTATATATCACACTTTTCTTTAACCATTTATGTTCTTTAATACAGGGCCGACATACAAGTTCCTTACTTTTTTCCCTTTCTACTTGCCGCTTCCATTTTTGTGGTAATGCGGCAATTAATTGGTTGTAATTTTGGGTAGAGTAGACATTTCCATATGTCTGTGTTAGCAGCATGTGTGACATAACTTCACCAGTCCTATTTATGATATCATTCACAAAAATTATACCTTTATAAAAAAAAAAGTTATACCTTAAAAAAAAAAAAGTTCTCCCACTTAAAAAGATGAGAGAGGCCTATAATTTATCATAGTTTGAAGTGTACTTCAACTATGACAGACAAAATGAGAAGAAAGAAAATCCAGAAAATCACATTGTAGGATTTTTTATGAATTTATTTGCAAATTATGGTGGAAAATAAGTATTTGGTCAATAACAAAAGTTTATCTCAATACTTTGTTATATACGCTTTGTTGGCAATGACAGAGGTCAAATGTTTTCTGTAGGTCTTCACAAGGTTTTCACACACTGTTTCTGGTATTTTGGCCTATTCCTCCATGCAGATCTCCTCTAGAGCAGTGATGTTTTGGGGCTGTTGCTGGGAAACACGGACTTTCAACTCCCTCCAAAGATTTTCTATGGGGTTGAGATCTGGAGACTGGCTAGGCCACTCCAGGACCTTGAAATGCTTCTTACGAAGCCACTCCTTCGTTGCCCGGGCAGCCCCAAAGCATGATGTTTCCACCCCCATGCTTCACAGTTGGTATGGTGTTCTTTGGATGCAACTCAGCATTCTTTGTCCTCCAAACATGACGAGTTGAGTTTTTACCAAAAAGTTATATTTTGGTTTCATCTGACCATATGACATTCTCCCAATCTTCTGGATCATCCAAATGCTCTCTAGCAAACTTCAGACGGGCCTGGACATGTACTGGCTTAAGCAGGGGGACACGTCTGGCACTGCAGGATTTGAGTCCCTGGCGGTGTAGTGTGTTACAGATGGTAGGCTTTGTTACTTTAGTCCCAGCTCTCTGCAGGTCATTCACTAGGTCCCCCTGTGTGGTTCTGGGATTTTTGCTCAACGTTCTTGTGATCATTTTGACCCCACGGGGGGAGATCTTGCGTGGAGCCCCAGATCGAGGGAGATTATCAGTGGTCTTGTTTGTCTTCCATTTCCTAATAATTGCTCCCACAGTTGATTTCTTCAAACCAAGCTGCTTACCTATTACAGATTCAGTCTTCCCAGCCTGGTGCAGGTCCACAATTTGTTTCTGGTGTCCTTTGGCAGCTCTTTGGTCTTTGAGGTTGTGGACAGGTGTCTTTTATACTGATAACAAGTTCAAACAGGTGCCATTAATACAGGTAACGAGTGGAGGACAGAGAGCTGTCAAAGAAAAAGTTACAGGTCTGTGAGAGCCAGAAATCTTGCTTGTTTGTAGGTGACCAAATACTTATTTTCCACCATAATTTGCAAATAAATTCATTAAAAATCCTACAAATCCTTTTCTGGATTTTTCTTCTTCTCATTTTGTCTGTCATAGTTGAAGTGTACCTATGATGAAAATTACAGGCCTCTCTCATCTTTTTAAGTGGGAGTACTTGCACAATTGGTGGCTGACTAAATACCTTTTTGCCCCACTGTGTTAATTTTACAATATTAGTAGGAAAAAAGGTTGGCTGCTTTTTAGGCAATTGAGAAATAAATGGGTCTGCTAAATGCTAAATCTAGGTATTTTGTTGATGCTATGACAGAGTCTGCTGGTGATCCCTCTAAATTCTGGAAAACTGTCAAGTCACTTAAACGAGGAAACTCCTTGACTTCCCTGCCGAAGCAAATTACATCGGAATCTGGGATCATCAGTGACCGAACTGAAATTTGTGATGTTTTTAATAAGCATTTTATTTCTGCGACTACAGACAATTATAATAATATAATTATTGGCGGGGAAACACAATCATTTTAATAGCGGGACACCAAGGTACGTATTTCAGCTTTGAAACCGATAGACAAAAATTTATTTTAGATTGTAATTCATCTATTTGCATGTTTTGCCTGAAAAATACGGTCGCTAGTGTTTGTAAAAGATATGAACTGAACGTTTAATATGTGTTTTAGATTGAATTGAAAAAAGAAGTCATAAAAAATAAAGGCGAGACAATTTTTATGTAATACGCTATTTTGGGGACCTCCTGGGTGGCGCAGTGGTTAAGGGTGCTGTGCGGCAGCGCCAGCTGTGCCATCAGAGACTCTGGGTTCGCGCCCAGGCTCTGTCATAACTGGCCGCGACCGGGAGGTCCATGGGGCGACGCACAATTGGCCTAGCGTCGTCCGGGTTAGGGAGGGCTTGGTCGGTAGGGATGTCCTTGGCTCATCACGCACCAGCGACTCCTGTGGCGGGCCAAGTGCAGTGCGCGCTAACCAAGGTTGCCAGGTGCACGGTGTTTCCTCTGACACATTGGTGCGGCTGGCTTCCGGGTTGGATGCGCGCTGTGTTAAAGAAGCAGTGCGGTTGTGTATCAGAGGACGTATGACTTTCAACCTTCGTCTCTCCCGAGCCCATACGGGAGTTGTAGCGATGATACAAGATAGTAGCTACCACAACAATTGGACACCACGAAATTGGGGAGAAAAAGGGGTAAAAAAAATAAATGTTTTTTTTTGCCCAAAATGATCTGCTGGAAGAGATGAGAGTCGTATTTAAATAAATATATCATAGAAGAGAAAGTCACCTAAAGTTAAATGTAGGGAATAACGGAGAGATACGATACAATTGCGTGCTATCCGGATGTTATAGCTCTTTATGAATCGACTGACATACGATAAATTTAGCACAGAACATGGTACGTTTAAATGTTAGGGTATAGAAAGTTGAGAAGTTTGGTTGGTTTTACTTTGTTGATTAGAATTTAAAGCTGAACTCAATCTAAATAGGGAATATATATTTTACAGAGGCAGGCAGATTTGCGGCGTCGTTTTACGTTGAACAACATCGTTCCTCAAATTTAAACAGAGAAAATGGGCTGTGGCATTTAGAGTGAAAATGCGTGCATTATAGCTTATAGTTACTTTTCAAAAGTGGCTAAAAGTTCCAAATACATTTTTTTTAAAGGAGAAATATCGTAAGGATAGTCTGAAAAGATGCTACAGCTAGCAACGGAATTGTTAGGCATTCAATGGGGCTATATAGTGCAACGCTTTGGACTATAAAATAGGTAAGAATAGTTTAATCGTAAAAAGTTGTGATTGTTTTCCCGAATATTGATTTTTGGTTAGGTAACGCCAGTGAATTCGAACAAGAAGTTAACGTATTCTAAAAACACTATCAGTTTTCATTACAGGGAAAAAGTAAAATGTCTTATCTTAAAGGGACAGTGCACGTTTATCACAGTGGTTTGAGTGTATGGCAGTGTATAAAATATTTTGGGACGACAATTTGAAGATAGAATGAATGAGTTACATGAAACATCGAGGGATTTAAAATGAATGATGTGAAGGGATTATCATAATTATTAGGTTTCGTTGTTGTAGTAAAAGTGTGGGTTAAGGGGATTTCTCTGTTCCCAGAGACAAGATATCTTAAAGGGGTATACTCACATATGGATTATTAGGAGTTTTAATTAGACAAGTGAATAACATATTGGGAATAGAGTCGTAATTAAAATGCTCAGTCAAATACGAGACAGTTACTTAAATCAAAATGAATTCTAAATAATAACGAAGAGACAATTACGATTTATGCCCATCGAAATGTTTTTATAAAATTAGTGAATTTAGAGATATTGGTTGGTGTTGTAAATTATAATTCAAGATTTGAACTAATGTGATAAATTAGGTTTGGGTTTATCGAACCGTACTACTGTTGTTGCAGACAACCAACAATTATTTACAATTCATTGAAAGTCGTTACGGATTGGGCCGAGGTTGTGCGCTTGTTGATGACATCACTCGCAAGGCACTTTTGGTCGCAACGGAAATTATGTTGTGACTGGGGGTAACGGAGAAAATTGTTTGACTTTTTGAAGGAAAATATGAGCATTATTGTTTTGTGTCACTTTTCAGAAGTTGATAAAAATGACAAAATACATTTTTAAAAGTAATTTGAGAGTCGCCAGGATAGTCAGGAAAGATGCTAAAAACTAGCAGCTGATACGCTAGGTGGGCATCATAGATTTGTGGCATTTATTTTGACTGTAATTAGGCTATGAGAAAGGGAGACTGGATGTCTGAATCGTAAAACATCGTGATAATGGATTCTGATGGTTGTTGATTCCGGGTTTGATTGTTTATGTAACACCAGTGAATTTGAGCAGAGTTTCCATTGTGTGGAACCATGTTAGGGTATTTATGTTGAAAAGCAACCTCTATAGAAAAACATAATTGCATATGTTTCGGGAAATTAGCTAGGTTGAATTTGGTTATTTGAGCTTTTCCCCTGATACGTAGACATCCGTAACAGGGGCAAGCAGATGATGATTTGTTTTATTGAGATGTAAACGTGAGTCTCTGAGTAATTTTGTCATCTGAAGCATTTTAGTAGTGAGCTTTTGTGTAGTTTGTTTTTTTTGCTGATAAAAGTGGTTTGTTTATTTGGTTACTGGTTATGGTCAATTTTAGGGTTTGATTTAACTTAGTTAAACATTGTATTCTGGTGTGTTTAAGTAGGATTCCTTATTCCGGGACGGATGGAAGTGATCTAAAATATGTAAATTGAAGGAGCCATGGGAGAATGCGATTGCATTTTTATTAAATATCTGGGATTAAATTACGGATTTCTTACACTGAGAAATGTATGACATTTGCGGCAGAGGGAAAAAGTAATACGTTGGATAATAATGTTATCAGGTTAATTGTATCTAATGGTAGCATGTTCATTTAAGTAAACATATACATAGACGTTGTTTAAAATTTATGATTAATGATTTGAGTCAAAGGGGAATTATCATTAGGTTTAGTTTATAGTTCACTTTTGAGTTTCTGAATCGAAGTAGCATAGTGATTGCTAGTTAGGCGTGTTGTGTGTTCTTCTGGGAAAATTGAGGTTTAGGTGTCTCACTTTTAGATGTTTCCTGGGATTATAATCTTGGGGAGAGTGGGAGAGATAGCGGCCATAAACGACCAAATTGGAAAAGGCCTGGAAGTTTTGATTATCCATTAAGGTTTGCAAATATATACACATAAAACATTTGTTTTAGTGCAAAGGTATTTTAAAGAGGCACGCTCACATATGGAACTTTATGCATTTTTATTTTATGAGTTTTAATTACACAAGTGATTTTTATTTATTTTAAGGATAAAGGTAGTATGAAACATGACTATAAAAGGGTGGTATGACCTATTGACCTTATCATGGCTATCTTTTGTCTGATCAGCCCCGGGGGAGAGCCATTTGTATAATGAATTGTGGTCAGTTGGGTTACTAATTTTAAGGTAAATTAATTGTATTGGAGTTTTAGTTTGGGGTTTAGAATTATTTTTTGAATCACTGAAGAGAAAGTGTTTCAGGATTCTGTTTTACAATATTAGCTGTGAAGTTTTTGAATGGGCTATTACGGATTTGATATTACAACAGAAAATAATTATATTTATCATTGAGAATAAATAAGGGTGATAAATGACTGTAGATAAGGTATTCCACACTATGCAACATATATTACATTCATGTTATTGCCAGATAGAATACTGAGGATCCCTGAAGGAAAGAGCTTGTAAGTGTAGGAAGGACTTTGATATGTTTACCATTTGTTTAGGCTCTGTTAAACCATTAGGAGGTTTTTAAAATATGATTACATTTAACAGGAATATAGGACATCTGTGGTGATTTAGGATTATTGTAAGGATTAAGATAGATTGATTAAGGAAATGTAAGGACTTTAGAGATTGCCACTTATAGACATGTTTTTTTTCTAAAATCAATGATTTTAGATAGTCAAACAGTGAGACGCTTAGTGGCATATTGAGAGATAGGAGATAAAGGAATTACTGCTTAATTCGGTAAATATATATATTTAAGAATATATATAAATAGCACAGATACTTTTTTAACTAGATAAGACACTTGACAGAGAATTGATACAGGATTGAAAATGAATGGATGCCCAAGGGAGAATTGGACATACATGATAATGTCAGAAAATAAGGATAATGTACTAATCCTACCTAAGTCATTATTTAGGGTATATAAGGTTGTTACCTGGGCAGAGCCAGGTATCAAAAGGGGGGTGGGTAAGTTAGTGGCCTATTGGATAAGAAACTAATAATTTATAAAATAACATATTTTTTTTAGCTAACAAATAGGCATAAAAGTTAAAGATATAATCAGATAAAACATATGAGAAACTGTTTGTTAACCAAGCCTGTATGTCCAGTATTTTATGCATTACAGGTGAACTACAGGTGAAATCACTCAATCCAGTCCCAGAGGCTTGTTGGGGGGACCATACCAAGGACTCCTGGTGACAGCTAGCTGAAAGAGCTACCCGGATTCATATCGCACGGCGGGAGGGTAAGACACCCTGACACTGTCGAACAATGAACAGTGTCTGGCTCTTGCTAGTGATGTGTTCTCGGGGAGAGGGTGGGGCTTCACATGGAAGCTGTTCGTCTGAGCTGTCTTATCGTGGGTGCCATATTCCTGATACAGCACGTCCTACTTGAGTATGCGGAGAGTGGTAATTTGACCCATGGTTTAGACAATGAGGATTTTGTTCCAAAACAAGCATAAGAGATCCCTAGATCTGGGTAGACAGGAAGTTAGAGTAGAGGTTGGGAAGGATCTCTCAATGGGGTTTTATGTAGACCAAATGGGGTCTCTAACTACATGGCAGTCTAGGACTCTGAGCCATTATGGCATATATCGGTGCAGGTTCCCATATTGATCGTGGACACAGGTCATAGCTCATTTGGAGAGAGAGGGCTATATGAATCCACTCACCCAGTATGGAAGGAGGTGGAGTATAGTGAAGGTGAGAGTTTTTGATTGTAATCCGGAGAGAGGGATGTATTGAATAAAGATACGCCTAACCCTTTAAACAGTAATGAAGGAGGATCTAGGGTTGTGGTATGATGGATATGACCAGGTCTTGGTTGACACCTGTTAGTATAATTGAATTATGCCAATGTGCTTTCATCAAGTGAAAGCCCTTCATCTATTTTATGAGAATATATAAGATTCCTTGTTTGCATAAAATAGACGCAGACCAGTCTTTAAATAATAGGCAATAGAATTTATTCTCGGAGCGCGCTACCACTTAAACACATGCATGAGTTTATATACAGATCAGGACGTCATTTCACTGCCTTAACCCGAACCGCCTCTCGACAGGACAAAGTAAGGTGAAAAGTTCATTCTAACTTACTAACACACTCCCAGATAACTTTTGACCCCTCAACATTATCGATCACCACTGAACTGACAGTTTTAATTAACAGAAACCCTAGAAATGCACTCACTGCCTTATCTAAAAACCCCAGAGCTACGTTTCAGTTGGGTCAACCATAGGCTAACGACCTTATGTGTTTACACAGTCCACAACCCATTTGTTCCTGCCCAGTTGGAATGGTTTTATTATTCCTTTCTCCTGTCCCACAATATTGGTTCATGGTTCATCACCACATCAGTAGTAATATTCTCTGTCACATTGCAGGTACTGACTTCCCCTACATATTTCCCATAAGCACTATACCGGGCCAGACAGTAATAATCTCCTCTAGTCACGGTGAAAGGAGGAAGCCTAGATTTCAGAGGAACATGTGGATATAAATAGTGCAAATCCACACAACTGTTGTTATCTGGCTTTCCTCCTTTCATGAATAGCTTTACTATACAGGCCATTCCCTTAGGTGAATTAATTCCATTTAATGGAAAAGGGACAGTTGTCAACTGAGGTTTTGCAGTTGCACAAGCATAGCATTCGTCTTTAGCTACTGATCTGGCCGTATATTGAATCCACTCTAACCAGAGGTTGGAATCTCTAAACCCAGTCTCCAACTCTATCACTTCTTTAAAGTCTTTTGTCTCAACTATTTGCACTGGTCCTTGGCCCTGGATGATTACACTAGGAATAACGGTTGTATTAGGTAGACTGATTAAATTCCGCCTGCCAATAGGATCCTTCCCAGCTTTTACCTCTGTGACCTGGAATGGTACTATAGTAAATCAAATAAAATCAAATCAAATTTATTTATATAGCCCTTCGTACATCAGCTGATATCTCAAAGTGCTGTACAGAAACCCAGCCTAAAACCCCAAACAGCAAGCAATGCAGGTGTAGAAGCACGGATAAAGTATCGGATAAAGACTGATCAAAACCAACATACCATAATCCTAGATCCTGGATCTTTACAGTTTTAATGGTAATTCGTACCTTTATACAATACCACCCCCGTTCCGGAAAACAACTCAAAACTCCCACCTTTACCAAACTCTATCTGTTCCCATATTGAGTGTGTGGGTTGACATAGCCACCCTTCTCAGTGTGAGCTATGACCTGACTCCATGAATTACACGGTGATTTGCACAAATACCTTCCCCAGTGAACCATTGTTCTAGACTGCCAAGGAGTGAAAGACCCCAATTGGTCTATATAGAACTCAACTGAGATATCCTTCCCCAACTCCACTTCCTGTTTATCCAGATCAAGTGATCTCTTATGCTTGGTTAATACTAATTTCTCCTTGTTTAACTATGTCAATATTACCCTCTGGCCTTCTCGGGTTCATGGTGTGGTATTAAGATCTCCAACCATACAGCACAGGATGGACAGCTCACCTATAAAGCCTCACCCTCTTCCAGAAAACACATCATTAGCAAGAGTCAGACACATTTTCACTTCTATGAACAAGAACAGTGATGAAAGGACAGGTAAGGTATTTTTCATTTGAGAGATGGCCCCCAGAATTCTGTTAATTCCAGTTCTCCTCTCGAACTCTGTTATTGTTCGATAGTGTCAGGGTGTCTTACCCTCCCGCAGTGTGATATGAATCCGGGTAGTTCTTTCTGTTAGCTGTCACCAGGAGTCCTTGGTATGGTCCCCCCAACAGGCCTCAGGGACTGGATTGAGTGACTTCACCTGTAATTCACCTGTAGTGCATAAAATCTTGGACATACAGGTTTGGTTAACAAACAGTTTCTCATGTGTTCTTTTAAAAAAAAATTTTTATCAGTTAATTATCCCGTAGGTCACATCCTATTCTAGAACACAATTTACCCATCCCCCCTTTGTTACCTGGCTCTGCCCAGGTAACAACCTTGCCTACTCTTTAACAATGACTTATGTAAGATTAGTAAATTATCCTTATGTCTGACATCATCATGTAGGAGCCCCTTTTAATTTTCCACATGTCCAATTCTCCCTTGGCCGTCCATTCATGTCAATCCTGTACCAATACTCTGTCAAGTTTCTCATCTACTTTAAGAACTATCCGTGCCACCCATATATTTTCCCAAATATACACATTCACAGATAACCCCCTTCTCTCACATCTCTCAAATACCACCAAGCCTCCAACTGTCTGACCCCATCTAAAATCACCGACCCTAGAAAATGAGTGGCAATCTCTAAAGTCCTTACATTTCCTTAATCAATCTATCTTAATCCTAACAATAATCCTAAATCATCACAGATGTCCTATATTCCTGTTAAATGTAATACTATTTTAAAAAACTCCTAAACAAATGCTAATCATATCAAAATCCTTCCTTCACTAACAAGCTCTTTCCTTCAGGGACCCTCAGTATTCTATCTGACAATAACATGAATTTAATATATGTTGCAAAGTGTGGAATACCTTATCTACAGTAATTTATCACCCCTAAGAACTTAAACTTATTTTTCTATATAATTCCCTGCCCTATTGGCTTAATATATCTCCTATCCAAACCTCAATGTATCTTATCTTCCCCTATTTATTCTCAATGATAAATAGGATTACTTTTTTTCTGTTACAATACCAAATCATTAATAGCCCATTCAAAAACTTCACAGCTAATGTTGTAAAACAGAATCCTGAACCACTTTCTCATTTGCGGTTCAAACAATAATTCTAACCTCCATTATAATGAATTTACCTTAAAACTAGTAACTCAATATGACCACATTCATTATACCAATGACTCTCCCCTGAGGCTGATCAGACCTCAGAAGACAGTCATGATAAGGTCAATAAGTCAACTCACCCTTTTATAGTCAAGTTCTATACTACATTAGACATATTAAAGAACCCTTTATCCTTAAAATCTAAATTCACTTGTGTAATTTAAAACTCAAAAAATAAAAAGTTCCATATTTGAGCGTGCCTCTTTAAAATACCTTTGCACCAAAACAAATAGTCCTAACAAATGTTTTATGTGTATATATTTGCAAACCTTAATGATTGATCAAAACTTCCAGGCCTTTCCAATTTGGTCGTTTATGGCCTCACTCTCCCCAAGATTATAATCCCAGATATTTAATAAAAATGTAACGTATTTTCCCTTGGCTCCTTCAACTCACATATTTTAGATAACTTCCATCCGTCCCGGTATAAAGAATCCTTACTTAAACACACCAAATCAAATCAAATCAAATTTTATTTGTCACATACACATGGTTAGCAGATGTCAATGCGAGTGTAGCGAAATGCTTGTGCTTCTAGTTCCAACAATGCAGTAATAACCAACAAGTAATCTAACTAACAATTCCAAAAAACTACTGTCTTATACACAGTGTAAGTGGATAAAGAATATGTACATAAGGATATATGAACGAGTGATGGTACAGAGCAGCATAGGCAAGATACAGTAGATGATATCGAGTACAGTATAACATATGAGATGAGTATGTAAACAAAGTGGCATAGTTAAAGTGGCTAGTGATACATGTATTACATAAGGATGCAGTCGATGATATAGAGTACAGTATATACGTATGCATATGAGATGAATAATGTAGGGTAAGTAACATTATATAAGGTAGCATTGTTTAAAGTGGCTAGTGATATATTTACATCATTTCCCATCAATTCCCATTATTAAAGTGGCTGGAGTTGAGTCAGTGTCATTGACAGTGTGTTGGCAGCAGCCACTCAATGTTAGTGGTGGCTGTTTAACAGTCTGATGGCCTTGAGATAGAAGCTGTTTTTCAGTCTCTCGGTCCCAGCTTTGATGCACCTGTACTGACCTCGCCTTCTGGATGACAGCGGGGTGAACAGGCAGTGGCTCGGGTGGTTGATGTCCTTGATGATCTTTATGGCCTTCCTGTAACATCGGGTGGTGTAGGTGTCCTGGAGGGCAGGTATTTTGCCCCCGGTGATGCGTTGTGCAGACCTCACTACCCTCTGGAGAGCCTTACGGTTGAGGGCGGTGCAGTTGCCATACCAGGCGGTGATACAGCCCGCCAGGATGCTCTCGATTGTGCATCTGTAGAAGTTTGTGAGTGCTTTTGGTGACAAGCCGAATTTCTTCAGCCTCCTGAGGTTGAAGAGGCGCTGCTGCGCCTTCTTCACGATGCTGTCTGTGTGAGTGGACCAATTCAGTTTGTCTGTGATGTGTATGCCGAGGAACTTAAAACTTGCTACCCTCTCCACTACTGTTCCATCGATGTGGATAGGGGGGTGTTCCCTCCGCTGTTTCCTGAAGTCCACAATCATCTCCTTAGTTTTGTTGACGTTGAGTGTGAGGTTATTTTCCTGACACCACACTCCGAGGGCCCTCACCTCCTTCCTGTAGGCCGTCTCGTCGTTGTTGGTAATCAAGCCAATCACTGTTGTGTCGTCCGCAAACCTGATGATTGAGTTGGAGGCGTGCGTGGCCACGCAGTCGTGGGTGAACAGGGAGTACAGGAGAGGGCTCAGAACGCACCCTTGTGGGGCCCCAGTGTTGAGGATCAGCGGGGAGGAGATGTTGTTGCCTACCCTCACCACCTGGGGGCGGCCCGTCAGGAAGTCCAGTACCCAGTTGCACAGGGCGGGGTCGAGACCCAGGGTCTCGAGCTTGATGACGAGCTTGGAGGGTACTATGGTGTTGAATGCCGAGCTGTAGTCGATGAACAGCATTCTCACATAGGTATTCCTCTTGTCCAGATGGGTTAGGGCAGTGTGCAGTGTGGTTGAGATTGCATCGTCTGTGGACCTATTTGGGCGGTAAGCAAATTGGAGTGGGTCTAGGGTGTCAGGTAGGGTGGAGGTGATATGGTCCTTGACTAGTCTCTCAAAGCACTTCATGATGACGGATGTGAGTGCTACGGGGCGGTTAGCTCAGTTACCTTAGCTTTCTTGGGAACAGGAACAATGGTGTCCCTCTTGAAGCATGTGGGAACAGCAGACTGGTATAGGGATTGATTGAATATGTCCGTAAACACACCTGCCAGCTGGTCTGCGCATGCTCTGAGGGCGCGGCTGGGGATGCCGTCTGGGCCTGCAGCCTTGCGAGGGTTAACACGTTTAAATGTCTTACTCACCTCGGCTGCAGTGAAGGAGAGACCGCATGTTTTCGTTGCAGGCCGTGTCAGTGGCACTGTATTGTCCTCAAAGTGGGCAAAAAAGTTATTTAGTCTGCCTGGGAGCAAGACATCCTGGTCCGTGACTGGGCTGGATTTCTTCCTGTAGTCCATGATTGACTGTAGACCCTGCCACATGCCTCTTGTGTCTGAGCCGTTGAATTGTACTGGCGCTTAGCTTGTTTGATAGCCTTGCGGAGGGAATAGCTGCACTGTTTGTATTCGGTCATGTTACCAGACACCTTGCCCTGATTAAAAGCAGTGGTTCGCGCTTTCAGTTTCTCACGAATGCTGCCATCAATCCACGGTTTCTGGTTAGGGAATGTTTTAATCGTTGCTATGGGAACGACATCTTCAACGCATGTTCTAATGAACTCGCACACCGAATCAGCGTATTCGTCAATGTTGTTATCTGACGCAATACGAAACATCTCAGTCCATGTGATGGAAGCAGTCTTGGAGTGTGGAGTCAGCTTGGTCAGACCAGCGTTGGACAGACCTCAGCGTGGGAGCCTATTGTTTTAGTTTCTGTCTGTAGGCAGGGATCAACAAAATGGAGTCGTGGTCAGCTTTTCCGAAAGGGGGGCGGGGCAGGGCCTTATATGCGTCGCGGAAGTTAGAGTAACAATGATCCAAGGTCTTTCCACCCCAGAACAAATGCTTAATTAAGTTAAATCAAAACAGGAATCAATGACCATCAGAATCCATTATCACGGTGTTTTACGATTCAGACATTCAATCTCCCTTTCTCATTGCCTAATTACAGTCAAAATAAACGCCACAAATCAATGATACCCACCTAGCGAATCAGCTGCTAGTTTTTAGCATCTTTCCTGATAATTTACATACTCCTTTTAAAAATGTATTTCGACATTTTTATCTACTTCTGAAAAGCGACTCAACAATAATGCACGCATTGTTCGCATTGACCTTATGTGTTTACACAGTCCACAACCCATTTGTTCCTGCCCAGTTGGAATGGTTTTATTACTCCTTTCTCCTGTCCCACAATTCCTACTTATGAACTCATATTGTTAATCAGATATAATATAACAGAGTATAATTTTACTTACAGTTCCATTTAAAATGATTTGTTCAGTCATATTAATCAAAATTTCCTAACAACACCCTAGTACGGTTCTGGGTAGAGGAGTTTAGGCCAGTATGGTAAAGCTGTTCACGAAAGCAGGAATGACAGAAAATGACAGTTGCATTGACTTGCACTATTTATATCCACAGCTTCCTCCCTTTACAGTGACCGGAGGAGATTATTACCATTTGGCCCGGTACAGTACTCTTGGGAAATGATGTCAGGGCGAGATTTTACCGACAGATTGGACAGGATTATGCTCCCTTGTACATTTGGGAATGCCTTTCACACTCATTCAACACCGAGACATGAAGTTGAATTCAAAGCAAGAAATCAGATCCTAGCAGGATTAGAGTTAAGCATTTCCGGGTGGTCTACTCTCAATAAGAACGTGGACTGGATTAATTATATTTATTATAATCAACAGCGCTTTAACAATTATACCAGAGATGCTATTAAAGGTTTTGCAGAATAGACTGAAGCAACCAGCCTGATGGCTTGGCAGAATAGAATTGCATTTGATATGTTATTGGCTGAAAAGGGAGAAGTATGCGTGATTATCGGGACCATGTTTGTGCTTACATCCCAAATACCATAGCTCCGGACGAATCAGTGCCCGAAGCCTCAGCTGGTTTGACCACCCTGGCTCACGGTTTGGCAGAAAACTCTGGGGTGGATACTTCTCTGACTAATTGGTTTGATAGTATGTTCGGAAAATGGACAAAGATATTATGATCAATGTATTATGGGCTACATTCACCTGTGTGACTGTTTTAGTTTTATGTTGCTGTTGTCTAATTCCCTGTGTACGAGGCCTTATTTCCAGAACTCTGGAGAAATGGATGACAGTAGATGGTGAGGTACCAGTGAATTCCAGGTTCTGACCCGTGGAGTGCTGAATGTATGTCTACAGAACAAGTGGACGAATCTGGATCCTTCATTTGCGAATTTATGTTTGAGGAGACCATTTTTGATGTTTAGGGAGGCTAGGTTGTATCCTGTTTCAATATTAGACAGTTTTTTTTAATGAAGATTGTAACGAAAATCCTGATAAGAAGAGTTATGATTCTGATGTAGGCCTGAGAAACAGTCATGGCGAATGCAAGTAGTGGGTTATGTTTAGGTGATGTTTTGATGACAAGAAATATCTCTAATAAAAATAGAAATAGGCTTTTTAATATTACAATATAACTACAATGTGTGATTGGATGTATAATATTTAATCAAAGGTTGGATATGTTAAGGGAATTTTTATCTATAATGATTAATTATGTATACATTTCAATCAGGATGTACTAATCAGAATACTATTATGTTACTGTATATGTACTAATCAGAATACTATTATGTTACTGTATATGTATGCATTTTCTTTCTTGATCCCAGTACTGAATATAATGTGTGTGAATGTGGTCAAGAGTTAGAACAATGACTGTCTGTTCCTTGGTACAAATGAATCAGACTGGCTAGAATGCTTATCTACACGAGAAAACCTTGACTCGTAAATTATATTAAATTGGTAGGGAGACGGATGTGGGAAGTCTTGAGATACAGCCTTTGTACTGGAACGGAGATGGCACGGGTTGGGGCTGAAACTAAGGATGTCATTTTCAGTTTATAACCTGTGGTAAACTGTATCGTATTCAGTACTCTCGGGAATAAACTCTGCTGTATGACTTTAAGACTGGGCTCTGTCTCTTATTATAGAATAAGGGTCTTACAAATCCTTATGAATTGACAGAGTGATTAATTTTAATTGGGTATTAAAACATAGAGCAAATTAATTTCTTTAACACTTCATTATTTGGTCAGAGATTCTGTCAGAGGGTTAAATACAGGACAGGTAATGAATGGGATTGAAACCAGGTGTGTAGGAATACAAGACAAAACCAATGGAAAATGAAAAAATATCCCCAGCACAAGGTGCACCTGTGTAATGATCATTCTGTTTAATCCGCTTCTTGATTTTCCACACCTGGCAATTGGATGGATTATCTTGGCAAAGGAGAAATGCTAACTAACAGGGATGTAATTGTGCACAAAATTTGAGAGAATAAGGTTTTTGTTCGAATGAAACATCTCTGGGATCTTTTATTTCAGCTTATGGGACTAACACTTAACATGTTGTGTTTATATTTTTTGTTCAGTGTATATCTAAGGGAAGGCTTAAATTGAACCTGTCCAGAGGTTAGTGTCCTATCCCTGTTTTTTTAAGCATCCTCAGGTCAGCACCAAGAGCACATCGTTAATCTAATTAGGCTACACAATGATTATACTGGTTAGTCATTACTTAACTTAGTCCTGGACTTCCTAGTCTAGAACTATTTCATTAAAATCTGGATTCATTTAAATAGAATTAGCTTAGCCCTGATTTAAATTAAACTCTGCCTGGGAAACCACACCTAAAAGTGTGTCTTGACATTATATGATTGTAGCACACTGGTCCATCATCTTAAACATGTCTTCACTGAAGTTGTTATACTGCAGACTGAAAGAGAGGATGGCAAAGGCAATGTCAGAGAAATCATGGACTTTTCACATGACACAGACTGTGACAAATTTCACAACAGCAGTAAGGACTATGAAATATTCATGACAAGACATGTCTTTTGGGGGTGGTATTATCAAAATCTTAAGGTGATAATGTATGAATGCTATTGTATAGAACCATCATATACAGTGCCTTGCGAAAGTATTCGGCCCCCTTGAACTTTGCGACCTTTTGCCACATTTCAGGCTTCAAACATAAAGATATAAAACTGTATTTTTTTGTGAAGAATCAACAACAAGTGGGACACAATCATGAAGTGGAACGACATTTATTGGATATTTCAAAGTTTTTTAACAAATCAAAAACTGAAAAATTGGGCATGCAAAAATTATTTTGAGGCAAGGTGAGAGAGAGTCCTAGTACTGAGAGAACTCTGAACCAGGCTGTGGACAAAACAGAAGGAGAGATGTGCCTGAATATGCAGCTCTGGTGATGGTGTAAGAACTGTAAACATTTTACAAAATGTTTACTTTTTGTTAAGTAGATGTTTTGGAATTAGTTTATTCGACATAGCCTACAAATCATGAAATGTTATGTTTGTGTGTATCAGATTGTACACAGATCATATGTTTAACATAAATGCTGCTTTGGTTGGGTTCATGCAAGCGACTGATTGCATGTGCATGGGAGGAATCCTCACTATCACTGTATAAGAAATTTGGCAGTATGCCCAGAACATTGCTCTGGAAGTCAAGAGGAGTATCTCAGTCTAAAAAAAAACCATATCCAAAATCAAATTGGGAAAATAAATTATTTAATACTAATATAATTTCTCAGAGAAATAAACTCAAAACAATCTCTAAAAGATAGGTGTCAAAATTATTTGTAGTCATTTTCTTCTTTTACCCCCTTTTTCAATCTGGTCTCATCGCTGCAACTCCCCAACGGGCTCAGGAGAGTCAAAGGTTGAGGCATGCGTCCTCCGAAACATGACCCGCCAACCACGCTTCTTAACACCCACCACTTAACCCGGAAGCCAGCTGCACCAATGTGTCGAAGGAAACACCGTTCAACTGACAAGTCAGACTGCAGGCACCCGGCCCACCATATGGAGTCACTGCAGGCACCCTACCCTAACCCGGGCGACGCTGTGCCAATTGTGCACTGCCCTATTGGATTCCCGGTCACGGCCGGTTGTGACACAGCCTGGGATCGAACCCAGGACTGTAGGAACGCCTCAAGCACTGAATTGCAGGGCCTTAAACCACTGCTCAACTCGGGAGGACTGCACCCATTGTCAACACCTTTCAATAACTCACCTTATGAGGATAAACGCACTGAGCCTTTTTCCTAAATGTTTTATGAGATTGGAGAACACATTGGGAGGGATCTTAGACCATTTCTCCATACAGAATCTTTCCAGATCCTTGATGTCCTTCATCTGCCCTTATGGACTGCCCCATTCAATTCAAACCACACATTTTCAATGGGGTTCAAGTCTTGAGACTGTGATGGCCCTTGCAAAAAATATATTTTGTGGTCAATTGACCATTTCTTTGTGGATTTTAATATGCGCTTGGGGTTATTGTCATGCTGGAAGATCCAAGTTTCAACCTCCTAGTAGAGGCAGCCAGATTTTGGGCTAAACTGTCCTGGTAATGAGTGAAGTTCATAACTCCAAGCACATATGAAAACCCAGAAAGAAATGGTTAATTGACAACAAAATATACATTTTGAAATGGCCACCTCAGTCTCTGGACTTTTCGCCTGGTGTCCCTTGGTGTCCAGTATTTTCATTAATACAGATCAAGAGGGGCCAATAAAAAGTGTGTGTCAGAAGCTTGAAACATAATATGTTTTCGCAAATGAAAGAAAAACAAATCAGAGCAGGTGCTTTATATATATTTATTTTTTATTTTTTTGGACTGTACAATATATTCCGGGATGGCAGTTTTATAGAGCAGAGGGGGAACGGAAGTAATGTGCAATATCCTTTATGGCCAAGATTCAACCTCTCCTTTATTGGGAACTAGTTGATGATCCAATGAATGTGCGGAAACCTATACATGTAACGGGCAGCAGGATCTGCATAGTTTCAATCTGCGAACTATGGAGTAGGCAACGGTAAGACATAGAAGGTTGGTGGCACCATAATTGGGGAGGATGGGCATGTGGTAATAGCTGGAGTGGAATCAGTGGAATGGCATCAAATACATGGTTTCCATCTGTTTGATGCAATTCCAATTGCTCCGTTCCAGCCATTTATATGAGCCGTCCTTTCCTCAGCAGCCTCCTATACTGTAGGCTGCTCTAGGTTACTCTATGGTAGAGGACAATAAGATAGCCCTTGTTGGGGGTCAATGAAAGTTGTTGTCTTCTATACACAAAGTCACACACTGTTTGTTTGAGGGTTTCAATGCAACAAAACAAAATGCTCAGCCTCTGATGAGAACTGAAGTATAACATTCTGTTGTTGGAGCTTTTCTGATTGGCCAGTAGATGTCTGTAATGGTCCACGGGATGTATAGCTAATAATTTATCTTCAGTTTAATGGGCACTTTAACAGTAGAATATGGAGCTGGGTATTCATGGCTCAACTAAAACTTTATTAGAGGGCAATGTAGAGTGAGAATGGCTGTAAAGGAGCACACAAAGGAATATTCCAACTTAACTCAGCATCAAAATGAGCTCTGATCACCACAAAATGTCTGTTTGTCATGATTTAACTGCTGATGTAATATTGAAAGTAGAAAAACAAAACTTATTAAACAAATTGTTCTGATCAATGTGGGCAGAGAAATTTAGACCTTTTTGCCAACGGTGGAAAAAGTATCCAATTGTCATAGTTGAGTAAATATACAGTACCTTAATAGAAAAGTCACTCAGTAAAATACTACTAGAGTAAAGTATTTTTTAAAAATATACTTAAGTATCAAAAGTTAATGTAATTGCTAAAATATACTTAAGTAATAAAAGTAAAAGTACTTATAAAAGTGCTTATAAATCATTTCAAATTCCTTACATTAAGCAAACCAGTCGGATAGCCAGGGCCAGCGGCACACTCCAACACTCAAACATAATTTACAAACTAAGCATATGTGTTTAGCATATGAGTCCGCCAGATCGGAGGCAATAGGGATGACCAGGGATGTTCTCGTGAATTGGACCATTTTCCTGTCCAGCTAAGCATTTAAAATGTCAAATGTAAGTATCTTTGGGTGTCAGGGAAAATTAATGGGAGTAAAAATGTTTTCTTTAGGAATGTAGTGGAGTATAAGTAAAAATATCATTATTAAAGTACAGATACGCCAGAAAAATTCCTTAAGTAGTACTTCAAATCACTTTTACTTTGTTAATTCACACCACCATTAATCGCATCAAAGCAAACCCTGAGAAACAAACTATGTCTACTCAAGGTTTGTGTTGGAATGCTCTCTTGCTGTTTCAGATAGAAGGAATCTCATTAATGAAATGTTTATCGACACCGACTGTCTGTCCTGGGCTTTTGTCATCAATCTTACAGATAGATTTTCTTTATGTCGACCTGGTATGTTGACCACAATAGGAAATACTTCAGTTCTGCATGTTCTTTCACACTGGGCACAGACGTCAGTTCAATGTTTAGTTTGGATTTACATTTGGTTGAGTTGTCAACTAACGTGAATTCAATGTGAAACCAACAAAACATGTCACCATGATTTAGGTTAAAAGTTGGGTGAAAAAAAGACGAAATACCCTTACGTTTATTACCTGTTCTTTTATAGTCTAGCCCACTAGACTTTTTGTTCATCAAAACGCCAACCTTCGTTGGGTAGGGTTCAGTGGTCTTGTGTCTAGAACCCTGAGTTTTCTATGAAGAAGACATGACCTGACGAGGAAATACTCTAGACCCTAGTAATAAAGTTTATCTGGTCTGGTCTGCCTGAAACTGTCATGACTCTCTATGATTCCCCTTTCAACATATGTATGTTTGTCACGCCCTGACCTTAGAGATCCTTTTATGTCTCTATTTTGGTTTGGTCAGGGCGTGAGTTGGGGTGGGCATTCTATGTTGTGGGTTCTATGTTTTCTATTTCTGTGTGTTTGGCCAGGTGTGGTTCTCAATCAGAGGCAGCTGTCTATCGTTGTGTCTGATTGAGAACCATACTTAGGTAGCCTTTTCCCACCTGTGTGGTGTGGGTAGTTGTTTTCGGTTTTGTGTTTCTGCACATGGCAGGACTGTTTCATTTTCGTTCATTCTCTTTGTTATTATTTCAGTGTTAAGTTAATAAAGATCATGAACACGTACCACGCTGCCCCTTGGTCCTCTCCTTCCAACAGCCGTTACAATGTTATACACAAGAGATTAATATCGGAATGTGCTGTTATGTTCACCCAGGTTAATAAGGTAATGATAACCTGACACATTACCACAATTTCCTTTGGTTATACCTATAAACCCAGTTGCTGTCTTCCAGTCATTGTGATTGTGAAAAAAGACAAATCTGCGATAGTCTAGCAATCCAAAGGTTGCAAGTTCGCGTCGGGGGACAACTGTAGCATTTTAGCTAACCCTTATTCTAAACTTAACCCAATTCACCTAACCTGCTACATATTGTGGCAGCCGGCAGAGAGAGGTGAGGGGAGTGGTGATTGAGGGGAGATATCTGGCAGTCCGTTGCCTCCACCCCCGGGCCTTATATGGACTTATATGCCCCAACGAGGCAAGACTGAAACCCGTTAAGCCAGGGAGGGTTTGGGGAAGAAAGGGGAGAGCAGCCTGCAAAACAGGGGAGAGTAGGAGAGAACCAAGCATGATATGAAGAGTGGGAGAAGAGAGCATATGATCTGTGACACGTTGTGACCTGGACTGTCAGGCTTACCCCCTTGTGTACCAGACTGAATTGGCTGAGAACCCGAGTGTGATGATTACCCCAGAGAAAAGGAACAGACAAAGAGAACGGCTTGTGGACTGCGAGGTGATTGGTGAATTTACATCTTCCAAGATGTATGATAAGTCACATAATTCAATTCACATGCTGTTGTACAACTGGGTAAGATGTATGAAAATATATGTACTCTAATTAGTTTGATATTGTAAGACCGCTATTCCATTTGTAATGTTACTTAAAGTAAAATCTCATACTAAATGGCAGAGATGCATACCGAAACACTTGACACTTGACACTCGACTTCGATTTAATATTCTATGACCCGGGACATGACGTGAGCTGTAACACTTGAGACTTGGATTTCCCCCTCCCCAAAAAACAGCACAACCTTCCTCTCCTCCTTAATTCTGTAATTACACCATGAAAAAAAACTCAGCAAGAAAGAAATATCCCTTTTTTCAGGACCCTGTCTTTCAAAGATTTGCAAAAAAATAATTTCACTGATCTTCATTGTGAAGGGTTTAATGTTGTAACTACCCATCCTGGATCCGGGAGCGTAATCATCATCTGACACTAATTAGCATAACGCAACGGACATAAATATTACTCGAAAATGTTCAGATTCATGAAATCACAAGTGAAATATATTGAAACACAGCTTAGCCTTTTGTTAATCACCCTGTCATCTCAGATTTTGAAAATATGCTTTACAGACAAAGCAAGACAAGCATTTGTGTAAGTTTATCGATAGCCTAGCATAGCATTTTGCCTAGCTAGCAGCAGGCAACCTGGTCATGGAAATCAGAAAAGCAATCAAATTAAATCGTTTACCTTTGATGAGCGTTGGATTTTTTCACTCACGAGACTCCCAGTTAGATAGCAAATGTTCCTTTTTTCCAAAAATATTATTTTTGTAGGCGAAATAGCTCCGTTTGTTCTTCACGTTTGGCTGAGAAATCGACCGGTCACGAAAACGCCCAAAAATATTATATTTCATATTATATTAATATTAATATTCCAAATTAGCTCCATAATATCGACAGAAACATGGCAAACATTGTTTACAATCAATCCTCAAGGTGTTTTTCAAATATCTATTCGATAATATATCCACTGGGACAATTGGCTTTTCAGTAGGACTGAGAGGAAAAATGGTTCTCTGTATTTTACGCAAGAATCACTCTGAGAGCCATCAGGTGACCACTTACGCAATATAGTCGCTTACGCTCATTCTTCAACATAAATGCGTGAAACTACGTCAAAATGCTGTAGACACCTTGGGGAATACGTGGAAAAAGGAATCTGGTTGATAGCCCATTCACTGCTCAATAGGGATGCATCGGAACGCAGAGCTTTCAAAACATGAGTCACTTCCTGATTGGATTTTTAACAGGCTTACGCCTGCAATATCAGTTCTGTTATACTCACAGACAATATTTTTTACAGTTTTGGAAACTTTAGAGTGTTTTCTATCCTAAGCTGTCAATTATATGCATATTCTAATATCTTGTCCCGACAAAATAGCCCGTTTACTTTGGGAACGTTATTTTTCCAAAAATGAAAATACTGCCCCATAGTTGCAAGAAGTTTTAAAGACTTTCCCATGCTTGTTCAATGAACCAGAAACAGAATGAACATACACCTGTGGAACTGTCTTTAAGACACTAACAGCTTACAGACGGTAGGCAATTAAGGTCACAGTTATGAAAATTTAGGACACTAAAGAGGCCTTTCTACTGACTGAAAAACACCAAAAGAAAGATGCCCAGCGTCCCTGCTCATCTGCGTGAACGTGCCTTGGGCAAGCTGCAAGGAGGCATGAGGACTGCAGATGTGGCCAGGGCAAAAAATTGCAATGTCCGTACTGTGAGACGCCTAAGAAATCGCTACAGGGAGACAGGACGGACAGCTGATCGTACTCGCAGTGGCAGACCACGTAACACCTGCACAGGATTGATACATCCGAACATCACACCTGCGGGACAGGTACAGGATGGCAACAACTGCCCAACTTACACCAGGAATGCACAATCAGTGCTCAGACTGTCTGCAATAGGCTGAGAGGCTGGACTGAGGGTTGTAGGCTTGTTGTAAGGTCTACCGTCGCTGGACCAGACAGGACTGGCAAAAAGTGCTCTTCACTGAGTCGCAGTTTTGTGGAGGTGGAGGTTCCGTCATGGTCTAGAGCGGTGTGTCACAGCATCATCAGACTGAGCTTGTTGTCATTGCATGCAATCTCAATGCTGTGCGTTACAGGAAAGATGACATCTTCCCTCATGTGGTACCATTCCTGCAGGCTAATCCTGACATGACCCTCAGCATGACAATGCCACCAGCCATACTGCTCGTTCTGTGCATGATTTCCTGCAAGACAGGAATGTCAGTGTTCTGCCATGGCCAGCGAAGAGCCCGGATGTCAATCCCATTGAGCACATCTGGTACCTGTTGGATCGGGGAATGGCTTGTGAACTTGCAGGTGTCTTGGTGGAAGAGTGGGGTAACATCTCACAGCAAGAACTGCCAGATATGGTGTAGTCCATGATGAGGAGATGCATTGCAGTACTTAATGCAGCTGGTGGCCACATCAGATACTGACTTACTTTTGATTTTGACCCCCCTTTGTTCAGGGACACATTATTCCATTTCCTTTAGTCACATGTCTGTGGAACTTGTTCAGTTTATTTCTCAGTTGTTGAATCTTGTTATGTTCATACAAATATTTACACATGTTAAGTTGCTGAAAATAAACGCAGCTGACAGTGAGAGGACGTTTATTTTTTTGCTGAGTTTACATTCGTGCGGAAATGCAGGTGCGGAAATGAAAAGGGGAAAAAAGATCTCTGGTCCTATATTTTCAACGCTTGTCACTTGAAAACACGAGCTATGAGCAAGAGTTTCTGTGACTGTTTATTCTCAGCCAACCACCGACCTTTCAGTGTGCATGTAGTGGGAAACTACAACACTTGATTCGATTTGAAGATTTCACAATGTCTGTTACTGTAGCTGTACTATCAACACTAGCTGAAAATCATCATTTGGATGGACTTTTAGTTATGATGAATCAAAACCATTTATTTAATGATCTGTTAAGTTTGTTATGTAGGCCTAGGTACTGTACTAGTAGGCTAGTGTAAGTAAAACAAAAAATGTAACTTGAATTTAAGAAGTGCATTGAAATTGGTATTAATCCTTGACTTCAGGACTTGTTTCCCCATTTAACCTTTATTTAACTAGTCAAGTCATTTAAGGACAAATTAATATTTACAATGACGGCCTAGCAAAAGGCCTCCTGTGGTGACGGGGGCTGGGAGACATTATCTTTTTTAAATACAAATATATAGGACAAAACACAGCACGACGAGAGAGACACCACAACACTACATAAAGAGAGACCTAAGACAACAATATAGCATGGCAGCAGCACATGAAAACACAGCATGGTAGCAACACAACATGACAACACTATGGTAGCAACACAGCATGGCAGTAGCACAACATTGTAGCAGCACAAAACATGCTACAAACATTATTGGGCACAGACAACAGCGCAAAGGGCCTGGTAGAGGTAGTGACAACAATGCATGTGAAGCAGCCACAACTGTCAACTGTCAGTAAGAGTGTCCATGATTGAGGCTTTGAATGAAGAAATTGAGATAAAACTGTCCAGTTTGAGTGTATGTTGCAGCTCGTTTTAATCGTTAGCTACAGCGAACTGAAAAGAGGAGCGACCCAGGGATGTGTGGGCTTTGGGGACTGACAGAACGGGTGTTGTATGTGGAGGATGAGGGCTGCAGTAGTAATCTCAGAGAGGGGGGAGTGAGGCATAAGAGGGCTTCTGACGGGTATACAGAGATGACCAGTTTACAGAGGAGTATAGAGTGCAGTGATGTGTCCTTTAGAGCATTGGTGGCAAATCTGATGGCCGAATTGCAAGGATCATCTAGCCGCTCGAGAGCACCCTTACCTGTCGATCAATAAATTACGTCTCTGTAATCTAGCATGGGTAGGATGGTCATCTGAATCAGGGTTAGTTTGGCAGCTGGAGTGAAAGAAGAGAGATTACGATATAGGAAACCAAGTCTAGGTTTAATTTTAGCCTGCAGCTTAAATATGTTTATTTAAAAAAATTTTATTTCACCTTTATTTAACCAGGTAGGCTAGTTGAGAACAAGTTCTCATTTGCAACTGCGACCTGGCCAAGATAAAGCATAGCAGTGTGAACAGACAACACAGAGTTACACATGGAGTAAACAATTAACAAGTCAATAACACAGTAGAAAAAAAGGGGAGTCTATATACATTGTGTGCAAAAAGGCATGAGGAGGTAGGCGAATAATTACAATTTTGCAGATTAACACTGGGGTGATAAATGATCAGATGGTCATGTACAGGTAGAGATATTGGTGTGCAAAAGAGCAGAAAAATAAATAAAAACAGTATGGGGATGAGGTAGGTGAAAATGGGTGGGCTATTTACCAATAGACTATGTACAGCTGCAGCGATCGGTTAGCTGCTCAGATAGCAGATGTTTGAAGTTTGTGAGGGAGATAAAAGTCTCCAACTTCAGCGATTTTTGCAATTCGTTCCAGTCACAGGCAGCAGAGTACTGGAACGAAAGGCGGACAAATGAGGTGTTGGCTTTAGGGATGATCAGTGAGATACACCTGCTGGAGCGCGTGCTACGGATGGGTGTTGCCATCGTGACCAGTGAACTGAGATAAGGCGGAGCTTTACCTAGCATGGACTTGTAGATGACCTGGAGCCAGTGGGTCTGGCGACGAATATGTAGCGAGGGCCAGCCGACTAGAGCATACAAGTCGCAGTGATGGGTGGTATAAGGTGCTTTAGTGACAAAGCGGATGGCACTGTGATAAACTGCATCCAGTTTGCTGAGTAGAGTGTTGGAAGCAATTTTGTAGATGACGTCGCCAGGAGGATCGGTAGGATAGTCAGTTTTACTAGGGCAAGTTTGGCGGCGTGAGTGAAGGAGGCTTTGTTGCGGAATAGAAAGCCGACTCTTGATTTGATTTTCGATTGGAGATGTTTGATATGAGTCTGGAAGGAGAGTTTACAGTCTAGCCAGACACCTAGGTACTTATAGATGTCCACATATTCAAGGTCGGAACCATCCAGGGTGGTGATGCTAGTCGGGCATGCGGGTGCAGGCAGCGATCGGTTGAAAAGCATGCATTTGGTTTTACTAGCGTTAAAGAGCAGTTGGAGGCCACGGAAGGAGTGTTGTATGGCATTGAAGCTCGTTTGGAGGTTAAATAGCACAGTGTCCAAGGACGGGCCGGAAGTATATAGAATGGTGTCGTCTGCGTAGAGGTGGATTAGGGAATCGCCCGCAGCAAGAGCAACATCATTGATATATACAGAGAAAAGAGTCGGCCCGAGAAATGAACCCTGTGGCACCCCCTTAGAGACTGCCAGACGACCGCACAGCATGCCCTCCGATTTGACACACTGAACTCTGTCTGCAAGGTACTTGGTGAACCAGGCAAGGCAGTCATCCGAAAAACCGAGTCTACTGAGTCTGCCGATAAGAATATGGTGATTGACAGAGGCGAAAGCCTTGGCAAGGTCGATGAAGACAGCTGCACAGTACTGTCTTTTATCGATGGCGGTTATGATATCGTTTAGTACCTTGAGTGTGGCTGAGGTGCACCCGTGACCGGCTCGGAAACCAGATTGCACAGCGGAGAAGGTACGGTGGGATTCGAGATGGTCAGTGACCTGTTTGTTGACTTGGCTTTCGAAGACCTTAGATAGGCAGGGCAGGATGGATATAGGTCTGTAACAGTTTGGGTCCAGGGTGTCTCCCCCTTTGAAGAGGGGGATGACTGCGGCAGCTTTCCAATCCTTGGGGATCTCAGACGATATGAAAGAGAGGTTGAACAGGCTGGTAATAGGGGTTGCGACAATGGCGGCAGATAGTTTCAGGAATAGAGGGTCCAGATTGTCAAGCCCAGCTGATTTGTACGGGTCCAGGTTTTGCAGCCCTTTCAGAACATCTGCTATCTGGATTTGGGTAAAGGAGAACCTGGAGAGGCTTGGGCGAGTAGCTGCGGGGGGGGGGGGGGGGGGGGGCGGAGCTGTTGGCCGAGGTTGGAGTAGCCAGGCGGAAGGCATGGCCAGCCGTTGAGAAATGCTTGTTGAAGTTTTCGATAATCATGGATTTATCGGTGGTGACCATACTGAGAGAAGGACAGTGTACTGTCTAGCCATACTCCCAATTACTTGTATGAGGTGACTACCTCAAGTTTTAAACCCTCAGAGGTAGTAATCACACCTGTGGGGAGATGGGCGTTCTTCTTACTTGCTTTAGAGGTGTTCAAAACAATGTTAAGGGCAGAAAATGCTTTTTAAGTCATAAGAGCCGTGTGGTCAGCATGTAATAACCCTTCAAATTGGTGCCACAAACGAGAGAAGATGATGTGAAGGTTTGCGGGTAAATACGTGTGCATTTTTTGGACATTGATTAGAGATTGTCAAGGATGCAGAGAAATGACAAAATATGTGTGGAGTTTTGTACTGACAAGATGTTCAGATTATTATTTTTGCAACATTTAATCTATAGGGTACAAGAGAGCTTCATAGGCTGTTAATTTGTTTGTGGTGTTTGAATAATATGAGAAGACTGCAACATTTGTTGGTTACTGGTGAGGATCACAATAATAACATAGTGCACACAATCGATGCTAGCTCTTAAAGAGAGCTCATTATAATAATAATAATACCCAAATAATAATAATAGTAGCCAAATACACAAAGTAGGATATGATAACTTTATTGTGCCAAGGATGCAAGTCCTGTATACATGTACTGTAGTTATTACCATGCATGAGATGTCCACATTGTAGCCTGTACATTGAATATATTCACTGATCATGTAGTCTTCCTTGGCAAATAAAGGTGTGGTTCAGATATGAATCTCTGAGACATTAAAACTCCATTATTTGAATGATGCTGTGTCTGCATGTATGTATCACAATTATATACTTCAACAGTGTTTACCACTCCTGCTCCTGGGACATCAATGATTACACATAGTAACTATGCAATAGACTAGAAACATGATTTAAGTAAAGGCAGATTTGTAATTCATATATACAGAAAAAAAACTATGCATATATACATTTGATGTCGGAAGTTTACATACACCTTAGCCAAATACATTTCAACTCAGTTTTTCACAATTCCTGACATTTAATCCTAGTAAAAATTCCCTGTCTTAGGTCAGTTAGGATCACCACTTTATTTTAAGAATATGAAACGTCAGAATAATGGTAGAGTGATTTATTTAAGCTTTTATTTATTTCATCACATTCCCAGTGGGTCAGAATTTTACATACAGTACATTAGTATTTGGTAGCATTGCCAAATAAATAGTTTAACTTGGGTCAAACATTTTGGGTAGCCTTCCACAAGCTTCCCACAATAAGTTGGGTGAATTTTGGCCCATTCCTCCTGACCGAGCTGGTGTAACCGAGTCAGGTTTGTAGGCCTCCTTGCTCGCACACGCTTTTTCAGTTCTGCCCAGAAATGTTTTATAGGATTGAGGTCAGGGTTTTGTGATGGCCACTCCAATACCTTGACTTTGTTGTCCTTAAGCTATTTTGCCACAACTTTGGAAGTATGCTTGGGGTCATTGTTAATTTGGAAAACCCATTTGCGACCAAGCTTTACCGGTTTCCCATGTTTACTACAGTATGTATTGTAGACTGCACAAAAGCCTAATAAACACATTTCATTAATAAAATATTGATAAAATAAGTTTATGTAGTTATGTATCCATAATGAATTACTATGAGAATAAATATCACTGATTTACAGAAATATTGGAACAAAGTTGTCTAATGATGGCAAACAATTTTAGAATCCTACAGTCCTGTAGCCTACTCCCGACCATCACGTTGTACAGCACCATATTTTCCATTCCATCCTAACGGAATCCCTGAGAGTTTCGTTCTTCGTTTCGTTCTTCTTCAATCCCATATACTATGTTATTACAAAAAAAGGCTTTAAATTCTCTGGTAATGCCAATACGGAATACTATCAAATGCTTCTCAAATATACCTTCTGTGGTCAAACTAGCAATAACTTACAGTAACAGAAAAAACGACTGACAATTTAATGTTATGCCACAGAATTTTTCGGGAGCACGCAAGTTGTGCCGCAGTATGGCGCAACTTTTAAGGTTGCAGTGACACATCCATAACCTGAGCAGGAAACCAGATTGCACACCAGGGATAATACTATAGACATCAAGACCTCAAATCAGTTGATTAGTGACAACCTTTTCCAACACTTTTGATAAATAGGACAAAATAGAAATTGGCCTATAACAAAGGATGCACCGTGGCTGCCTTCCAAGCAATGGTAACCTCCCCAGAGAGGCGAGAGGCTTGGTGATGATAGGGCAGCATCCTTACAGAAGAAAGGGTCTAAACCATCTGTTTTTTGGGGGATCAAGTTTAAGGACCTCCTTTAGCACCCCGCACCCCGGACTCAGTGATCGCGAAACTTTGTAGCGGGACAGGGGATAAAAAGGTAGGAGCATTGAGGCTAGTCGCATAAGAAGGGGTGGGAGATGAGGAAATGTTGGACGGGCAAAGAGGTATGGCTGAGTCAAATAGGAATCCTAACTTAATAAAGTGGTGATTAAAGAGCTCAGCCAGTTGCTCCTTGTCAGTAACAACCACGTCATCAACATTAAGGGACATTGGTAGCTGTTAGAAGGCGGGTTTATTCTCCAGGTATTTAACAGTTTTCCAGAACTTCTTGGGGTTAGACCCACAGAGAGAGAACTGCTCCTTAAAGTAACTAACTTTGGCCTTCCGGATAGCCTGAGTGCACTTACTTCTCATTTGCCTGAAAGAGAGCCAATCATCCTGAGCATGCGTGTGCCGAGCCTTTAACCAAATGGAAATCTCGAGGTGGAGTAACTCTGCAAGATCACGGTCGAACAAGAGGCTGAACCTGTTTTAATTCTCATTTTCTTTATGGGGGTGTTTTTGCTAATAATTACCTTTGAAAATATAAAAATATAAGGTTTACGTGTCTTCGACAGAGAGATAAAGCTGATTCATACCAATTTACAGGGACCAGGTCATGAAGGAAGGCTTACTCATTAAAGTTTTTTAGCAAGCCTTTATCACAAATCAGGACAGGACGTTTCACCGAGTAGCAATTACGAACACGAATACAATCCAAGGACAGCGAGTGCCCTTCTGTGTTGATTTATGACATTTGAATGGGCATCAGATGGCAACACAATCAATTTGTACAGCAATTTCATCAAGTAACATGAATACAAAACCAGGTGGAATCCAAGCAGCATTGCAACAGGCAACGAGAGTAGGTGTCACACCCACTTGGGAGAAGCTTTTTTTCTGGAAGCAGATTAATTGTAGAAAATGACAGGGGATGGTCTCTGAACAGTGCCAGGTGGCTTCAAAAGCCACTGGATTTGGGTGGGGTGCGCTGTAAGACTCTCCTGCCGTTGTTGGGCTCAAAGGCCTTGACACCTCTCACTTCACACCTCAGTAATTGAAGTTGTATCTGTTCTGTCCTAGCAAACTTGGAAGCCTTAAGTAGGGACTTGTGACTTGTGACCTTTGGAAGATCTGTATTCCTAAAAAAGGTTCAAACCAGAGAACACTCTTATTTAACCAAACACATCCGGATTGGAGCTGTGAACCCACACATTCAATTGATACATTGTAGGTAGTAAGCTTCCAGTGTCAACGTGCAGAAAAACCCAGAGAGAGAGCAGTAGTTGAGACTTGCCTATTATTCATTAGGACTTCACTCGATACTCGAAGGTTAAGACTTGATTAGGACTTGCTAAATTGTGACTTGTTCCCATCTCTGCTAAATGGAGTGTTAGCAGATTTACATACAAAATGATACGAATTGCCCTGAGACCACGTTGCATTGCATTGTTCCGAATTATACACAAGAACGACACCATGAACACGAAAACCTGTTTTGTTTCTCTCGCTCTCTGGTTTCAAGTCTGCTGAGTGTGAGAATTGAAGGGTATTGTCATGATAACCATCACACAACATAGGTGTGCTTTGATGAGGGTTGAATGGAGAAAATGTACATGTGTATGTCGTGTAGTCAAAAGTGAAGCATGATCAAACAATTGCATGTGATCCCCATTGTGAGTCTTTATTTGTTTCTGAACATCTTAGTACAGTCACATTGCATTATAAAACCAGTTCAATAGAAGTAAGGAAACAGATTTTAGGCTAATCTTATACAGGGAAGCAAGCTTAATGTAATTTACAGTACAGTATCACAAAAAATGGCAGTGGTCCTGTGAGAGGGTTGGGGTCTGGCTGAGCAATAATTTCTCTGATGTACTTTCTCTGATGTAGTCTGATATAGTAGATATAACATTAACAGTTTTACTTGGTGCATATTCTTATGAAGTTGTATTGTCTTATATACATTCATAATATGGTATACACTGATTGTACATAAACCTCTTGAAGCTAGGGGGCACTATTTTTATGTTTTGAAAAATAAGGTTCCCAAAGTAAACGGCCTATTTCTCAGGACCAGATGCTAGAATATGCATATAATTGACATATTAGGATAGAAAACACTCTAAAGTTTCCAAAACTGTCAAAATATTGTCTGTGAGTATAACAGAACTGATATTGCAGGCGAAACCCTGAGGAAAATCCAATCAAGGAAGTGCCTCTTATTTTGAAACCCTTCTGTTCCTATGCATGTCTATCTTCCATTTAAAGGGATATCAAACAGATTTCATTTTCTCTGGCTTCCCTAAGGTGTCAACAGTCTTTAGACATAGTTTCAGGCTTTTATTTTGAAAAATGAGCGTGAAAGATCACATTGTGTAAGTGGATAGGTGGGGGCTCTCAGAGTGAGTTTTTGCGCTACATAGAAAAGCCGCCATTGTTCCTCCCGCTGTTATTGAAAAACCTACATACTCGGTTGAAATATTATAGAATATATATTTTAAAAACAACTCGAGGAATGATTATAAAAAACATTTGACATGTTTCTGTGGACATTATGAAGACTATTTGGAATTTCCTGTGGATCTTTCCTGTGGATTTCTGAACATAACGTGACAAACAAACGGAGGTATTTCGTGTATAAAAATAATCTCTATGGAACAAAAGGAACCTTTGTTGTGCAACTGGGAGTCTCGCGAGTGAAAACATCCGAAGATCATCAAAGGTAAACAGTTAATTTGATTGCTTTTCTGATACATTATAGCCTCCAAGATTCAACAGATTTAGGGCACTAGGCTAACTCATGGCTGACTAGAACAGTGTACTATCTAGCAGCAACAAATTCAAACCAACCCAGGGGCAAAGCAAAACATGTCACAGTTGGTTGCATAGTCAAACGGCGTCAACGGCCTGAATCTAATCTAATCTGGAGCCAGTCGGTCTACATCTGTAAAGCATAGAATTTGTCCCCAAATGAGATTACATTATTCCTCAAACTATGTTTATAATTGAGGGATGATGGCAAGCGTTGACCCAGTTTTTCTGTGAGACAAAGTACACAGTTGGATGCCAGACTGATCCTCTGGTCGTGAACTGATGCAGGGACCTACCAGAAAGACCAAAGATGGGTATCATAACATGTCCAGCAATGTGATGGCAATGGTTTAGCGACCTCCAAAAATAATTCACTGTTCACTTGCTATTTTCACAGCTTGTCAGACAAGATCTCAGAATGAAAGTGTGTCATGTCACACAAGTACCCTTGTGAGTTCTCCATTGTTGCCAGAGTCTCCCTCAACTATGAAAAGGACATGTCATCATGAGGACTATCATATTGACCCAAATTACTGCCCTGATGACACAGATGGCTTCATCAACAATAATAGGTAATGGGTGTTATGTGAACAGTTGCATTAAAAAATACCCAGCTTGATGAAATGGTAGGCTAATTCCCCAGCCAAGCAGATATTTTTATTTATTTATTTTATTTCACCTTTATTTAACCAGGTAGGCAAGTTGAGAACAAGTTCTCATTTACAATTGCGACCTGGCCAAGATAAAGTAAAGCAGTTTGTGGGCTATACTCGGCCTTGTCTCAGGATGGTAAGTTGGTGGTTGAAGATATCCCTCTAGTGGTGTGGGGGCTGTGCTTTGGCAAAGTGGGTGGGGTTATATCCTTCCTGTTTGGCCCTGTCTGGGGGTGTCATCAGATGGGGCCACAGTGTCTCCTGACCCCTCCTGTCTCAGCCTCCAGTATTTATGCTGCAGTAGTTTATGTGTCGGGGGGCTAGGGTCAGTTTGTTATATCTGGAGTACTTCTCCTGTCCTATCCGGTGTCCTGTGTGAATTTAAGTATGCCCTCTCTAATTCTCTCTTTCTCTTTTTCTTTCTCTCTCTCGGAGGACCTGAGCCCTAGGACCATGCCTCAGGACTACCTGACATGATGACTCCTTGCTGTCCCCAGTCCACCTCCAGTTTCAACTGTTCTGCCTGTGATTATTATTATTTGACCATGCTGGTCATTTATGAACATTTGAACATCTTGGCCATGTTCTGTTGTAATCTCCACCCGGCACAGACAGAAGAGGACTGGCCACCCCACATAGCCTGGTTCCTCTCTAGGTTTCTTCCTAGGTTTTGGCCTTTCTAGGGAGTTTTTCCTAGCCACCGTGCTTCTACACCTGCATTGCTTGCTGTTTGGGGTTTTAGGCTGGGTTTCTGTACAGCACTTTGAGATATCAGCTGATGTACGAAGGGCTATATGAATAAATTTGATTCGACAACAACACAGAGTTACACATGGAGTAAAACAAACATACAGTCAATAATACAGTAGAAAAATAAGTCTATATACAATGTGAGAAAATTAGGTGAGATAAGGGAGGTAAAGGCAACAAAAAAAGAACAAAAGAAAGAAGGCCGTATATACATACATATAACTATTAGAGTCATTTTGGTTGTGAAGTGCATTATAGCAAAAAGCTTTGTCCATTCTTTAGAACAAAATGCAATTCACCACTGTCTATTATATTATCCTGTCTCGGGCCCTCCCAGTCAACACTACCTCATAAGATTGCTTGCTGCAGTTGTTCAAGAGATGTCATGTTTACAGCCGAACATGTATCATAGAGAAGACCAGCAAGGGGGCCCCTATGGTGGAAATGACAAGATTATGTTATAATGCTGTTATTGCATCAAATGGTTGTTTTATGCAACAGAATAAGACGTTGTTAGAATGCTCATCTGTGTTTGTTCTACTGAGGATGGGCCTCTGGAAAATGTAAGATGTCTTTGGGTGACACGGCATTCCAGAGCATGAGTTAATGTTTCTGTACTGGGGTACCAGGGGGAGATGGATCCAGTATGGAGTTGGGAGGCCAGACACTGGTCTCTACACAATGAGAACTGTTTAACAGCAGATACTATCTGCTGTGAATTCTAAGTATCTTTCATACAAATCTTAACCTTGTGACTCATTCCATAGATCTGTTCTGTGTGTCATGTAGACTGAAGGAGGATGGACTTTGCTATAAAATGCTGTGGCTCAAACCAGCTCCATTACCAACCAGCTCCGTTACTGCAGTAATGAAATAATAAAGTTTGATTGTTTTGAAGAAATCTAAGTCTCTCCTTTTGATTACAATAATTCCACCACACCCTTCATCAGCATCATGCAGACATTCCTTCCCCGTGAGCATTCCTATGAACGGAACAGTCACAGCCACATGTCGGAACAGCCACATAACGTATCCGGCCAGCAACCTTGATCTGTCAGCAGCAACAGCTTTCACAGGCTCATCATTTGTACAAATACTGAAGGTAACCCACTTCATTACTTTAATACATTTGAAAACCCACTTGTCAAACATCCTTTATGCGAACGGACATTATTTGTTGCTTATTTTCTACTTCGTAGATGCATACAATGTCCAGGGCACAACCTAGCCTGGGGGAACCAACCCGATCGCTGTGTTCACCGATATATTTCACTTCGAAGTGAAATATAAAGGTGAACGCAGCGATCGGGTTGGTTCCGCCAGGCTAATCATAACCACTAGTGAAAATGTAATCAGTGCTGTCTGTGGGTGTGGGTGTGTGTGTGTGCGTGTGCATGTGTGCATGAGTATGGGTTTATGTGTGACCGACCAATATCTTTGATGAGGGGCCAGGAGCTGATCTACGCTGCCATGACCATCAATGGGGCTCTGGCAAAGACATCACCTACCGCCTAACCTCTTGCCTGGTCACCAACGGTCATCGGTAGGGAGAACAGACTTAGGTAGATTTAGTCTGATTTGTTCAAGCTTCAACATAGTATATGTTTGTGTGTCAGATAATCCCTATCTTAACTGCCATTAGCAATAGAACAGTGACTATGTGTGACAAACAGGCTTGATAGTGATGTCTCTGAATGGAGAGAGACCTGGCACTCAGCATTACAATTTTATTTCACACTTTTATTTTTTATTATTGAATTGAATGATATCATTCAATAGGATCACCAGGATCAGCGAACTCCTACTGTATATGGGACACCACCCAGGAAGGTATAACCACTCTGACATGTTTGCCAAGGTAGCCCCATTGCCACCAGACAAATAGTTGATTGGCACAGTATCTGAAAGGTGCATATTGTTATATTATCAGAATACTTTTCTATGGTATTATGTAAAGGGTTGTTAATTCTACATGGACCTTTTAATACATTTGAAAGTTATCAAAACACTTAGTTTATAATATCTACATAAATGCAGCAATTGCATTCTTCTTGTATTTCTCTGCAGGCTATTGACCTATTCAACACTTCCTCTGGTATCGCACCATACATCTGCCTGTAGTTATTGAACTCAACCTGCAGGAGGTTTTGCTGTGGTTGAGTGGGGGGGAAACAGCTGTGGGCAAGGTTCTGAAAGATCGGTGTGTCTTAGGGGTGGCAAGGAATTACCCAAGAAACACCCCCGTCAAACCACACCCCCCAAGCCAACTCACATTTAGCTTCTGTCGTGGTTGCCAGCATTTCTTGACGAGCTAGCCAAAAAATGTGGCCAAATCAGAGGGTGCAGTTCTCATTTAGGTGTACCAGGATGGCAAAATTATTTTGTTGTACGGATCAGTAAATTACGTGACTCAAGCTTGTGTATAGACCACAGTTACTCATATTGTCGTCTTGTGCAGTGCTTAACTATTTGACAATAGTCTCACATGCAATGAATCAAGTGGTGAATTATTTATTTTATTCCATTTGAAAACCTTTGTCTTTTTCCTGAAATGTTAGGCCTTTCTTTCTGAGAATAAGGAGGAACTTCGCACTCTAGTTGTGTTCAGGAAAATAACCTCACACTCAACGTCAACAAAACTAAGGAGATGATTGTGGACTTCAGGAAACAGCAGAGGGAACACCCCCCTATCCACATCGATGGAACAGTAGTGGAGAGGGTAGCAAGTTTTAAGTTCCTCGGCATACACATCACAGACAAACTGAATTGGTCCACTCACACAGACAGCATCGTGAAGAAGGCGCAGCAGCGCCTCTTCAACCTCAGGAGGCTGAAGAAATTCTGCTTGTCACCAAAAGCACTCACAAACTTCTACAGATGCACAATCGAGAGCATCCTGTCGGGCTGTATCACCGCCTGGTACGGCAACTGCTCCGCCCTCAACCGTAAGGCTCTCCAGAGGGTAGTGAGGTCTGCACAACGCATCACCGGGGGCAAACTACCTGCCCTCCAGGACACCTACACCACCCGATGTTACAGGAAGGCCATAAAGATCATCATCAAGGACATCAACCACCCGAGCCACTGCCTGTTCACCCCGCTATCATCCAGAAGGCGAGGTCAGTACAGGTGCATCAAAGCTGGGACCGAGAGACTGAAAAACAGCTTCTATCTCAAGGCCATCAGACTGTTAAACAGCCACCACTAACATTGAGTGGCTGCTGCCAACACACTGACACTGACTCAACTCCAGCCACTTTAATAATGGGAATTGATGGGAAATGATGTAAATATATCACTAGCCACTTTAAACAATGCTACCTTATATAATGTTACTTACCCTACATTATTCATCTCATATGCATACGTATATACTGTACTCTATATCATCGACTACATGTATCACTAGCCACTTTAACTATGCCACTTTGTTTACATACTCATCTCATATGTATATACTGTACTCGATACCATCTACTGTATCTTGCCTATGCTGCTCTGTACCATCACTCATTCATATATCCTTATGTACATATTCTTTATCCCCTTACACTGTGTATAAGACAGTAGTTTTGGAATTGTTAGTTAGATTACTTGTTGGTTATTACTGCATTGTCGGAACTAGAAGCACAAGCATTTCGCTACACTCGCATTAACATCTGCTAACCATGTGTATGTGACAAATAACATTTGATTTGATTTGATTTGATTCCGGGCTCTCTCAATCTCAGCAGAAGTGAAACAATTGCCATGGCAACAGGCAGGAAGAGGGAATTGGAAGTCTGAAGGAAAAATAACACAGGGACCTCGACAAAATGTCTGCTTCATTGTCCTGATATTTCTTATTATAAATATGATTATTTCTGTACCAATTTTCAGTGATGCCAGCATACAGTGCATTCGACAAGGTATTCAGACCCTTTGTGTTTTTCCACATTTTGCTACATTAAAGTCTGATTCAAAAATGATTATATATTTTTTCTCACCAATGTACACACAATACCACATAATGACAAAGCAAAAACAGGGTATTACATTTTTTTTCAATTGAAATAAAAATAATCATTCAGACCCTTTGCAATGAGTCTCAAAATTGAGCTCAGGTGCATCCTGTTTCCATTGATCATCCTTGAGATGGTTCTTCAAATAGATTGTAGTCCACCTGTGGTAAATTTATTTGATTGGACATGATCTGGTAAGGCACACACCTGTCTTTATAAGGTCCCACAGTTGACAGTGCATGTCAGAGCAAAAACCAAGCCATGAGGTCGAAGGAATTTTCCGCTGAGCTCCGAGACAGGATGGTGTCAAGGCACAGATTTGGGGAAGGGTACCAAAACATTCTTAAATGTGAACCTGATGGTCAGTCTGACAGAGCTCCAGAGTTCCTCTATGGAGATGGGAGAACCTTCCAGAAGGACAACCATCTCTACAGCACTCCACCAATCAGGCCTTCATGGTAGAGTGGCAGGACGGAAGCCACTCCTCAGTAAAAGGCACATGACAGCCCGCTTGGAGTTTGCCAAAAGGCACCTAAAGCACTCTCAGACCATGACAAAACAAGATTCTCTGGTCTGATGAAACCATAATTGAACTCTTTGGCCTGAATGCCAAGGATCACATCTAGTGGAAACCTGGCACCATCCTAACGGTGAAGCGTGTTTGATGCAGCATCATGCTGTGGGGATGTTTTTCAGTGGCAGGGACTGGGAGACTAGTCAGGATTGAGGGGAAGATGAACAGAGCAAAGTACAGAGAGATCCTTGTTGAAAACCTGCTCCAGAGCGCTCAAGTCCTCAGACTTGAGTGGCATCGGGACAATCCTCTGAATATCCTTGAATGTCCCAGCCAGAACCTGGACTTGAACCCGATCGAACATCTCTGGAGAGACCTGAAAATAGCTGTGCAGCGACGCTCCCTATCCAATTTGACAAATCTTGAGAGGATCTGCAGAGAAGAATGGGAGAAACTCCCCAAATACAGCTGTGCCAAGCTTGTAGCATCATATCCAAGAAGACTCGAGGCTGTAATCACTGCCAAAGGTGCTTCAACAAAGTACTGAGTAAAGGGTCTGAATACTTATGTAAATATAGTATTTCCGTTTTTTTCTTTTAATAAAATAGCAGATTTCTAAAAACTTGTTTTTGCTTTGTTATTATGGGGTATTGTGTGTAGATTGATGAAAAAACAACAATTTAATACGTTTTAGATTAAGGCTGTAACGTAAGCAAAATGTGGAAAAACGGGTCTGAATACTGTTCGAATACACTGTATTTTCAATCCTTTGTGCATTTATCCCTTCAACAAACCATGTAATTGATAAACCCAAACATGATTATACGACACTATATAAAATAATATATATATTTCAAACCTGTTTCTTTTACTCTTAAAAGCAGGACATCAAGACAATAATGCCAAAGTAACCTCTGAGCACAACCCTGACCCCGCTCCAAAAACATTGTGTTCTTTAAAAACAACAGCATTTTGTTTTCCTCCTCACTGTGGTGATTAATCATTTGTCCAATTAGAGAAGCAACTGAGGCACTGTCCTCGTGCATCTCCTCCATCATCTTAGGCCATTGTTTACAAGCATAATTTCCACTGTTTTTATACCAGAGAAACAGGAAGAAGCAAGGCAAAACAGACAGAGAGGAACCAAGAGGGGAAGAGGATGATTTCTGGGCCTGTAGCGTGCCGGTGAGGTTTTAAAGTTGGATGCAGAAGTAAGTAATGCATTGGGCCCAGACTTCTTGGCTTTGTGGCATGAAGCATAGACAACACTTAGCCCTATGCGGTTTTGGTTGCAATAACAGGCTCTTCCCCTTGACAACAGAGCCGGTAGAACGTTCCCTTTTCTCATGTCTGCAGTCCCTCCTCAGAACAGTATATGGGAGAAGAGAGATGTTGTTTTCAATTAAGGTACATTTCCTTATCTTCACTCTTCAGCAATAGATCCTTTGCAGAGATGTGATTCAATTGCCATGTTTTGTGTTTGGAGGACATGAAGTGCTGTTCCGTACAGTACATAGCCTACCATCTGTCTGCCTTTCATGCCAGGGAACAGCTCTGCTCATTTTAACGTACATAACAGAATTAGTTCATATGGAAGCTTCAATAGATACCAAACAGATGTACAGTGCTGCAGATGGTACTGGGATTAAATAGGGTATGGTTAGTGAAACAGCATATTTGTTTGACATGAAAAGCAGACTTCAGTGCATTATGAGTAACATTGCTGTCCCGGGATACCACCCCCCTCTTGCGCAAGCGCCACGTCTGTTTCTATGGGGCGGCAGGGTAGTCTAGTGGTTAGAGTGTTGGACTAGTGACCGGAAGGTTGCAAGTTCAAATCCCTGAGCTGACAAGGTACAAATCTGTCATTCTGCCCCTGAACAGGCAGTTAACCCACTGTTCCTAGGCCGTCATTGAAAATAAGAATTTGTTCTTAACTGACTTGCCTAGTTAAATAAAGGTTAAATAAATAAATAATTAAAAGCACTGTTCATGACACAAACTGTTGGCAAACTGTTGACACCCTGCTTATTTCCTGCAATTCTACAAATGTTGTCATTGGGTCCAGAGAAAATGTTGCAGTTTAAAAGCACATTTTCTCGAAATTCTATACATTTTGCCTTGTGTAAATGTGTGTTCGTGTGATATTTGAGTGACTTGAACATTACGACAAATATACATTACTATATGGACTAAAAAACCTAACCTTGATCTGGTCATTTCTGACAAGTTATAAATAGCTCTATTGTATGCAATCACTGACATGATGAGGAAAACTGAAGATGCAGTATCCAATTTCAAAATGGCACCTTATGTATTCTACAATTACAACATTCAAGAGTAAATTGAAAGCCGGACAGAGGTTACATTTTTTTTAAATAAATGGTCTCGCCACACAGTTTGGGAACCACTGGACTAGAGTAAGGGACATAAATAACATCCTGACCTGTGCCCTTGTCTGCGTGTTTATCTGTCCTCCCAGGAGACAGAGGGACAGACAATAGACATCAATCACCGCTGCTGTCAATGTCAATATCCTAATTTGCTATTATTTACGGATTACTACCAGAGAGATAGTGGTAAGCCGCCATACTTAGCCAGAGACTGACCTGGAAAGCTCTCTCTCTTCTTTACTCAGTCCCTCACTATCTCTCCTTTCTCTCTCTCTCTTTACTATGTCCCACTCTCTTTTTAATTTTTTTTGTTTAATTGAACCTTTATTTATCCAGTAGAGTCAATTAAGAAAAAAATATTATTTACAACAATGGCCTGTGTCTCCCTCACCTCTCTCTTGCTCCCTCCCTCTTCCGCTCTCTGTATTTCCAATCTGTTCTCATGTCATCTCAATCCCCTCCCAATCCCTAATGTCAATCGTCTCAATGCTCACACACAGACACACACATGACACCCCTCCTGCGACCTTGACACCACATGAAGGCAGTGGCACTCTCTTTTAGAACATTTAATAGGTATTAACACCCCTTTGCCTTGAGTTTTAACGGCATAGTATCAATCAGACTGATGTCTATGGTTTAGTAATCATGATCAGACCCTCTCTGTGACATCTGAGACCTGACAGGTACATCCCCATCTTCAAACAATGTCTGTTATTTTGTGATTAAATTACGATGCTTAGTGGGCACGGGTCCAGGGATTATTTAATAAAAGGTCATATATGTTGAGCTAAGCTTTTTGTCAAGAGGATCACAAGATTGTGTCCTGAAAGGCAAGGGATTTAGGCCCAAGTGTGGGGAGTCCTTTCGTATTCTTTCTTTCCCTTTCCTCAATGTCAAACCATGACCAAGGCCACGCTGAAGTTGAAGATGTATATACAATTTCAATGACAGTGATTATAGTGTAGGAGGCTTATCTACTAGGAATTCTGTTTATTTCCATGCTCTGCGATGAAGCTCCTCTTAGGCCAAGTATTATGGGATTAAACCTTACATGCTCACTTAAAGCATTAGTCACCAAAACACAGACACCAGGCTCCCTTTGAAGAACATCTGATATTCATGCATACAATGTGTGTTTATATATGTGTGTTCTACATGCATGTCTCTACTTTTTTTTTTTTAACATTTCATTTTCAGACAAGTGTGAAATTTCACATGTTCATTTTTCAGGTGTTTTTCTTTTTTTCACACATTTATTTTTCACCACTTCCAGGTATATCTGGTCTCCCATTCAGGGACCACCAACCAGAACTGACCCTGCTTAGCTTCAGAGGCAAACCAGCAGTTGGATGCAGGGAGATACAGTATGTTGCTGGAATGAATGTGTCAAAACTTGCAACTGGAAAAAAGGCAGCGAAAGCAAAGGCCAGGGCAACAACCAAAGACAAGGAAAATTGCAGGAAAGAGGGAGGAGTTTTATGTCATTGTTTCTTTTTTTTAAATCCATTTACAATCATTTGCTCTCGCATTTAAAATGTATTTCTTTGCAATATTTTTGTTTTGCTATCAATACTTTTGGGTTTATGTTTTGCTTTCAATATCATTATTTTTGTTTGCAATACTAATAATTTTGTCCTCGGCTTCAGAAATGTTGCTTGATATTAATGGCACAAAAAATAACTAACTAAGTACCATACCACCACCATGCCTGGCCGTTGTTACAAGGTTCTTACTGTGGAATGCAGTGTTTGGTTTCACCAGGCATAATGGGACCCATGTGGTCCAAGACGTTATACTCTGACCATGGAACATTCTTCCAACAGTCTTGATGATCATCCAGGTGCCTCCAGGTGCTTTTGGCAAGCTTCAGTCAACTTTTTGGACAAGATGGGTCCCGTTATGTCTTCCAAAAACCAAACACTGCATTCCACATTAAGAACCTCATACCAACGGTCAAGCATAGTGGTGGTACTTTGAAGGTTTGGGAATGCTTTAATGCCTCAGGACCTGGACAACTTACCGTAATAGAAGGAACCATGAATTCTGCTCTGTATCAGAGAATTCTACAGGAGAATGTCAGGCCATCCATCTGTGAGCTGAAGCTGAAGTGCAGCTGGGTCATGCAGGAAGACAACGGTCCACATAATAAAGTCTACATGAAAATGGCTAAAAAGTAACACATGTGAATTTTTGGAACGGCCTTGTCAAAGTCCAGACCTAATCCCAATTGAGATGTTGTGGCAGGACTTGAAACGAGCAGCACATGCATGAAAACCCACAAATGTCGCTGAGTAAAAGCAGTTCGGCATGCAAGAGTGGGCCAAAATTCCTCTGCAGCGATGTGAGAGACAGATCAACAACTACAGAATGCATTTGGATGCAGTCATTGCAGCTTAAGGTGGCACAACCAGTTATTGAGTGTAAGGTGGCAATTACTTTTTCACACAGGGGAATTGGGTGTTGCACAACTTTGTTAAATAAATAAATAAAATAATTATATATTGGCGTGTAAATTCAGGTTCCCTTTATCTAATAGTAGGTTTTGGTTGAAGATCTGATAACATTCCATATCAAAAACATGCAAAAATACAGAAAATCAGAAATGGGGCAAATATGGGTCTCCATTTTATGTGTGTACTGTACGAGTTATTAATAATGTTTGTGTGTGCATTTGTACCTGTGTGTGTTTATGTATTTGTGTGTACATGCTCTTTGAAGTGAGTCACAAGTTTGATAGTCGGGGAACAGGCTGGCCAGCTGTGAAGGGAAGATTCAGACAGCAAGCGTCTGCATGTGAGAGACAAAGAGGATTACATCGTCACCATGTGACTGCCCTCAGACAGACCTCTAACAATAGACAGACCTCTAGGACCAAGCTGGTAAACATAGGCAACAACCCATGCATTGAAAATCACTGGAGAACATCCCTCCCTACACTACCTCCATAGTCAGATAAGGGTTAAGTCACGACAAGAAGTGTTAAGTGCTGTTCATCTTTTTGTTATTCACCAATGTTTGCGGGTCTGATGAACCCACAACATTATCGGGTTTTTAAAACAATACAGCCATAACAATTTACGTAAAAAATACTTAATACTTAGATGTTGACTTATATCAATTACAAACAATTATAGACAGCATACATGGTTAATATTTGCTATTTACCTCTGCTAGATCACATTTATCAATAAAGAGCTATTCATTTTTATGCAAAAAAGTGTTTTTCCTCCAAATGCCATTAAATTTCAGATTGTTGTTCCCAAGCTGCAGCAGCCCAGAAGAGCGCCCTTCCCGACATTAGCGTAGTTATATAAGCTATCTTCGATAGGGCTATAGAAAACAAAGATGGCTGAAGCTCAAGAATAAGCGAGCACTGACAAAGAAAGCCCCGGCAGGTAACAGGATTCCCCGAATATCGCTTTGGAGGAGGTACACAGGGAGTAGGAATAGGCTGTACAAACTCTCCACAGGTAGGGAAACAATTACTAGGTGATTGGGGTTTTTCAGAGGTGGCAAACAGTCTCTGAGCTAACTCCCTGACTTGCTCCATAATAGCCTTTAACCTGTGGTCGTGGCATTCAGTCAAGGAACTGAGCCCTTCCAAAAGACCCTGTAGCAACTCCTGATGTCTCCCAATGGTGGCTCCCTGCTGGGAGAGCTGGTCCAAGTCTGCTGGGTATGTCATGGCCAGTTCTGGCCAGTTCTATCATAGCACACTATCATGACACAAGGCAAGACCCAGATGCAGACACAGGAGGCAGATGGTTGGAGTCATGCAATAGGTCGGGAGACAGACAGGTTATTGGTGCTATGTTGAAACAGCAGGACCAGGGAGGAGGAAGACATAGTGAAGGCACACAGCAAAAAGTTTTGTTTCATTTTTTCTTGTTTGCAAGTGACGCAGTCCAGACGTATAATGGAGTTTTTGTTTGGTTAGAGCACAAGGCTGAAGTACAGAAATCTATGAAACAGTTCAAGATAAGATTCAGACAGGATGGACATTTGCATCTTGGGCTGCACCACTTCCTGTGCCCCTTTCCTCCCTCTGCTTTGTTTCTTTTCTTGTGTTCTTCATTTGAAATAAAATGCAGCTAAGAAGTCATGGAATTGAAGAACTAATGGAATGGAAAATGGAGAAAAAAAAGCCTAAAATAAAATGTATTTAAAGCCTGCTGTCTGTCGTTACTGAATTCACACTGCATGCACATCCCATATTCAAGAACCTGTCATATAAACACCTTGTTACAGAACCTACAGCATGAAGCTTATTTATAATGACACCCTTGGCAGTTAAGTAAATAGTGGACTTGAACAATGTAGGCTATTACACAGCTACAGTATAAGGCTGATATGAAACAACACATATGATTTCACAAAGCAATCTTGTCAGGTGATCCAGATTCCAAATACAGCTTTAGGACTGTTCCCACCATTTTGTTTGTGTTTGTTCCCATTTCATATTCTGCAGCTACTTTAGATGCAAGTTCAGTTGCAGTCGCAGTCACAGTCACAAACATCGGTACCAAACACTGCAGATCCTCTCTCAGCAATTTCCCTTTCGCTGAAAGAAAACAGTGGGTCCTGCAGACAGAGTGTATTGTTCTCTTATGGGAAAAGGGCGCTGAAACTCGGGACTGGTCAGACCAGCCTGACAACAGTATTTCCTTTGCAAGAGGCTATTGCATGCTGGCTAAAAGACTGTGCCAAGGTACCCAGAAGAGGCCACCATGGCTGCTGCCCATCTAAGGAAACAATAAAGAAAGGCTCTTTTGATTCAATTCTGAAGATGAAGAAATGACATGTAGCCTTGAACCGGCTGCTCAATGTTACACAAGAAATGAGTCATTGTTATAGAGGGCCTAAAATCACATCATTTCCCGTGATATTGGCCATTTGTAAAGAAAAAACTTTGCAACCATGGCATGCTTTCCAAGGCCAAATTGTCACGACATGTCATGACATTCTTTGTTTGCAGAATTGAATTTGCAAAGTGTAGGCCCTACACTGTCTCATTTAGTACACCACGCATCAAGGTAGCACTGTACCTCCAAACATAACTCTGCATGGAATATATACATTATGTCACAAACCACATATCTACACAAAAGGTAAGTGATATGTCACTCCAAAACCAAAGTTTGTCAGATGATTGCAAAAGTGGTTTAATGCTGGGTAGTATTGTTGTGAAGATCCAGGTATATGTCTCAAACGGAAATGCATGGTATAGGCACAGTCTAAAAATTATAGTGTGCCTTTCTTTTCCATGAATTTGGGACTGAGGCATATAGCTTCACAACAGATGGCATGGGGTTTTGGAGTAAACTATCACTTTGACATCTACCTTCTGTGGTTCACATATAGAAATGCATAGCATTTGGTGTGACTGGTTTACCCCCAGTGACTGCACCATCGCTACCTGAAAAGTGTGTCCCACAAAGCTCCACCATGCCAACACATAACCTTGCCATCTGTTTGGGTTTGTTGTCTGTCGGCACTGGATAGCTTACTACATGCACTGAGCTGAACAAACACGCTAGCCAGGCTACTTCAATATTCTTAGGTTATGCTATGCTGAAGACAGGCAAGGACAAGTGCCATCACATCTATGTTTTAGGAATTATTGTTTGTGTAGGCTATGTGGGTTATAGCTAATGTAATGTTTCACCACAGCAGTCCATCAAGTCCTTTTCCCTTTCCATCCCATTCTTGGCTGCGTTTGTGAGTCAGCATGCTCATGCATCCCTTGCTTTGAGACTTGATCGAGCCTACAATGTGATTTTCTGGATTTTTTTTCTCATTTTGTCTGTCATAGTTGAAGTGTACCTATGATGAAAATTACAGGCCTCTCTCATCTTTTTAAGTGTGAGAACTTGCACAGTTGGTGGCTGACTAAATACTTTTTTGCCCCACTGTATACCTGTATAACCCTTATTTATTTATTTATTTCACCTTTATTTAACCAGGTAGGTAAGTTGAGAACAAGTTCTCATTTACAATTGCGACCTAGCATTTCCATTCTCATTATTTCCACAGATTGTAAATTAAAGATAAACATTTTTAATAAAAGTACACTGCTCAAAAAAAATAAAGGGAACACTAAAATAACACATCCTAGATCTGAATGAATGAAATATTCTTATTAAATACTTCTTTCTTTACATAGTTGAATGTGCTGACAACAAAATCACACAAAAATTATCAATGAAAATCAAATTTATCAAATTTATCAACCCATGGAGGTCTGGATTTGGAGTCACATTCAATTAAAGTGGAAAACCACATTACAGGCTGATCCAACAGTCAAAATGAGGCTCAGTAGTGTGTGTGGCCTCCACGTGCCTGTATGACCTCCCTACAATGCCTGGGCATGCTCCTGATGAGGTGGCGGATGGTCTGCTGAGGGATCTCTTCCCAGACCTGGACTAAAGCATCCAACAAATCCTGGACAGTCTGTGGTGCAATGTGGCGTTGGTGGATGGAGCGAGACATGATGTCAAAGATGTGCTCAATTGGATTCAGGTCTGGGGAACGGGCGGGCCAGTCCATAGCATCAATGCCTTCCTCTTGCAGGAACTGCTGACACACTCCAGCCACATGAGGTCTAGCATTGTCTTGCATTAGGAGGAACTCAGGGCCAACCAGCATATGGTCTCACAAGGGGTCTGAGGATCTCATCTCGGTACCTAATGGCAGTCAGGCTACCTCTGGCGAGCACATGGAGGGCTGTGCGTCCCCCCCCCAAAGAAATAGCACCCCAAACCATGACTGACCCACTGCCAAACCGGTCATGCTGGAGGATGTTGCAGGCAGCAGAACGTTCTCCACGGCGTCTCCAGACTCTGTCACGTCTGTTACATGTGCTCAGTATGAACCTGCTTTCATCTGTGAAGAGCACAGGGCGCCAGAGGCGAATTTGCCAATCTTGGTGTTCTCTGTCAATTGCCAAACGTCCTGCACGGTGTTGGGCTGTAAGCACAACCCCCACCTGTGGATGTCGGGCCCTCATACCACCCTCATGGAGTCTGTTTCTGACCGTTTGAGCAGACACATGCACATTTGTGGCCTGCTGGAGGTCATTTGCAGGGCTCTGGCAGTGCTCCTCCTGCTCCTCCTTGCACAAAGGTGGAGGTAGCGGTCCTGCTGCTGGGTTGTTGCCTTCCTACGGCCTCCTCCACGTCTCCTGATGTACTGGCCTGTCTCCTGGTAGCGCCTCCATGCTCTGGACACTACGCTGACAGACACAGCAAACCTTCTTGCCACAGCTCACATTGATGTGCCATCCTGGATGAGCTGCACTACCTGAGCCACTTGTGTGGGTTGTAGACTCCATCTCATGCTACCACTAGAGTGAAAGCACCGCCAGCATTCAAAAGTGACCAAAACATCAGCCAGGAAGCATAGGAACTGAGAAGTGGTCTGTGGTCACCACCTGCAGAACCACTCCTTTATTGGGTGTGTCTTGCTAATTGCCTGTAATTTCCACCTGTTGTCTATTCAATTTGCACAACAGCATCGGAAATGTATTGTCAATCAGTGTTGCTTCCTAAGTGGACAGTTTGATTTCACAGAAGTGCGATTGACTTGGAGTTACATTGTGTTGTTTAAGTGTTCCCCTTATTTTTTTGAGCAGTGTATTATTATATTATTGATCGATTGACTATGACTTTTCAAATCACCCATTATTGCTATCTGCAGCATTAGCTCCAGGTTGCAATTATTCAGCAATTCCTGGATCTGTCCCAAAATAAACGATCTAATGACTCTGCTTCCTTGCAGCAAAATCTGCAGAGCGGATATACAGTGGGGCAAAAAGGTATTTAGTCAGCCACCAATTGTGCAAGTTCTCCCACTTAAAAAGATGAGAGAGGCCTGTAATTTTCATCACAGGTACACTTCAACTATGACAGACAAAATATTTAGACAAAATATTTTGAAATTATGGTGGAAAATAAGTATTTATTTATATATATATACATACATATAAATACACACACACACACACACACAATATATATATATATATATATATATATATATATATATATATATATATATATATATATATATATATATATATATACACATGTAATAATCTACTGGTTGCAATAATTTTGCATAATAATTTAAATAGAAAAATGGAATGTTTTGAATCCGTCGTTTTACGTTTCAATTCATTAACCATCTGCCGTGGAATCTTTACATCGAATATCTCTACCAAACTATTTTGCAATCTAAATAGCAGAGCTGTCAATTTTTGGGTCCTTGAATGAAACGGATATATATTTTTATTCACAATAAAATTCTTTAACCTTTCTAGGGCAGGCGTTCCCGCTAGTGGAACCCCTCGAGAAAATTCCGCTGAAAAGGCAGCGCACAAAATGTTCAAATATTTTTTAGAAATATGTAACTTTCACACATTAACAAGTCCAATACAGTAAATGAAAGATAAACGTCTTGTTAATCTACCCATCGGGTCCGATTTAAAAAATGCTTTACAGCGAAAGCACAACACATGATTATGTTAGATCACCTCCAAGTAAAAAAAAACAGCAATTTTTCCAGCCAAAGATAGGAGTCACAAAAAGCAGAAATATAGATAAAATTAATCACTAACCTTTGATGATCTTCATCAGATGACACTCATAGGACATCATGTTACACAATACATGTATGTTTTGTTTGATAATGTGCATATTTATATCCAAAAATCTCAGTTTACATTGACGCGTTACGTGCAGTAATGTTGTGATTCCAAAACATTCAGTGATTTTGCAGAAATACTCATAATAAACATTGATAAAAGATACAATTGTTATTCACAGAATTAAAGATAGACTTCTCCTTAATGCAACCGCTGTGTCAGATTTTTTTTAAACTTTAGGGAAAAAGGAGCTCAGAGCCCAATCCAGCCAGAGAAATATTCGCCATGTTGGAGTCAACAGAAGTTAGAAATAACAATATAAATATTCACTTACCTTTGATGATTTTCATCAGAAGGCACTCCCAGGAATCCAAGTTCGACAATAAATGACTGATTTGTTCCACAAAGTTTCATAAAGTCCATCATTTATGTCCAAATAGCCACTTGTTGTTAGCATGTTCAGCCCAGTAATCCATCTTCATGAGGATGGCATGTTCAGCCCAGTAATCCATCTTCGTGTAATGGGACTCGAAAAGTCCCATTACACGTCATAGAAACAAGTCAAACGATGCATGGAATCAATCTTTAGGATGTTTTTAACATAAAACATCAATAATGTTCCAACCAGAGAATTCCTATGTCTGAAGAAAAGCAATGGAACGACAGCTAACTCTGTCGGGAGTGTGCGTCACGAGCATGAGACACTCTGCCAGACCACTGACCACAGGTCTCATGAGCCCCTCCTTTATAGTAGAATCCTCATTCAAGTTTCTAAAGACGGTTGACATCTAGTGGAAGCCGTAGGGAGTGCAACTTGACTCCGTAGGCACTGTGTATTTGGTAGGCCAAGCTTTGAAAAACTACAAACCTCAGATTTCCCACTTCCTGGTTGGATTTTTCTCAGGTTTCCGCCTGCCATATGAGTTTTATTATACTCACAGACATCATTCAAACAGTTTTAGAAACTTCGGAGTGTTTTCTATCCAATACTATTAATAATATGCATATTTTAGCATCTGGGACAGAGTAGGAGGCAGTTCACTCTGGGCACGCTATTCATCCAAAAGTGAAAATGTTGCCCCCTATCCCAAGACCAATTTTGGTCTTTAATGCAGGGCCGACAGACAAGTTCCTTACTTTTTCCCCCTTCCACTTGCCTCTTCCAATTTTGTGGTAACGCTGCAATTAGTTGGTTGAAATTTTGGGTAGAGCAGACATTTCCATATATTTGTGTTAGCTGCATGTGTTAGCTGCATAACTCCATCAGTCCTATTTATGATATAGTTTACAAAGATTATACCTTTTTTTTCAACGTTATTGAAAAAGAACGTTTTTTTTTATCAATCACTATATTTGAGTTTAACCACAATATATATGTTGTATTATTTGTTCTGTCTTTCCTGGTTGATTAACCTGAAATTGCAACCAACTTCTATGGCTTGTTTAAAAAATAACTATATTTTAGAGATAATTTCATTTTCAAATAATCGAAAGTCAGCAGTTGTAATCTCAATAAAAGGAAAAAGGCCATTCTTGAACATGGGGTGAGACATTCCTGCTAATTTGCTAGAGAACCAGTTCGGATTTAAGCATAACTTTTGTATGACTGATGCCTTTAGTGAGCGGTCTAATGCTTTTATATTTGATAATTTCTTCCCCCCAAAATCATATTCATTATATAAATATGCCCTTTTAATTTTGTCCGGAATCAAATGTAATATTTTTTGCTCATATAATTTAAAAAACAGGTCAGTAGGTGTAGGCAGAACCATGAACACATATGTAATATTTGATATAACTACAGAGTTAATCGGTGTGATATTTCCACAAATAAACAGGTATTTTCCTTTCCATGGTAGCAAGATCTTATCTATTTTTGCAAATTTTCTATTAAAATGTATTGGAGAAAGATTATTTCTTTCTTTATGGATATGTATACCAAGTATGCCCACTTCCCCATCAGACCATTTTTTGGGGAAACTACACAGCAATGTAAAAGTAAAAATGTTTTGTGATCTAATGCGTAATATAGTACACTTATCATAATTAGGTTTTTATCCAGAGAGGTTAGAAAAAGTATCTAGATCCTATTTGAGGCTGTGGAGGGATTATAATTGTGGATTTAAAAGAAAACATGAATCATCAGCATACAATAACACCTTTGTTTTTATGCCCTGGATTTCAAATCCCTTAATATTATTGTTGGATCTGATTGTAACAGCTAACATTTCGATGGCAATAATAAATAAACTCAGCAACAAAAGAAGCATACTCTCACTGCCAACTGCGTTTATTTTCAGCAAAATTAACATGCGTAAATATTTGTATGAACATAACAAATTCAACAACTAACAAGTTCCACAGACGTGACTAACAGTACAATCTGTTGAGAGAACGTTTGTCCTAGACTTGGCACTCCGGTACCGCTTGCCATGCAGTAGTAGAGAGAACAGTCTATGACTGGGGTGGTTGGGGTCTTTGGCAACTTTTAGGGCCTTCCTCTGAAACAACCTGGAGTAGAGGTCCTGGATGGCAGGCAGCTTAGCCCCAGTGATGTACTGGGCCGTACACACTACCCTCTGTAGTGCCATGCGGTTGGAGGCCGAGCAATTGCCGTACCAGGCAGTGATGTAACCGGTCAGGATGCTCTCGATGTTGCAGCTGTAGAACCTTTTGAGGATCTCAGGACCCATGCCAAATCTTTTAGTTTCCTGAGGGGGAATATGCTATGTCGTTCCCTCTTCACGATTGTCTTGGTGTGTTTGGACCATTCCAGTTTGTTGGTTATGAGGACACCAAGGAACTTGAAGCTCTCAACCTGCTCCACTACAGCCCCGAGGATGAGAATGGGTGCATACTCGGTCCTCCTTTTCCTGTAGTCCACAATCATCTCTTTAGTCTTGGTTACTTTGAGGGATAGGTTGTTATTCTGACACCCCACAGCCAGGCCTCTGACCTCCTCCTTATAGGCTGTCTCGTTGTTGTCGGTGATCAGGCCTGGGGCGCCAGCAAACTTAATGATGGTGTTGGAGTCTGGTTTGGCCACGCAGTGTTTTGTGAACAGGGAATACAGGAGGGGACTAAGTACACACCAATGAGGCGCCCCAGTGTTAAGGATCAGCGTGGCAGATGTGTTGCTGCCTACCCTTACCACCTGGGGATGGCCCGTCAGGAAGTCCAGGATCCATGTGCAGAGGGAGGTGTTTAGTCCCAGAGTCCTTAGCTTAGTGATGAGCTTCGTGGGCACTATGGTGTTGAACGCTGAGCTGTAGTCAATGAACAGCATTTGCAAATAGGTGTTCCTTATGTCCAGGTGTGAAAGGAAAGTGTGGAGTGCAATAGAAATTGCAGCATCTGTGGATCTGTTGGGGTGGTATGTGAATTGGAGTGGATCTAGGGTGTCTGGGAGGATGCTGTTGATGTGAGGCATGACCAGCCTTTCAAAGCACTTCATGGCTACCGACGTGAGTGCCACGGGGCTGTAATCATTTAGGTAGATTACCTTCGCTACCTTGGGCACAGGGATTATGGTGGTCTGCTTGAAACATGTTGGTATTACAGACTCGGTCAGGGAGAGGTTGAAAATGTCAGTGAAGACACTTGACAGTTGGTAAATGCATTTGTGTACACGTCCTGGTAATCCGTCTGGCCCAGCGTCTTCGTGAATGTTGACCTGTTTAAAGGTTTTGTTCACATTGGCTACCGAGAGCGTTATCACACAGTCATCCAGAACAGCTGGTGCTCTAGTGCATGCTTCAGTGTTGCTTGCCTGGAAGGCTGGTAGGCTTGTGGTAGGCTGGGCAGCTCACATCTGGGTTTCTAGTTTTCAAGCCCTGCCACATCCGACGAGTGTTGGAGCCGGTGTAATAGGATTCAATCTTAATCCTGTATTGATGCTCTGCTTGTTTGATGGTTCGTCTGAGGGCATAGCGGGATTTCTTATAAGCGTCCGGATCAGTCTCCCGCTACTTGAAAGCGGCAGCTCTTTAGCTCGATGCAGATTTTGCCTGTAATTTTGCCTGTAATCCATGGCTTCTGGTTGGTAAAACTGATTTAAGTTTGCCTGCATTAAACTCCACGGCCTCTAGGAGTGCCACTTCTGGTTGAGCATTTGCTTCTTTGCTTAGGGCCTTATAGAGTTGGTTGAGAGTGCCAGCTTCGTTCTGTGTGGTAAATAGACGGCTACGAATAATATAGATGAGAACTCTCTTGGTAGATAGTGTGCTCTACAGCTGGTCATAAGGTACTCTACCTCAGGCGAGCAATACCTTGAGACTCCTTTAATATTAGACATCGCGCACCAGCTGTTATTGACAAATAGACACCCCCCCTCGTCTTACCAGAGGTAGCGTCTCTGTTCTGTCGGTGCATGGAAAATCCTGCTAGCGCTATATTGTCCATTTCGTCGTTTAGCCACGTCTCAGTGAAACATAGGATGTTGCAGTTTTTGATGTCCCATTGGTAGGATAATCTTAATCTTCGGTCATCGATTCTATTTTCCAATGGTTGCACGTTAGCAAGAAGAACGGATGGCAGTGGGAGTTTACTCGCTCGCCTATGCATTCTCAGAAGGCTGCTCGATCTGCGGCCCCTTTTCCTGCATCTTTTCTTCATGCAAAAGGCATGGATCTGGGCCTGTTCCAGTGAAAGCAAGATATACTTCACGTCGGAATTGAAAAAGGAAAAAGTTTCTTCCAGTCCGCAGTGAGTAATCGCTGTTCTCATGTCCAGAAGTTGTTTTCGGTCATAAGAGACGGTAGCAGCAGCATTATGTACACAATACGTTTTTTAAAAACAAGTTACACAAAAGAATCGTCAGCCATGTTCTTCGGCGCCATATTCATTAGTTTGGACATGGACTCTACAAGGTGTATGCTGGCCTATGTTGACTTCACTGCTTCCCACAGATGTGTGAGGTTGGTCCTTTGGGTGGTGGACCATTCTTGATACACACGGGAAACTGTTGAGCGTGAAAAACTCACACAGCGTTGCAGTTCTTGACACACTCAAATATTTTGTCTTGCCCATTCACCCTCTGAATGGCATACATAAACAATCCACGTTTGAATTGTCTCAAGGCTTAAAAATACTTATTTAACCGGTCTCATCCCCTTCATCTATGGTGATTGAATTTGATTTCACAAGTGACATCAATAAGGAATCATAGATTCACATGTTCAGTCCATGTCATGGAAAGAGCAGGTGTTCCTAATGTTTGTACAATCAGTGTACTGTACATATACCTCACATGTGACCAGTAATAAGACTATGCAATTAGCCTATTCAAATGTTTATCTGACTCCATAAAGATTATTTAGCAATATGCAGGGGACTAAAGTTGAGTTACAGTAATAGGAAATCAAGAAATGTCTTTAGAAAGGAATTGTAAATACAAGTGTATTTAATTACATAGTAAAATATATTAAATCACATACAAGGCATGAAGCTTAAGTTACAAAGCATGAAACAGCATTACAAGGCATTATTCTAGGCATGATCAGAGAGGGAGAGAGAGACAAAGAAACCATAGCTTGAGCCATGGCCTATAGCTCATGGGAGAGGAAGAGAGAGTGTAGGTATACCACCAGTGCAGGTTTTATATTTTATTTTTATTGAACCTTTATTTAACTAGGCAAGTCACCAGTGCAGGTTAGATAGAGACAATGAATCTAAGACCATTTATAACATTTGATTTGAACCATACCCGGCTGAAACATAGAAATACAAAAACCTAGACATACAAACATAGAATGCCCACCCAAATCACACCCTGACCGAACAAAAATAGAAACATACAAAGCAATCTACGGTCAGGGCGTGACAGTAGTACACCCCCCCCCCAAAGGTGCGGACTCTGGCCGCAAAACCTGAACCTATAGGGGAGGGTCTGGGTGGGCATTACTCCGCGGTGGCGGCTCTGGCTCAGCCCACTTCGGTAATGCATGTAGAGCAGGAACCCTCACCGCCGACCGCCACTGGACTGATGGTCGAGTCTGGAGTGAGTGGCGCCTCTGGATTGAAGGGCGACTCTGGCAGCTCCGGACAGGAGGGCGACTCTGGCAGCTCCGGACAGGAGGGCGACCCTTGAAGGAAGAGACGGAGAGACTGGGGCTGCCACAGGGCCCACCAGGCTGGGGGGGACCTGCCAGAGGCCTGGTGCGTGGAGGAGGCACCGGGTGAACCGGGCTGTGGGGGAGCACTGGAGCTCTGGTGCGCAGCCTTGGCACCACTCCTCCAGGCTGGATGACCACTTTAGCCCGGCCCCTCTAGAGTGCAGGCACAGGTCGAACCGGGCTGTGGGGGAGCACTGGAGATCTGGTGCATACCAATCGCACCTCTCCCTTAGGCTCAATGCCCACATTCGCCCGGCACGGGCGGAGTGCAGGCATAGGGCGAACTGAACCCTCCCAACACCCCGGAGACACAGTACGCAGAGCCGGCGCAGGATACCCTGGACCGAAATGGCGCACCGGAGACCAAACACACTGAGCTGGCACATACCGCCCTGGCTGGATACCCACTGTCGCATGGCACTTGCAGGGGGCTGGCATATAGCACTCCAGGCTATGAGCGCGCACTGGAGACACCGTGCGCTTCATTGCATAACACGGTGCCTGACCAGTACCACGCTGCCTCCGGTAAGCACGGGGAGTTGGCTCAGGTCTCTTGCCTGACTCCACCAATCTCCCCGTGTGCCCCCCCAAAAAATGTGGGTGGCTACCTCTCGTGCCTGTTGCGCTGCCTTACCTCATATCGCCACTCAGCTTTAGCTGCCTCCAGTTCTTCTTTGGGGCGGCGATATTCCCCAGCCTGTCTCCAGGGTCCCTTGTCGTCCAATATCTCCTCCCATGTCCATAAATCCAACACTCTCTGCTCCCGATTACCCCGCTGCTTGGTCTGTTTGTGGTGGGTAGTTCTGTAACGGCTTTCATCGGAAGAAGAGGAATCGTCAGACCAAAATGCAGCGGGATACGTGTTCATCTTTAATATAAGGAACTGAACACTGAATACAAAAATAACAAAAAGAAAATCCGAAACAGTCCTGCAAGGTGAAACAAACACTAAACAGAAATACAACTACCCAAAACTAAAAGTGGAAAAACAGGCTATCTAAGTATGATTCCCAATCACAGACAACGATAGACATCTGTCCCTGATTGCGAACCATACCCGGCCGAAACATAGAAATACAAAAACCTAGACATACAAACATAGAATGCCCACCCAAATCACACCCTGAGCAAACAAAAATAGAAACATACAAAGCAATCTACGGTCAGGGCGTGACAAATAAAAACATTCTAAAACATGCATCCTGTTTGCGACAAGGCACTAAAGTAATACTAGAACAAATCTGGCAAAGCAATCCACTTTTTTTCCCTGAATTTCCTGAATGTTCCTGAATGTTCCTGAATGTTTGGGGCAAATCCAATACAACACATTACTCAGGTGCCACTTTGCATCATGTTATGGGTATGTTATGGGTATGCTTGTAATCGTTAAATCACTGCCAGGTGCTTCTACTAAAGGTGCTTCTACTAAATATTTACTCAGGGGTGTGAATACTTATGTAAATTTGACAATTCTTTATTTCATTTTCAATACTTTGGTAAAATGTCCAAAAACATGTTTTCACTTTGTCGTTATGGCATATTGTGTGTAGATGGGTGTGAAAAACAATTCATTGAATCCATTTGGAATTCAGGCTGTACCACAACAACATGTGAAATAAATCAAGTTGTATGAGTACTTTCTGAAGTCACTGTACTGCCTGAGCAATTCATGATGCTTTTTAAATCGTTTGATCTTTACACTCTCTGATTCTGTCTTTGATGCTTCTATCTCAGAGAGTCAACAGTCTGAGACCACAATGCAGTTTAATATTAACCTCTGACACTGTGGGGAAAAAAAATCCATTCTCAGATATGCGATGACGCCCCAACATTTCCTTCATCCTCAAGTGATATCAGGTCAAGTTAGGGGCCTACTGTTTCATATCTAAATTTGGCTTGACTTGACGCTGACTGACTATCAAAGTTCCCTCCCTACTCCTCTGTTGTCTGCCAATTTGTAATGGAACACAAGACAAATCTCAATCACAGAATGCCGTTGATTTCTTAAACAATTATTTAACAAAGTTATTATATTTTTCAAAAAGTGGCAAGGATAAGCACAGTCAGCAAATATCATGTGACGTGACTACTTCTGTGTGTGCAAAAGCCTGCCAATAGCCAAGCTCTGTCCTCTGTCAAAAGTTTAAGACTGTATTTAATTGCCACTACCATGCCAGCTATTGTACATGTGACATCCTTGACGAGTATATTGTGTCTAAACAGAACCGGGTACAATACAGCACTTATCCCCCTATTAGGCAATGTTATACAGTACACTGTACCTGGTTTAAGTTTCAGAGATAACTCGGCACAAGTTATGTCTGAATGGAGCAGAAGGCTTCCAAATACACCACAGACACACATAGACACTTCCCTGGTTATATCCTGATGCCGATTAACAACACTTGATTTATATTCACAAATAGTTCCCATAGAGATGTTTGGAAATCTTTGCTGTGATGTGAAATGACACATAGTCATCAGGGGTTATAATAGGAAGTGTCGCACATTCCAATGCTGCTATGTGGGTGTGGGACAATAAGACAGTTACAAAATAAACTTAGCATGGTCAGCCAAGCCAGTCGTCAGTCCCTTCAGTCCCTGTCCACCCACCACCTCTCACCCACATAATGATTTAAGAGGGGTCCTTTCGCCTGTCCAGAAGCTGTCCCATGAGGCTTGATTTCCCCTCCATGCTGCTGCTCACGCCCTCACGCCCTACCCCCTCCCTCCCTTGCCACCCTACGCTGTCATCTGTTTCAGTTACATGAATAAGAGGTGCCTGTAACACATGCAAGGCAAAGCATTCAGCCCCAGTCCCTCAGCCCCAGAGGAGTGTATGTGTGTGTGTGTGTGTGTGTGTGGGGGGGGGGGGGTGGAAGTGGGAAGTGGAAATTTACAGTCCCGAGTCAGTATCTGGATAGTTGGTCCGCGGCTATGAGGCAGTGCCCAATCTCCACATAGGATTTAATTGTCTTTATCTGAGGGGCGGGCCTCGCTGTCAACTCCACTTCTTGTGAGCTGTGTTGGCATAAAGGCATTCGGTACAGAGGAATGTAGACAGCTGAGAGAGAAGCACACTACACATAGCCACACTATGAAGGAAATGTAAGTCCTTGGAATTACTCAACTGGATTTAGAAAATAGCCTTATCTTAATATTTATGTCAAGTGATTATTAAAGTGTTTTGTTGGATGCTTTTTGTTTCAACTGAATAAGCAATTTCATGTAAGTACTTCAAAACCCTTGAATTAATATAATTGAAATGTCTTTGTTGATGTTTGTGAGTGTGAAAATAGGAAAGACTATGGATTGCATTCTGTTCTTTATGTCTGTTTACCTTTTTACAGGATCTTTCTTTGTGTTTGACTGTCTATCAGAGGCTAAGTTGGACATGTTTCTAATGCTGTGTTTACAGATAATGACAGTGTAGTGTTTTTAGAAGGGCTTGAGAATATCTGGTCATGGGTTTCTGGGTGGGCCACTTGGCCATTCCAAGGACGGTTTGCCTTAAGTCTTACCCAAAGGCAGACAGCATCCCAGCACCCAGCAGGTGAAAGCACAGAGAGAGAGAGAGAGAGAGAGAGAGAGAGAGAGAGAGGAAGATAAATAGAGTGGGCGATAGCTGATCCAGTTATGTAATGAGGTTTGCGAGTGGACGGCGGTTCAAGTTGACTTGTCATGTATAACAGAGACCGAGAGAACCTAGAATATTACAGTGCAGAATGAGTCCTGAGCGATGCAGAGGAAAATAAGAGTAGATGGATTGAGTAATGAGGGGCTGTGTTGTTGTAGCTCTAGCATCCTTTTAATAATTTAACAAAATAATAGGCAGTTATTTTACACTGCAAGACAAGTTCCATTTTTTGTTAGACTCCAAAACAGAAGCACATAGTGGTCACTGGTCAATGTTTGCAGCTTTGCATTGCATTTTCATAATGTGGTATTTGTCTGTGAATAACTACAATGTGTGTTGAGTAGTTTTCCATCTTAAAAGCATCTCTGTTCTGTTTCTCACTCTGCCTGTACAGTTGCTACATGATGTTCCTGTATGGAGTGTTAGTCATGTGACATGGTGAATGAAGATACCTTTTGGAAGATTTATAGCTGCCTTTCAACTGAGAGTAGTTTGGATAGATTGTTCTTTAAACTGGTAATATGTATTGTCCAACTATAAATCAACTTTAAATCAACCACACTTTCAGTGGCTAAAAGAGAAACATTTACTCATTGGAGAATAATTTGTTCTCCAGCTGTTCTTCTGTGAATCTCTTGGAAACCCAGCACATTGTCGACCGACTCGTAGGCTTTTGTTAGCAACGCAATCCCCGATAACAGATTTCCATTGGAGACAGCAAGAGTAAAGGGGAAGCCTTTGATGTTTCTGTTTCTGCCAACTGCATTTCAGTGTGGGACAGCCTCAAAAGGAGAGGAAACCTTACCCCGGTACACCAGTATATCAGCCTCACGATTAATCATAGCAGCTTTCTTCCTTCTTCCTGTTTATTCATTATATTCCAGCAGTAAGTTGTACTATATTCCATCAATTTGTGTCTTTCTTACCTTCTGCCCTGCCATGGGTTGGGTGTTTTACAGCCCTTTGGCACAGGCAGGGAAACGGCATACCTAAGACGCTAATGACAAATCTTGTCTTTCTTGGAAAGGATGTTTACAATATAAACATTCAGGGAACTTAAGCTGTGGGATCTTCCTGGAACCAAGCCAAGCTTTCGGGAAAACACGGGGATATCTTCTTCTGTAAATGTGGACTACATTAGTCCAACTGCTCTAAACATTAGGCAAATTATTTGAATGTGATTCAGGATATATATCCATCATCAGTTTGTGTTATTTAAGATGTTTTTTTTATTTGTTATGCTCGGTCTGAAAGGCATACAGTATATCATGTTCAAAACATTCCCTTAAAGTATAAAAAATAATACATAATCAAGATGTTATTAAATATGTTATATTATGTGCATAGAAATTATAGTTGTACAGTATAACTGTGCGCAAGTGAGTAATGCCATCAAGAAAAATGATTTTACCATAAGTTATCTAGTCCAACCCAGAGGGATTTTCAATGCAAGATTGAGCCCAATATCCAAAGTGAAGTAATTTAAAGAGGACTGTGCTGAGGAAGTAGCCATACAGTAACTCCTGTTGCAGTTATTATAGCTGAATAACTGTATCACACCATGGCTGGCTATACAGCACGTGAGACACCCTTATCATGCTAATGCTCTGTCCTATAGCGTTATCCGGCTCAAGTCTCTCTCTCTCTCTCCCCCTTCTTGCCCTCTTCCTGTTCATCTCGCTCTCGCTTTTTCTTTCTCTTGGTGACTCTTTTGCAATTTTTAAAAATCTTTCTCCTCTCTTTTTCCTTCTCCTTGTCCTCTCTACCTCTATAGAATGGCACAGAAAGAGAAGCTACAAAGTCTGAAAGATTTCCACAAGGACACACTGAAGCCTTCGCCAGGGAAGAGCCCAGGCACTCGACCGGAGGATGAGGCAGAGGGCAAGCCTATCCAGAGGGAGAAGTGGGCCAGCAAGTTAGACTTTATCTTGTCTGTGGCCGGAGGCTTTGTCGGTTTAGGGAACGTGTGGCGCTTCCCGTACCTCTGCTATAAGAATGGTGGAGGTAGGCATTCAAATGAACATGGGCCCTTTCTCCATAGAAACAGGTCTTAAAATGTGGGGGGTCAATCAAGTTAGATAAACAAAATTCTGTAACTTTCAAAGAACTCAACTCGGGGACTGCAATTACAGGATTTTGATTTGTGAAATGGCTGTGGGTAGGCACATACTGTAGACCCTGTAGATTAACTGTCTCTCTTTCTCCACCCAGGTGCGTTTCTCATCCCCTACACCATCTTCCTGTTTGGTGGAGGCCTGCCGGTGTTCTTCCTGGAGGTGGCTCTGGGCCAGTATACCTCTGAGGGAGGCATCACCTGCTGGGAAAAACTCTGCCCCATCTTCACCGGTGAGTCACCACACTTCCTATTGTCCCAATACCATTCTCCCATATTGCCCTTTGACCAGTCATCATCGGGGAAAGTAGGCAGGGAAAGGACGCGGTGTAAGCCTTCTTGGGCATGGTGTGATGTACTGTAGGTGGTAACGTCAGAGACAGAGAGAGGAATTAGTGAAGAGCCTAAACACTGCAGAGTTTCCATTAGCATTGCTTAGGCTGGGCCTGCTCTGTGCCAAGCCTACTCCGTGCCTGCTTAGTGATGTGTCCCATCGTAGAAAAAAATCTAAAATGAAAATGATGTTGCCAGCCCTTGATCTAGCCTTGAGGTTCTTCACACCCTGCTTTAAAAAAAACTAAATCCAGTGACAATACCCAGCCTGTGGTTGGTATTGTTGTTCTGACTGCTCTTGCATAACTCACTAACAGCATCCAGCAGCACTGATTGTTGTCTGTCTATGGGTTGCTAGACTCAGTGTACAGAGATTGTGTTCTACTGAGGTGTCCTTCGCTGGGTTCCAATAGGTAATTGGACCACACTTACTTCATTCATTAGCCAGCTCTGTGATGTGTAAAATACATTATTCAGAATAGCATGAGGAGTAGCCTAGTCCCAAATCTGGATGTCCCTCAGCCAATTTCTCTATGCTTTTGTCTTCATGAGGATTTGACTGAAGCACATAAACCTACTGATCTGGGACCAGGCTAATTTAGGATTGCCTAATTTACATTAGAGACTGGACGTCATCAAACACAAAACATTGAGACTGGCCTATTTTTGGCAGGTAAATACATACATACGTATTTTCAGCCTTGGGTGTGTAAAGGAATGCTGAGTTCTGTGTTACCATTGAGCGGAGAAGTGTGAGCGCTCCGTAAATTACCTATCGATGGGATCTGTGTAGGTCTGATGAACAGACATTAGCATGATGTTGTTATTCCAGTCCTGGTGTCAAGTTGTGGCCCTAAAATGTATCTCCTTATCAGTCAGGGTCCTGCCATAGATTTTCACTGTAATATACTATAGGAAGACCAGTTCTATCATGCAGACCAGTAAGTAGTGAGACAGCTGAACATAACAAAGCAGTAATAGACCCCCTTCAGATGTTTTAACACTCTAGTGAAGGCTCTCAGCCATGAGCTGCTATTCCATGAAGCCGGGAGCGACTGTTAGAAAGAGACAGCTGAAGACAAGGGCTGGGAGTGCAGCCGATCTTTAGCAGCTGTTTATGAGCTTGAATAATCAAGGAGTGCTGAGGCAGCTGCCTGTCTGACTGGCAGGGTGTGTGACTGGCACAAACATGCACGTGCGCGCACGCACACACATTCACAAGTCCGCACACGCTCACACACAGACTACAGAGAGACAGACGCCCACCGGTGGCCTATAGATGGCTTCCACTCTCCCTCTTAGTAATTTTTTTACACGTTCAGAAGGCATGCCTCACCCACCACACACACAACCATGGATTCATTTGTCTAACAGTTTGTCTGTGGAATGTGGGGGCTGAGAAGGGAGGAAAGGGGGAAGAGGCGGGAGAGAGGGGGTTACCGGAGGTGACACCAGTCTAATAATAGTTCAGAGGAGTGGAAGAGTACAGGGGATTTCTGTATCTAGGTGGGGACCAATGTCATATCTAAAAATAACATACAAACACTAAGGTCATTATAACTGTAGTTAGTACATTCAAGCCAGGGAAACATCCTCTCTTTGAAATAGGAGTGAGCTGAGTTGTGAACCATCTGAGTCAGTAGATTTGTTTCCATTGGTTATATATAAATCTCCTCAAAAGGCACTAGGTCAGTGTTCACTGAAGTGCTTCAGCTCCAATGTTGGCTTTACAATTTGTCGTTTACAAGGGGATTCAGTGTCACGTACTGTAGCCCCTATGATATTGTTTTGCTAGGGATTACATGTTTTCTCTTCTCTGTAGGTATTGGCTACGCCTCCATTGTGATCGTCTCTCTCCTGAACATCTACTACATAGTGATTCTAGCCTGGGGACTCTACTACCTATTCCAGTGCTTTCAGCCGGAGCTGCCATGGGCCAAATGCAATCAGCCATGGAACACAGCCCGGTGTGTGGAGGACACATTCCGCAAGAACAAGACCCTGATGCTTGCTGCCAACATCACCAACTTCACCTCCCCCGTCACTGAGTTCTGGGAGTGAGTACTCACTGTCCAACAGTTGGAATAACTCTGTTCTGACACACACACAGACAAACACACACAGAGAAAAGCAGAAAAGCCTACACACAAGCATACACAAATCAATACACACACATGCAACCACGCACAAACACACACACATTCTGTCCACATATACAAGGTCAAAAACAAACTCAAATGAAACAGACAACATGAACACTACAGATACTGTACCTCTTCCTTGTTTGCTGTAAACATATGTTTGGATTGGCTACATTTTCAGAGCAGAAAGAACTTTAATAAACTCCCCGCTTAGTCATGAGGTTCATTCTATCTAAATTGGATCTTTCACTGCACTATATTTGGATCAATGGGTATTATCGTTTTCCTTTCCTTTCAAAAGTACTGGCAAATATGTGTCCTTTTGGGGAGACACAATCACTTAACTTTAAATCCCAGTTCACTGTAAAATAATGCTTACTTACATTTGGTCAACACAAAATCCAACAGCATAGATTGTATCTACTTTCTACCACATCCATGGGCCAGACACTGATTAGGTAGAATATCCCACAGAAATATAACACATAGAATGAAAATAACACACTGGCATCTCTTAATATTCTCTCAGGGCACAGCACATTCATTCACCATCATTTGGAAATAAATTCATAAAAAATCCTACAATGTGATTTTCTGGAGTTTTTTTCTCATTTTGTCTGTCATAGTTGAAGTGTACTATGATGACAATTACAGGCCTCTCTCATCTTTTTAAGTGGGAGAACTTGCACAATTGGTGGCTGACTAAATACTTTTTTGCCCCACTGTATAATCGATAATATTTCAACCGGACGATAGCTTCTTCAATAGGAGAGAGAGAGAAAATGTCTGCTCCACTCTGTTGTGCACCCAGCCATCCAATGACGCAATGTGATCTTTCTCGCTCATTTTTCAAAATAAAAGCATGAAACTAAATCTAAAGACTGATTACAACATGTGGAATCCATAGGAAAAGGAATCTGGTTGATATCCCTTTAAATGGAGCGAAGGCAGGCAATGGAACAGAGAGCTTTCAGGAAAATCAGCACTTCCGAGTTGGATTTTCAGGATTTTTCAGTTCTGTTATACTCACAGACAATATTTTGACCGTTTTGGAAACTTTAGAGTGTTTTCTATCCTAATCGGACAATTATATGCATATTCTAGATTCTGGGCCTGAGAAATAGGCAGTTTAATTTGGGTACTCAACAGGTAAAAAAATAAATAAAAGATTGTAGAGCGAGAAACTGTACTATACTGTACTGTACCATGCAGGGGTCTACATAGACTTCCAGTTCCATCAGAGCCTCTCCCCAAAGACTGTAATTGACCTGTATCCTGTCTGTTCCCTCCCTCCTAAGACGCAACGTGCTGAGCATCTCTTCTGGGATCGACGACATCGGCCCCCTAAAGTGGGACCTAGCCCTATGTCTCCTGGCAGTATGGATTGTCTGCTTTTTCTGCATCTGGAAGGGAGTCAAGTCCACTGGGAAGGTTTGTAGAAGATTGCTGTGGTTGTTATCAGACTTGTTTGCAGTCTCTAAAAAGGTACGGTAGAGTAATGTTTTCCATGATATCCAATTGGTAGTTACAATCTTGTCTCATTGCTGCAACTCCCCAGCGGACTCAGGAGAGGCAAAGGTCAAGAGCCATGCATCTTCCGAAACATGACCTGCCAAGCCACACTATAGACACGCAGCCAGCTCCACCAATGTGTCTGAGGAAACATAGTCCAACTAACATCAGCTTGCAGGCACCTGGCCCACCACAAGGAGTTGCTAGAGCACAATGAGCCAAGGAAATCCCCATGGCCAAACCCTTCCCTAACCCGGACGACAATTGGGCCAATTGTGCACCGCCCCATGGGGCTCTCGGTCACAGCCAGCTGTGACCCAGCTTGAGATCGAACCCAAGGCAGTAGTGGCACCTCTATGCTGCGATGCAGTGCCTTAGACCACTGCGCCACTTGGGAGGCCCAGGTGCTGGCTGTTTTCTGCTGTAGCCAACTTGTCGATGTCACTTTGTTGATGATATCAGAAACATTCTGATACCCAGGCATGCTAGTCTGCTTTATTACCACTGTGATTTGTTGGGAGATCTATTTGGCAAATTCTTACAGAAATACCCCTTTGTGGTTTCAGCTCCTTACTTAAACAAAACACAGAATTAGCCCCTTTCATTATGTTAAACCGCTGCATATCCAGCATACACTACTGTACAGTGTATTTCCATGCACTCACTTCAGCCGCCCACGCCAACTGAAAATATCCTCACACAATGCAATCTACAGTCAACTTTCTTTGTGGAGTTGTGTTCTTCTGTATATTCCATGCTCCCCTTTCCTGTGTGTTTATCAAAAAAACTATTCAAAGCAAGAAACATTCCATTCTGTAAAATGGCTGACTACACCACCTATTAAAATTCCATGATGAAACCTTGGCTTCAGCTGATGGGCCATCTCTGGAGCCCCCACAGCAGCCATACGCAATAGGCATCCGGACCCAGAATAGTAGAATGCACAAGCTGCAATTTAGACATTTGGATGTAGTTTCCCTTTTATTATGTCAGTCATTGCAGACCTTAGAGAGCTATATATGACAGTTCATCAACTGGCCCATGTCAACTAAAGTTTTGTTTTAGCCCATTGATTCTGTTAAGAATGGCAAAATGTGTAGAATTGCAGGAAATTAGTTTCAGAACTGCCAAATTGTCTTTCCACCCCAAGGCAAAGTGTGTGTGTGTGTGTGTGTGTATCAATCCGGATTTTTGCCACCTAGGACATTTGTGTGACCAGACCTTCTCAAATAGTATTTGAGTACCCCTCCATAATTAATTTTTTAAAAACACATCAAATTAGCATTTTGACATTTCACATATCAGAAAACACCTCGCGAAAAACTCACTTTATAATGTTATTTCCTCACTTGTGAAAAGATTGAAAAGATGTTTCATCAGTAATGTTTCCACCGGTGGAATTAGGGTGACCACATCTACAAAGCCCAAGTGCGGAACAAGGGAACGATTTTGCAGGACTTTTGCGGAGTAGTGGACATGATCATTTTTGAGTGGACAGGTTAATGGATTTACGTTCAAATGGCGACATAGTTCTGCTGAATGAAGGTTTACTGCCCCCCAATGAGTCCCACTGCGAAGCTGGTGCAATTTAGACTAACCCCTTTCAAACATTGTGTTTTGACATACAGACACCTGGGTTGTACCATTGGATTAGTCTATTTCTTCTCAATCAGTGTGATTAACAGGTGCTGAGATGGTGTTTGTGAAACAAGTGTGGAACCTGAAAGGTAGTAGGTAGTATCCAAATGGTTTGAGCTACAAATGATCTATGAAAATCGGAGACTGTCACAAACCAGCACATACAAACACTGTATAGCCTAAAAACAGGGTTAAAACTATAATTTTCATATCATGGATGGTCAGTCCTTGCATATATATAGCATAGTTTATGGATTTTGTATTTCTCCAGCCCCATCCCTCAGCTTTTCACTGAAACTGTGGCGGGGGAAACACATTGTTAATGTTTCAAATAAGAATTTGGTGGAGTTCTCTAAGTGAGCGAACTTCTGAAGTGAAGAACAAAATTATTAGTATTGAAATCAAAACATAAACCCAAAAGTATTGACAGCAAAACAAAATATTGCAAAGAAATCATTTGCAAAGAAATTCATTGTTAAATGGATGCAGCAAAAAAAATGTCTTCAGTGATTAAAAAAAATATAAAACATAATTAAATAAAACATATCACTCTTTTCTGTTACCCTGGCCTTTGCTTTGGCTGCTTTTGCAACTTTATACTCACAGACAATATATTTTTTTTCCAGTTGCAACTTTTTGGCCCATTCCAGCAACATAGCACCCTGCATCCCACTGCTGGTTTGCTTTTGAAGCTAAGCAGGGTCAATACTGGTTGCTCCCTGGATGGGAGACCAGATATAGCTGGGAGTGGTGAAAAGAAACATGAGGAAAAAGAAATGTCACAAAAAATGTAATGAGGGGAAACTGTGTGAAAAATGTACATTTTCACACATGTCCGAAAACCATGTCTGACTGTGAAAATCCAAAAACCACGTGTATTTTTGTTGTTGTAAAGGCTGCCCTATGGAGTGGGTAGAAGTTACCCCTAAACTAACCACAGACTGAGGATCAGATTTCACCTTTCATCACCTGATTGATGGGGGATAGTAGATCTGTAGTTGGGGGCAACGTCTACCTAAAAGCATTCTCTCCAAGATACATTCCATTACAGAACCTTTATATCAGCGGGTGGAACTATCTCTGTCCCATTGCATCATGGAACCTTGACATCAGCTAATATGTCTCTACCTGTCTTTATCTGTTTTTTCTAGGTGGTGTATATCACAGCAACTTTCCCTTTCATCATGCTTATCGTGCTGCTGGTGCGTGGAGTGACTCTGCCAGGGGCATCCGAAGGGATCAAATTCTATCTCTACCCCAACATGACCCGCCTACAGGACCCAGAGGTAGGAGCCAGAACCCAGAATCCTAATCCCCACCCCTCTACCCATCTTTACTGTCTCCGTACAGTCCCCTCCGCCCACCCCTAATGACCTTATCCCACATCAATGCATATCTGTTTACGTACACGTCCATCAAGGGCCTCTTACTGATATCTCTACATCGCAAAGTCATCTAGACTGCGAAAAAGGAACCAGTCCACAGCCTTTGTTAGGTCTTAGGTCTGGTTGAGTTATTAGTGGTGCTATAATTGAGAGAACATGTGTTCACAATGCAAGACCCGCTAGAACTCACCAATCATCCAGGTTTATGACATAATTCAATTAGCTCCCTCCTCTGGATTGACGTGACTAACTGTGCCTGGCGGACCTGAAAAGTTCAATGACAATCATTTTGCAACATCATGTGCTTTTGGGGTGTTTTTTATTACATTCTCGGCGCCAAAAGCTAAGAGTTACTTTTGTTGGATAAATTAGATTTGCGGCATGGCATCCCACGTGTTCTTTTGATTTCCGATGTTATAACAATAGGCTGTTCAGTTTTGATGGGAATGTTCCTTTTTATTCCCCAAAATTGTATTTGCGATCGCAACATGTTTAATCAAGTAGCTATTTGTCTTAGACTCAGAAGCTTAGCTAGTTTTGCATTCAATTAAACAGAGATAGAAAAAGTAATAATAAAATGCTTTATCACATTAAATGTCAAATCTCATCACATTAGGTTAATCTAACCCAATTATGTCCCAGCAAAGATGAAAAGGGTTGCCAACCAAGTGACCAGAAGTGTATGATGAATGGTGAACTGAACAGACTGGCGTCATGTTGTTGCTGTTGCCGCCTCAGGTGTGGATCGACGCGGGAACCCAGATATTCTTCTCTTACGCTATCTGTCTGGGGGCTATGACGTCACTGGGGAGCTACAACAAGTACAAATACAACTGCTACAGGTGAGTTTCGTTGTCATGGGGATGGGGGACGGCTGTAGTAGTAGTGAGATCAACTCGTGCCAAAGGCGGTTGGTTAAGAAAGAAAATGGGAACTTCGGTTCCGTCTGTGTAAATTAACATCCTCCATGACATATGTGTGACATAGGGACTGTTTGCTGCTGGGAGGCCTGAACAGCGGTACCAGTTTTGTGTCTGGCTTCGCAATATTTTCCGTCCTGGGCTTCATGGCACAAGAGCAAGGGGTGGACATTGCCGATGTGGCAGAGTCAGGTACGAGGGTCAAAGGTCAACAGTGAACATAGCAGTGATGGTGGGCACTGCTGAAACGGCAATGAACGACAATGCTGAAATGTAGAGGTATCGGCAATTGCATACTCCTTGAATAAAGGCCTGAAAGAAAGAGACGTGTTGCTTTTTATATGATGTGTTTTCCACAGTGAATTTGGACCTGGTTGAGTGTTGTGCCGTGTGTCTGAGCTACTGCTGAACCATGTAAAGCTGGGTTAAATATAGAGCCACTCTAATAAACCATACTTATAATCACAGCTGTACTCTACCATCCACAGCCACCTGGGCTCAAAGGCACCAGGTGGGCAAATGTTCCACTCTAGGGTTTAAAATCAATTTATGATATTAGTGTTAAAAAAAAATGTAATCATGCCATTCTATATAATTACATTTTATAAGATGTAATGATATAGATGTAATGGCACGATTAAAAAATAAAAGAAAGATCAATATTATCAATAGATTAAGTGTGACAAGTGTGGATTTATTGAATTAAGACATTGTCTAGAGGAGTTGCTGTAATGTGCAGTAAGCCAAAATAAGAAAATCTTGGGCATTCTGTTCCAATAAAATTGGTAATTGTTTTAATTTGTGTTATAACGACCAGTGCTCACCACCAGTGAAATAGTTGTTGAAAACAAATGTGCTAAGTATTGTAACGTAACTGTATGTTAAGTACTTTACTGTAATGAGCTGTGGATCCCTGGACTCTAGCTAGCCCAGCATGATATTATATTCCACGTGGATTACGAAGGAGATGCATCTTCTTTAAGCATGCTCACACTGTTCAGTTCAGTGTTGCTAAACAACAACCTGGTTTAGAGAGAACCTGTTTCCATGTACTGCTCCTTTAATTATTACGGATAGAGAATTCTATTGTACTGTGACTGTTATAGCTATGTTTATGTCAATTGGAATGAAAGAAAATAAATGGTAGATCAATGTTTTTTTAAATGCTATAATTCATGCATATTTATTGGAAAAGAACTTAGAAAATAGGTCATATTTGTGAAAAGGTTACACTAAATGTAAATTGTTGTTGATAACTAATAATAATTTAACGAATCTGTGCAAAAGTTCATTATGTTATTCTGCCTGGATGGACTTGGCAAGATTTAATGATAGTTTATTGAGTTGAGTTTTCTGTCATTTTGTATATGTTCAAGTGCCCTTGAAATCCTGTTGAATTAGCTTTTGAGCAAACCTCTACCTGCTTTGACAATATTTGTTTAGCTTGTAAACTAATGCAGGATGCTAGAGTCACACACAGCATATGATCAGTAGCAGATACCTAATGGATAGTTCCTCCACCTACCAATCCAGCCCTAACATAAGACAAACATAAAGCATACAGAAAGGTTTATCACTTAGTCTCTTCCAGTACTGTAAATGTAACATTACCATTTGAATGTGTTTAGTTTAACGTTTTTACCCCCCTCATACCGTCCAAGCTCAAATTAGATGGGTTGGTTCATTCTCTTCTCCGTCTCTCCCCCCTGCCCTCTCTTCACACCTCCAGGTCCTGGCCTGGCCTTCATTGCTTACCCTAAGGCTGTGTCCATGATGCCCATGCCCACGTTCTGGGCCATCCTATTCTTCATCATGCTTCTGCTACTAGGCCTCGACAGTCAGGTCAGTGCTAAAGCAATAACTAGTATACATTTCTATTGGTAACACAGTACTTACTTGGTACATGTCTCTAGTTTCAATGACCTTGCAACAATATATATCCACACTGTACTTACACTATGTAGTTAGTGTATCTACACTATGCCTATGTAGTTACAATGTAAATATGTAGGTAGTAGGGACACATACAGTAGTGTAAAGTATACTGAACAAAAATATAAAGGCAACCAGAAACAATTTAAAATATTTTACTGAGTTACAGTTCTTAAAGGGAAAACAGTTGAGAACTCTGGATATTACAGTGAACTTATAATAAGATACAAAATCCAGACAAGAAAAGCAACCCAGGGTGGAAAACAGTTCAACCATGTCAAAACAGTTGTTACATCTTGAAGGCTTGAACATAAATAGTCAATTGTTTTTGTAGAAGTTTGTGAACCAGTAATAAATACATTTCTGGGAATAATTGAATAGATAGAACCAAACTGTTTAGTCTCATAGCTTTCTCTTGGGGTGTCCATTGCAGCCCAGACTCCCGAGGTGTTGACTAAGACGAACGGAGGCGAGGCCAGGGAGGCATCAGTGGGGTTCTCTCACTATCACATTTCCTGCTTTCAAGTGTAATTTTACTTTCTGCTAACTCGGTCCTCCTCGTGGCCAATGACATCTCAGCCAAACACCAAATACTTATGCTTCAAGTACGGTTATTTCCATTGGCAAGCAGATCAGTGGGAGAGTGAGTGGGCATAATTCTTGACCACACATTTTACGCAGATTAGTGGTGTTGAATACAGTATTGTTTCATGGCTCTTATGTGCATGCCATAGTTATGAGGAGAGGGCTTGTTAAAGGATGTGGAGAGAAAAATGCTGGAGAAAAAAATGCTTAACTAAATAACAAGGTTTACTCCAGATACATTTTCACGACAACAACAGCACTGCCCATAAATTATTCAGCCAATGGCATTATAACTTGATAAGCCCGAAATGGAAAGGGTTTCCGTGAAGAATAGATAGATAGAGAGATAGAGCGAGAGAGAGACTGTTGTTTTGCATGAAATAGCCAATTGGCGGGCCCAGCCAGTTTTCCCAAGAGGAGCCTTGTATAAAATGTCTCATTATTGCACAACAGAGACAGCAGTGATTCTTGAGTGGAATCAGTGATTTGAGGAAAAAGAAGTCCATGTATGGAGGCAAACTTTGCCTTTCAACAGACCACTGAGAAGTGAAATTGGTCCCACATTTCAGGCATTCTTCCATATTTGGAACCTGTGTACATGCTCATACAGTATGTGCTCGATTGACAGTTTATTAGGTACACCCATCTAGTACCGGGTTGGACTCCACTTTGCCTACAGAACAGAGAACAGCCTGAATTCTTCAGGGCATGGAAACGTTACTCAATTGGTGTCAAGGGACCAAACCTGTGACAGGAAAACATTCCCCACACCATTACACCACCGCCACCAGCCTGTACCATTGACACCAGGCAGGATGGGGCCATGGACTCTGGACTCCTCTGCCATCAGCATGATGCAACAGGAACCAGGATTCGTTGAACCAGGCAATGTTTTTACACTCCTCAATTCTCCACTGTAGTTGCAGCTTCTTTTTTTTAGCTGATAGGAGTGGAACCCGGTGTGGTCTTCTGCTGCAATAGCCCATCCGTGACAAGGACTGATGAGTTGTGCGTTCTTTAAAAAAATAGTTTTTTTTACCTTTATTTATCTAGGCAAGTCAGTTAAGAACAAATACTTATTTTCAATGATGGCTTAAGAACAGTGGGTTAACTGCCTGTTCAGGGGCAGAACAACAGATTTGTACCTTGTCAGCTCGGGGATTTGAACTTGCAACATTTCGGTTACTAGTCCAACACGCTAACCACTAGGCTACCCTTCCGCAGAGATGTTCTGCACACCACTGTTGTACTGCTCTATTAATTGCCTGTTTTTGTCCCACTTGCACAATTCTAGCAATTCTCATTTGACCTCTCAACAACAAGCTGTTTTCGCCCACAGGACTGCCGCTGACTGGATGTTTTTTGTTTGACGCACCATTGTCAGTAAACCCTAGACACTGTCGTGCGTGGAAAGCCCAGGAGACAGGCCATTTCTGAGATACTGGAACCAGCGTGCCTGGCATCGATGATGATACCATGCTCAAAGTTGCCCATTCTAATGTTCAATCGAACAGTAACTGAATGCCTGTCTGCCTAATTTATATAGAAAGCCACGGTCCTGTGACTCACTGTCTGTAGAAGTGATCCATTTTCGTGAACGGGGTGGTGTACCGAATAAACTGGCCAACTGAGTGTAGGCTGTTACTTTATAATGTATTTAGCATTCATGTTTGTGCAATAAGGTCTAAACGCAATACCAATTATAATGGTAATGGCCATCAGCGTTCTGGTAGGACACTATGGTTAATGGCTTTCTTTATGTCTCCCCAGTTTGTGGAAGTGGAAGGACAGATCACCTCCCTGGTGGATCTGTATCCATCCGTCCTAAGGATTGGTTACCGCCGTGAGATCTTTATAGCTGTGATGTGTTGCATAAGCTATCTTCTGGGACTCACCATGGTAACAAAAGTAAGTACACTAACAGCACTCCAGTGTAACTTTATGCACTACATGTTGTTCTTACCTTACAATTATTGTATTACATACTATACTATAATTTCTGGGACCATTGTAATGAAAGTAAGTTCACCTACAGCAACAGGTCCATAATTATTGTCACCCTTGATAAAGATGAACAAAAACTACTGTATAAAATAAATAATTCAAATACTGAGTTATATTGTATGCAAAAAAAAATGGGCAAATAATATTATTATACACTAATACAATTGCTCAGAGAAAGAGATTTTGTTTACGTAATAAAGCAATTATATTAGTGTCGTTTTCCTAGCAGGGGAGGGTGCTAGATTATTGAAAACAGAGGTGCCAATCTTTTTGAACCATATCTTTTTTAGATTTTTTTGACTTACTTGTTGAACAAAATACTGTACATACTGTACAATTTAGCTCAATATTTGTATTATTATTTTTTTTTGGGGGGGGGTTCTACTACCGAGCTCTCATAGCACATCCTGTGTGTTTCGCATCATGAATGGAACAATTTGGAATGTAATTTCCCAGTTAGCAGTTAACTTTACTTCAATGACATCTCATCACCTGTTGAACTCTCCTTTCATTGGCCCAGTGCCTGCATTCTTATGTATCAACCCCTTTTTCCTATCCACGTCCAACCCCATCTCTCTCTGTCTTTCAGGAAACTAACTTTTGCTATCTGCTTTCTTTTCAGGGTGGCATGTATGTGTTTCAGCTCTTTGATTACTATGCAGCCAGTGGTGTGTGCCTTTTGTGGGTTGCATTCTTTGAATGTATTGCCGTAGCCTGGATTTATGGTAAGTTTGTACCTTTTTTTGCCAAAGAAAGTGTTTAGCCTACATTTAGGAACGAACGTTAGGAGTCTGTTTTTAAAGGGGAAAACAGCAACAACGCATGAGTTATGACCTTGCTTGGAGTACACAATACCCTTTCTGTTCCTTTTCACGCTTATCGTAAAACATTTGAATTGGCTTCCACAAGTGTCCCATTGTTAAGGTTTTCTTCCGTCGTAAGAGAGGAGGACCAAAATGCAGTGTGGTTATCTTGATAGACCTTTAATAAAGATAATAACGAACAAAACAAAAACACTAAACGTAACGTGAAAAACCGAAACAGCCCTATCTGGTGCAAATAAACACAGAGACAGGAACAATCACCCACGAAACCCCCCCCCCCCAAGGTGCGGACTCCCGGCCGCACACCTAAACCCATAGGGGAGGGTCCGGGTGGGCGTCTGTCCACGGTGGCGGCTCTGGCGCGGGACGTGGACCCCACTCCAACACAGTCTTAGTCTGCTTACTCCGCGTCCTTAGATTGGCGACCCTTGCTGCCGACCTTGGCCTAGTAACCCAAACAAAGGACCCCACTGGACTGAGGGTCAGCTCTGGACTGAGGGACAGCTCGGGACTGAGGGACAGCTCGGGACTGAGGGGCAGCTCGGGACTGAGGGGTAGCTCGGGACTGAGAGGAAGCTCGGGACTGAGAGGAAGCTCGGGACTGAGAGGAAGCTCAGGCAGGTTGATGGCTCTGGCAGATCCTGGCTGACTGGTGGTTCTGGCAGATCCTGGCTGACTGATGGCTCTGGCAGATCCTGGCTGACTGGCGGATCCTGGCTGAATGGCGGATCCTGGCTGAATGGCGGCTCTGTCGGATCCTGGCAGACTGGCGGCTCTGGCGGATCCTGGCTGACTGGCGGATCCTGGCAGACTGGCGGATCTGGCGGATCCTGGCTGACTGACGGCTCTGGCAGATCTTGGCTGACTGGCGGATCCTGGCTGAATGGCGGATCCTGGCTGAATGGCGGATCCTGGCTGAATGGCGGCTCTGGCGGATCCTGGCAGACTGGCGGCTCTGGCGGATCCTGGCAGATGGGCGGATCCTGGCAGACTGCGGATCTGGCGGAGCCTGGCAGACTGGTGGCTCCGGCGGATCCTGGCAGACTGGCGGCTCTGGCGGATCCTGGCAGACTGGCGGCTCTGGCGGATCCTGGGAGACTGGCGGATCCTGGCAGACTGGCGGATCCTGGCAGACTGGCAGATCCTGGCTGACTGGCTGCTCTGGCTGCTCCATGCTGACTGGCGGCTCTGGCGGCTCCATGCAGACTGGCGGCTCTGGCTGCTCCATGCAGACTGGCGGCTCTGGCGGCTCCATGCAGACTGGCGGCTCTGGCGGCTCCATGCAGACTGGCGGCTCTGGCGGCTCCATGCAGACTGGCCTGGTGCACTGTAGGCCTGGTGCGTGGTGCTGGCACTGGTGGTACTGGGCCGAGGACACGCACAGGAAGCCTGGTGCGGGGAGCTGCCACCGGAGGGCTGGTGCATGGAGGTGGTACTCGATAGACCGGACCGTGCAGGTGCACTGGAGCTCTTGAGCACCGAGCCTGCCCAACCTTACCTGGTTGAATGCTCCCGATCGCCCTGCCAGTGTGGCGAGGTGGAATAGCCCGCACTGGGCTATGTAGGCGTACCGGGGACACCGTGCGCAAGGTTGGTGCCATGTAAGCCGGCCCAAAGAGACGCACTGGAGACCAGATGCATAGAGCCGGCTTCATGACACTTGGCTCGATGCCCACTCTAGCCCGGCCGATACGAGGAGCTGGTATGTACCGCACCGGGCTATGCACCCGCACTGGAGACACCGTGCACTCCACAGCATAACACGGTGCCTGCCCGGTCTCTCTAGCCCCCCGGTAAGCACAGGAAGTTGGCGCAGTTCTCTTACCTGGCTTTGCCATACTCTCTGTGTGCCCCCCCCCCCCCCCCCCCCCCCCCCCAAGACATTTTTGGGGCTGACTCTCGGGCTTCCTTGCCAACTGTGTTCCCTCGTATCGCCGGCTCCTCTCTCCGGCTGCCTCTGCTCTCCTAAGTGCCTCCACCTGTTCCCATGGGAGGCGATCTTTTCCAGCCAGGATCTCCTCCCAAGTGTAACAACCCTTGCCGTCCAAAACGTCCTCCCATGTCCATTCCTCCTTGCATTGCTCCTGCTGCCGCTGCCTGTCACCACGCCGCTTGGTCCTGTTGTAGTTGGGTGATTCTGTTAAGGTTTTCTTCCGTCGTAAGAGAGGAGGACCAAAATGCAGCGTGGTTATCTTGATACATCTTTAATAAAGATAATAACGAACCATACAAAAACACTAAACGTAACGTCTGATGCAAACAAACACAGAGACAGGAAATATCACCCACGAAACACTCAAAGAATATGGCTGCCTAAATATGGTTCCCAATCAGAGACAACGATAAACACCTGCCTCTGATTGAGAACCACTCCAGGCGAACATAGACTTTCCTAGACTACTATACTACACCACAATCCCATAACCTACAAAAAAAACCTAGACAAAACACACCACATAAATACCCATGTCACACCCTGGCCTGACCAAAATAATAAAGAAAACACAAAATACTAAGGCCAGGGCGTGACACCCATTGGCTTCTATGGACTTCTATTGAAGACAAATTAAGAACTATGCCACCTTTATAATGAAGAGGTGAACAGGAACACAGCAACCCACATGCCTTTTCTAGAGGTGTTGTTAGTAGCTCTGTGATGGACGTTGCTGTTATTAAGAGAGCAAGCATGCTGGTTTTGTAAATAATTGTTTTGTAACGGTTAACAGTAAGCTAAAGAGAGATTGTTCATGCCATATGACTTCATGGAACAACCAATAGGTAGATGAGGGTGTTTATAGAGGTTATGATGGCGTCACACCCGTAGCTCTTCTCATGTATCCATCTAGAGATGGATACTGATTCTGTTTATAGTTGATAGTGAGATGTCACCCTGTTTTACCTTGAGAAAATGCACAGGTCTTATATGATGGTTAACTTTACTGTATAGGAGACTAGGAGTGTGTCTCTAACAACAAGTATGTCCTTCTGTATTGTTGACAGGTGCTGATAATTTCTATGATGCAATTGAAGACATGATTGGCTACCGACCTAACCCGTGGATGAAATGGAGCTGGACATTTATCACTCCCGTCCTCTGTGCGGTGAGTATTCAACAGCCCAACACTGTTACTGTGTGTTCAACAGCCTTCCACTGTTACAAAGTGTTAAACAGCCCAACACTGTTGTGCTGTGGTTTTGAAAACATGAGGATCCTCTTGGATCAGAGTGAAGATGTACTGTGAAATAAGTGATCATGTCCTAAACCATTTTTCTTGTTGTTCCCAGGGTTGCTTTATTTTCTCTTTGGTGAAGTACAAGCCCCTGACCTATAACAAGGTGTATGAGTACCCAGACTGGTCTATTGGCCTGGGCTGGTCTCTGGCCCTCGCCTCCATGATCTGCATCCCCATGGTAATGGTCATCAAGATCCTCCAGTCCGACGGACCACTTATAGAGGTACGCAGACACAAAAGAATTATGCTAGATAGCTCCTAGTTGTATGAATACAAAAACTGCCTGAAAGGGAGTGCAGCATTGTGGTAATGGCATGCAGTATGCAATTGCATAACTTGTATTATATTGCACACATGATATAAGCCGTCTACATGATGCAGTATACCATGTAATGTGATTTTATGGCATGGTACAAGGACTTCTACAAAGTGGCGTTTTATCGTTGCATTATTTTCATGTCATGTGGGTCATTTGACATTCTCCTCTACACCCCACAGAGGATTAAGGCAGTGGCGGCCCCAGTAAAGGGAGGTGCGAGTTCTCGCCCCAAAGATTACAGCGTGAAGGGCAGCGAGCTTACCCGGCCTCTGAACCCCAATGGGGACAACATCCTGATCAAGCCCACCCACACCATTGTAGAAACAATGATGTGAGCACTCTCTGTGAGAGGAAATACTGATTGGCGTGCTGTCTACGTTATTATCATTTATTTGCTAACTTTGATAGTGGTAGAACCAGGTTTACATTGTTCTATATATCCGCACTAGGAATATTCTGGTTTGGTTTCTATGATGATGATTGAGTTATATATATATATATATATATATAGATATATATATACTGTATATATATATATATATACACTGTATATATTGCTGTTGGGTTGTTTTTTATCTTGGTAATTTTTTATCATATTGTTGTTGTTACCGTTTTTGTTGGTGATGTCAGTTTGGGCAGTATTTTGACATGACATGAACATGTTCTATGTTAACTACCTTTCTGTTGATTGTGGAACATTTTCACTCAACAAAAATACAGTAAACTGAATGTGTAACTAATCGTGTAACATGTTAGGTAGCAAACTATTAAGATAATATCCTTATGTTATTGTGGCAGTATCCTTGTCCGAGGTCATTTGCAATCTGCTGTCGACGCCATTTGTTGTGAGATGCAACTGAATGAACCTTCTTTGCGCAAGCGACGGACGCTAGCCACTCACACCTGCTGGTAGAGTAGCCATCTGTACCACCTAGGATGAACAAGCGTTGGGCCATTAACCAAAAGGTTGTTGGCTCGAATCCCTGAGCTGACTAAGTGAAAAATCTCTCAGCGTGCCCTCAAGCAAGGCACTTAACTCTAATTGCTCCAGTAAGGCGCTCTGGATAAGACCTAAATGAGTCAAATATAAATGTAACATGCTGTGTAGATATAGTAGTTCATAGGTAAGTCCTTATGGCCAAATACTGTACAAAATGTTCCCGGAAGGATAAGGTGTTCCTAGGAGGGAGGTGAGGAAGTGAAGGAGAAAAGGGATGAAGCATTTTAAGAGTATTTGTACATTGCCTAAGACCGTCACAGTCAGTCCCGGTGCATTTATTGAAACCTCTTTTTGCACTTTGCAACGTTGAGTTTCACCGTTATTTTAGTGATCTGTTACGAAAATTGTCACAAAGAACCTGCAGTTACATTTGCAACATTCATTTCAAAAGAAACACAATATAGCTTCACACCTTTGTGATGTTATTCATATCTATCCGTTCAAACATGAGCATTATACTGTCACTCACTTGCTATAAATATAAAATATAAAATAAAGGTGGAACATTGCCATGCACCATTCTGTCTCTCTATGCCTAAACCTGCAATAGTTGTGAGAACCATCATTTTATTGGAGCCCCAAAAAATTACCTTGACAAAATGATTTCAAGAATGTTTTGAAGTAATAGTTCTTTCTCCAGTGATCTCATTTTAATAGCAGTAACGGTCAGTAAATAACTGTATCATACAACATATCCATCAGACTCAATTGTATTTTAGTATTTTACTTGTTTGTGAATCACATATGCCTTTTTGTATTAAGCATTTTATACTGTACAGCATATGAACACTGTCACTGATGACCTATTTCTTCTGAATACAGTCAACAATTCACATTTAATGTTATGACCCTGAATGAAATTTGTAGTGTGCAATATTCATCAAATAAAATGGCCTTTCCCACTCAAATTATTTCAGTTTGAAAACAGATGTAAAAATACTAAACATGATATGTGACCAACATACATTTGAACGTCTAAAGTGAAAGTGAGATTCCTTAACCCAAAGCACCTACATGAACATCCACAGTACAGTGCTTGGTCAACCAAATTCCTTGTCCAGAATTTTTTTTAATACCTGTTGGAAAATCAAGTGTATTTTTTTGTCTAACATCCATCCCCCTTTGAGATGCACCTTGCACCATCTCTTCCTGGATTGAAAATAAACATTTTTTCTTTACATGTCTTGGAGTGAATTATTCATTTGTTCTGTTAGAGCATTTAAGGGCCTACTGGCCTGCTTCTTCCTCATAAAGACAGCTACAGTCCTATTGTACAGTACTATAATACTATAGTACTATTGTAATTAATGTGGTGTTTTTGCAGATTGTAGTACACTGTCATATATACTGTAGTGTCTTTGCTGAATACAGTATACTGTAGTATTTACTGTAGTGTTTTTGCAGAATGCAGTATATTGTGGTATTTACTGTAGTGTTTTTGCTAACATTAATGTAGTATTTACTATTGCTTTTTGTTTTTATTATCTTTGACATAGAAGCGGAGGCTTTCTCCTTGAGGAAACTAAAATAGCACATTTTCCATAACCTGTAGGTAGGTAGGACTGGGAAGGATATCGATAGTTAAAGAGCTTCTGCTCTTTCGAATAACATGTACGGGTCTATACTTATCATGTATACCCACTTATGGGTGGCCAAATTTGGATATGGGCGAGGGGAATGGGCAGGGTATATGAAATACTGTAGTATTTACAATAGTTAAACAATTGTAGTGTTTTTGGACATTACTGCAGTATTTACTATAGTAGTCTACAGTATACTACAAAATTATACAGTAAGTACTACACATGATCGAGGGATAGTGTGTAGTATAGTATTCTACAGTGTACCACAATTTGATAGTAATGTAGTATTATATGGTAAACTGTAATATCTTTTCATGTGACTACACACATTCACTTCCAACATGATACAAGGTATTTTCTACATTCATCCTTATTCATGATATACCCAATATTTACATATCGACTGTGACTTAAAACAAGTGCATTAAAATAAGGAGGCTTAAATAACCACACAATAAAAGTGTAGCTTGTGTAATTATCTAAATAATGTTGGTGTGAATAGTAGACTAGTACTTAATTTTAGCAATCACAGAGTGAATAAAATACTATTGCCCATAATGCTGACACCCAAATGTGAAAAAACTGTATTCACACACCCAATCAAAATGACAACTCACAGACCACTTACACCTGGCCACAACAGTAAAATGGACTCATGGGCTATAGGATGTGGCAACTCTGACCATACATTTCTCTCCGAGTTAGTTAAAGCTGCAATATGTAACTTTTGGGGCGACCCAACCAAATTCACATAGACATGTGTTATAGATATCATTCTCATTGAAAGCAAGTCTAAGAAGCGATAGATCTGTTCTATGTCCACTATTTCTATGCTTCCCGTCCTTAATATGGGTTTTCCATCTTTTACTTTTAACAGCTTCAAACACAATATTTTTGGTTATGGAAAATACATTTCACAGTGGTTTAGATGGTACAATGACTCAACACTATACTTGCTTGTTTTGTCACATTCTGAAATTTTACTTCCAACAGATTAGAAACAGAGATGCTGTGCCTCCATTAGATTAATCCATGGAGTGTTAGCCAAAATGGACATGAAGCGTCACCTTAAAAAAGGTATAAGGTGACACCTTGGAATGGCAGACAGAGACATTGAACAGTTGAGAAGCCCCTCTGGTGTTGGGGAAAACTCAGACCCTGTCACCATCGCAGGAACATGTGCGTTTAGTGGAATTTGTTCAGTGCACTATGCACATGTGATGAGTTACCTTGAGTGATCTAATACCTGATTAATACTGAAAGGAATATAGCATCACTGCTCATCTTCCCGTCACCTACATTATCAATACTGTTTTGTTGAGCAAGTGCTGCCTCAATGAATCACAATACAACGTGCACTCCACCCCCCAAAATAGCCAATTATAATTATTTGAGCTTGAATCTTCCTTTGCCCCCTTGCTTCGGCCTTACATTGACACAGGGGTGTCTTTTCAATCCGTCCCACAGGTAGTTAGTTAAAAAAACATACCTAGTAGAAGTGATAACAGACCTATTGTGTAGTCTCTTCACTCTATCCAGCTTGCTAAAAGTCATCAAAATGAAATCAAGAAAGTCAGGGCGCATCAAAAATGTTGAAATCGATGGTTAGAGGACTAAAAGTTAGCGAGGAAATATAATATAATACATTAGTTTGACAAACCTGCATTGACATTTCTGGTAAATGATCTTAGGTGTCCCTTCTAGGCAGGTGAAAACCATGTTGAGACCTCACCCACAAAGACGTGATGGTCACATCTACAGAGAAGTGAGGGTGGCGGGACTGAGACCATTGTAGATTTATGGCCAGCTTGTTACCTGGGATCAACAGTGTTAGGGGAGGCTGGCCAAATCTGGCTGGAGCAAGGTCTTTCTTGGTAGAAATATGCATGAAATCATGATTTAACCAAATGTTTCAGAACATGTTCTTTCTGCAAACCTTCCTTTGCTTAATGTCCAAAGGTAGACTGGGCAAAGATAAATGGCTATCATAGAAGAATTCAAGAAAGAAAAAAAGACACCCCATTCCTCAGATCCTTATTTTCATAAAAAGCAGGAAATACCTCTCACTAAAGAATCCAATAACATCTTACAAACCAATTTCCTTCAGCCCCCCCCCCCCCCACCACTTAAATAGCTATGCTTGGATGCAGCTGGGGGACAATGTAAACAAAAGAACTGTACAGAAAACAGTGCACTAAGTCACATCTTACATACAAAACCACACATGCAGAACGTCAGTTCAAATAAAAACAATAGAACCAAAAACAGGTATCTGTATCAAATGTATGACAGTTTTTATGTTGCTCTCAAACTTTCTTAAAACATGTTTCCTCTCGGAGGATTAAAAAGCAGTGAGTTGAGTCCTGAACGGGACACCATGATTCTGCAGTCTCACATCTCTTCCCCAGACATTACATGACATGAAACAAATCGTATTTCCACTGAGCCAACTTGGTAAGCAGGCCAGGGCGAGACGTGTTGCGTAAGAGCTTTATAAAAACATCATGTCATGATAAAATAGGAACAGCTCTGGAGAAGGATCTGTCTGATTGAGCAGGACAGAGAAGCTTTAAAATTCCCCCTTGTGAACAACGCAAGCTTTCTATGGGTGGGACATTAAATCCTATAGCTACATGTATGCTTACTATGATGGGAGAGACAGCCATGGAAGCTGGGGAAAATAATCTCCAATCAAAGTCCATACCTTATGGAGTGTTGAGGGCTAAAACTCAACAGATACATTAAAATGGGTTTAAAAGGTTCAAATGAAATCATTCATCATCTCAACTGAAAGGTATTTCGTTACACATTTGTCAGGGGATGTGATTCACTTGAGGGTTTTTGTAGAGAAACCACTGTACACCTGAGAGTTGATACTGTACACCTGAGAGTTGATACTGTACTGTAAGTACCTCTGGTGTAATGCCTTCTGAAACATGTTTGCATAGGACTAGGGCCAAGAGGTTTTTCTAGTCAGGAAAAACACCTGGCCTCACAAGATGTGCTGATATTGAGGGTAGAATGTTAAAGAGAAGAAAAGTGAGCTCCCGGAACATAATCAGAATACTATGTTCTAATGACAAGGAACACTCCTTTAGAGTGTGAAACACAGCTTTTCAAAACAATGAATGTGGCATTATCACCATTAGTTGTACAATATATTTAAACATTGAGTGATAAAGCCCGTCAATTCCAGTACATGGATCTGATTTAGGTGACCGACTAGTGCATACAAGCAAAAACGGTGAGTGGTTTGGTTTCAGAAATATAGTGAACTTGATTAGGTAAAACCATTGACAAGAACCTTGAAACAAAAACGCTGATGCCAAAAAGTAATGAATGACAAATGCCTGCTCAGTCTACCCAGTAGCTAATAACATGGTGTGAGAAATGTAACAAGAGAAAGAAACCTTCGGCAACAATGAAGGTGTGATAAAAAAAAGGCCTTGGTAAATATTTGTCCTCACGTGACGGCCATCAAACTTGGACCCAAATCAATTGTCACAAACACTTTAGACTTTAGGACAGAGTGTGGGGTATCTAAAATAGAAATGTCTGCAATACTTGGCAAGTAACAGTGAACGCCAGCTTAGCATTCTACCTATTTCTGTGGCGCTAACAGTGAGGGGAGCTGGCTGGCCAGGTCGGGCCGGGCTGAAGGGAAGGAAAGGGCAGCCAGCCAAGACATGGCTAAAATAATAGTCCAGCACAGCATGCCTGGACTCCTCCAACACCCACATGTGCGCACGTTCGTGTGTCAAATGTGTGTGTACGTGCAACTCCACCATTCCCCAGCAAGAGGTCACAGAGGGTCACAATTGCACACATTTCACTTTTCTTTTTGTTGAACAAAAACAAAAAAACACTGTGGTGGTGCTGTATCCCGAACACACCTTCTCTGAGAGGGAAGTGTGTGTTTGTTTCTCTGGGATTTCTGTAGAGTTGAGCAGGCTGAGTCAGAAGCTGTTACATAACTACATGTGGTTCTGCCTGAACAGCCCCAGAAGCCTGACTGAGCCTTCTCTGCTCTAGATCACATGAATACACTGACTGGTCACGGCAAATGTATGTGTGTGGGAGTGTGAATTAGTGACTGAATGTGTGTTTATTCACATACACATGTATTCTCACATCTGAATGTGATTCTGTGTGTATGTACAAGAGATATAACAAAACAAAACCAGTGTGTGAGACGTGCAGTGCCTACATGTCACATGGTATAATGTGTAACACCATTTGAACGTGCTATTATCCATTACCTCCCCCTTGGACCTTTGTCACAGGGCGATACTATTGGTCCTATAATGTAGGAAGCTTAACAGGGAGTCAGAAGGGTCCTCGCAGTGGTGGCCCCTTATCTGCCTGTGCCAGGGAGTTTCTGCTGATGACCAGGTCCAAGCTGTCTCCTGCTTCAGTGATGAGAGAAACAGTCAGGAAGCAGTCAAAGTCTCTGGTTCTCACTCTGTTCACCTGGGACAGGAGCATTCAGTTCAACATAACAAAGACACACAGTATTAATAGCAAATTAATTCAAAATGTTAGTTGAACAAATATGTGTACCTGCAGAATGCGGTCATAGGGTTTCAACCCGGCCTGGTTGGCAGGACCATCTGGTCGGATCATGTTGACGTAGATGCCTTTCTCTAGGAAACCATCTGACACACTGAAACCAAAGTCTCCACAGTCTGGGTCCTTCCTCAGGGTCACCTATAGAACAGACAGTAAGGCACATTCACTTGATCCGTGTAAGTTGCCAAGCTCTCCGCTGGGTCCGGGAACAGTGCGGGGTGTAAATTGACTTAAACTCTGAGCGTAATGGCGCTGACCCCAAAGGCCTAGCTCTCTGTAACCCTCTTAGTGAGCACAACGCCTCCTCCATTGGAAAATAATGGCTTGCTCAGCGCAATGCCATTCTTGCGGAGGTCATAGGAATTGGGCTTTACAGGTCACATATTGCCACAGGCTAAGTGAGTTATGATATGGTTTAGCAATGTAAATTATGCAGATTAGGTATGGAACTGCATCCAATCAAGTTGGCTGTCAGAGGAAATTATACCAATATCAAAAATCATTCAATTACAGGAACTTGGTAGCATCTTAATTGGGGAGGACGGGCTTGGGGTAATGGCTGGAGCGGAATTGATGGAATGGTATCAAATACAGCAAACACATAGTGTCCTTGTGTCTGATACCATTACATTCCAGCAATTATCATGAGCCGTCCTCCCCTCAGCAGCCTCCAGTGTTTTCAATCTGCAATTCATGTTTGTTTTTAAGGGCGTGGTTAGATTCAGTTACTAAGTGCTTGTGCCCTTATTCAACCCCACTTCCTAAACCAACAGTACACTGCAGCACAATAGAACAGACTGTACTGTACATGCAGTGGGGTCACGGCATGTGGCGAGGGGACAATACGGCTCACAACACCAGGAGCTAGTGCACTACATTATAATGAGCAGGTTCAGTGTTATGTTGGTTATCTATTATCCCACACACTGCAAGTCCTGACTGGCCTGGCATTCACTGAGTCCAGTTACACTCCAGTGATGGGCAGGGTAGCCTGCAGTTCAGTTAGTGAAGGGTGGCTTCAGTTGGCTTCAGTTCAGTTCAGGGTGGCTTCAGTTCAGTTAGGCTCAGGGTAAGATATTAATTGAACCCAACAGGCATGTTCTCCCTGTGCCATATTATACAACGGGTGGTTCTAATCCTGAAGGCTGATAGGTTAAAACCGCATTCCAGCTGGTGTCTATTCCACAAGTTACCACTAGCTAAATCTATGATGTTAAAATGCCTATTTACTCTGTTCCATCTGACTGCGCAATCCACCGTCTCATCAGCTCAGCCAGGTAATTTATATCTCCACTATAAAAAGCATCTAGACGTTCTCGCATTTCTTTTAGACTAACATTTTGTTTTCAGCAGCAGAGATTTGTATAAACCTTGCTATCTGTCTCTCCGACATCTGCAGCATTGTTTGAATATTCAAATTTGATCTCCAGCTGTCCAGGCTGCATTTCTCAGCCAGTTGAAATCATGAATCAGCTGGCATCATATTTATGGATATAAACAAAGAAATATCAATTGAAAAATGAAGTGCAGCTAGTTTGCAGTCTTTCCAGCTTCTGTTTAAAGTGATTGTGTTAGCTGTATTGTTGGCTAGCTCCTCTGAACAACTGTGTCCTGACGAGAGAGCACATTTTCTATGCCAGGCGAAATCGCGCCTCATTAGCTCATTGTTATGGACGTATCGAAATAAATGTCACTAGAAAACAGATTAAACAAATGCAGCTACTGTTATAATTCTGGCTGCACTATTTGACGCGATTAAGTTAGCCGTAGTTGGCTAGCTAGAAAGAAAGTGATAAGAATGTTGCCAGCCAGTATGGCAATGGAACATTTAGAACGAACGACTGGGTCACGTCCATAGATACAGAACAAAAAGTCTGAACGACTGAGTCGCGTCTCTAACAACCGAACTGATAGAAAGAACAACCAGCCGGCTTGGGGAGCAATCCTAGATGTGTGTCGGGACTATATATGGTGGAAGGATGAAAAAGTATGAATAAATTCATCAAAATAACGTTTATGAAAGTATGTCAATCATTATGTGAATATGTTGGTAACCAGTATTAGGATAGAGAGTGATAATGCCCTCGAAGCCGGTGTTTGGAGGATATATGTGCACGGTTTTGACTTTGTTTCAGGCTTAACAACACCTGTTCCAAACACCAGCTTCAAGGGCATTATCACTTAAATGTAGAGCAGGGTCAGGCTACAGTTCACTGATCAACAGCTTTACAGGGTTGTCTGCATACTCCGATTATATGGTAGCTATTCATGCTATAAGCATGGATTGGATTGGAAATCAACCACATCATTCCCCACGGACCAGGGTTGATATCAGTTCGCATTTCAAGTCAGTAAATTCATGAAGTGGACTGAAAATCCAATAATTTGTCAGTCCATGAATAGGAACTGAATTGAGATGCCCCCTCCCACCCTGCTATGCACCTTCAGCAGTTCCAGGGCTGTAGGGGAAGTGGTCTTCTGGGTCTCTCCTCTCCCTCTGGGGGGTGTGTCCCTGGTCCTGTTGGACCTCTGCAGGTTGCCTTTGGTTTTAGGCTCGTCATGGATGGGACCCCTCTTCACAGGACTGATTCTGCTCTTTAGCACTTCCTGGGACGCCAGATACAGGCTAAGAGTGCTGCCTGTCATGGAAGCCTGGGAGAAAACAAAATGATGGGCATTTGAAGGAAATAACTTAATATATTGCACGCACGTACCTATGCACACACAGCTTGACTGAATAGAAAAAGTGTCAGCAGGTGTCTGGTCTGTCTAGACAATCAGACTTTTGTATTGCTTCATTTAGTAGCAGATTGAAACAGATGGGAGGGAGATGTAGCCTACCTCCAGCTCCCTGAGTATCTCTGATTGGCCGCAGGTCTCTAGGTCCTGCAGGGCCTGGGACCAGAAGGTGTCCTCCTGGTTCAGGGTGCCATGGCAATGAGGGGGGCTGGCGTATCTATGACAACGCAGTAACCAGAACATGAGAGGAGCCTTGCTGTTCTGGGACTGGGGATGCCTGCTTCTGGTTTGAAACGGGTGTGGCCTGCAAAGCAGTGGGGGTAATGCAGGCATTGCACTGCATAGCGGAGAGGTCCTTTAAAAACCTTTCAGGCCTCAGGGAGGGCAAGCGTTAACTCTCTCACTATCACAGTAGAAGGCGCAAAACAGTGTATTCCATTAGAACAGACAGAGCCTTCATGCACATGGTTAATAGTTTAAAAGTTAGGCCACACAAAAATTCTTCAAGAGTTGACCATTTGTGGCAGTGAAGGTCACAAGTTGAGAAAAAAATCTAGTCAAGAGTCAAGAGTGAGGCAACAGACAATGAACAGGTGTGTGTCTATTTGGGCCTTTGGGTGCTTTAGAGGGACAGGTTTGGTGAAGACAGAAGCAACACAGAAAAAAATGTGTTTATGTGAAACACCAGGAACCTCACGGGCAGTTAGTAAAGCAGATTAGAGAGAGAATACCTGAGAAAGAGAGAAAAAGCACAGATAGACGAAGCACGACAACATGGATGAATGAAACAACTGTGGTGATTTCGAGAAAAATTGCATATTTCTTGGATTCACTTTACAAATTGATAGCTGGCAGTGAATTGACATATTGACTTTTAGACTAAACCAAACTTGTTTATGTTGCTCATTGCTTACATTCATCAATGGAGGCATACAGAAGGCATACTTGAAGATGAAAAGGAAAAAATAACAGCATTGAAAGCCACAAAATTAAACAATGTTTGATGTAAAAATGTGATACGTATTACAATTACTTAACACATAGTTTTCTTAAAATGTCTTAAAGCATTGTTGGTTAAGGGCTTGTAAGTAAGCATTTCACTGACTGTAATGTGAATTGTATTCGGCACATGTGACATAACATTTAAAATGATAAAATCCATGTGCCATGTCCAGATCTGCATGTGCTTTAACCTCTTGAAACTAGGGGGCACTGTTTTCATTTTTGGAAAAATAACGTTCCCAAAGTAAACGGGCTATTTTGTCAGGACAAGATGCTAGAATATGCATATAATTGACAGCTTAGGATAGAAATCACTCTAAAGTTTCCAAAACTGTAAAAATATTGTCTGTGAGTATAACAGAACTGATATTGCAGGTGAAAGCCTGAGGAAAATCCAATCTGGAAGGGACTCTTATTTAGAAAGCTCTGCGTTCCTATGCGTCCCTATTGAGCAGTGAATGAGACATCAACAAGATTCCTTTTTCTATGTCTTCCCTAATGTGTCTAGTGTCACAATACATAGTTTGAGGCTTTTATTTTGAAAAATGAGCCTGAACGACAACATTGCGTCAGTGGTCAGCTGGAGGCTCTCAGAGTGTTTTGTGCATAAAAGACAAATGCGGCCATTGTTTCTCTCTTTCCTACTAAGAAGCCACCTGTCCCGGTTGATATACACTGCTCAAAAAAATAAAGGGAACACTTAAACAACACAATGTAACTCCAAGTCAATCACACTTCTGTGAAATCAAACTGTCCACTTAGGAAGCAACACTGATTGACACATTTCACATGCTGTTGTGCAAATGGAATAGACAACAGGTGGAAATTATAGGCAATTAGCAAGACACCCCAATAAAGGAGTGGTTCTGCAGGTGATAACCACAGACCACTTCTCAGTTCCTATGCTTCCTGGCTGATGTTTTGGTCACTTTTGAATGCTGGCGGTGTTTTCACTCTAGTGGTAGCATGAGACGGAGTCTACAACCCACACAAGTGGCTCAGGAAGTGCAGCTCATCCAGGATGGCACATCAATGCGAGCTGTGGCAAGAAGGTTTGCTGTGTCTGTCAGCGTAGTGTCCAGAGCATGGAGGCGCTACCAGGAGACAGGCCAGTACATCAGGAGACGTGGAGGAGGCCGTAGGGGGGCAACAACCCAGCAGCAGGACCGCTACCTCCGCCTTTGTGCAAGGAGGAGCACTGCCAGAGCCCTGCAAAATGACCTCCAGCAGGCCACAAATGTGCATGTGTCTGCTCAAACGGTCAGAAACAGACTCTATGAGGGTGGTATGAGGGCCCGATGTCCACAGGTTGGGGTTGTGCTTACAGCCCAACACCGTGCAGGACGTTTGGCAGAGAACACCAAGATTGGCAAATTCGCCACTGGCGCCCTGTGCTCTTCACAGATGAAAGCAGGTTCACACTGAGCACGTGACAGAGTCTAGAGACGCTGTGTAGAACGTTCTGCTGCCTGCAACATCCTCCAGCATGACCGGTTTGGTGGTGGGTCAGTCATGGTGTGGGGTGCTATTTCTTTGCTCGCCAGAGGTAGCCTGACTGCCATTAGGTACCGAGATGAGATCCTCAGACCCCTTGTGAGACCATATGCTGGTGCGGTTGGTCCTGGGTTCCTCCTAATGCAAGACAATGCTAGACCTCATGTGGCTGGAGTGTGTCAGCAGTTCCTGCAAGAGGAAGGCATTGATGCTATGGACTGGCCCGCCCGTTCCCCAGACCTGAATCCAATTGAGCACATCTGGGACATCATGTCTCGCTCCATCCACCAACATCCGTTGCACCACAGACTGTCCAGGAGTTCAAATCAATCAAATCAAATTTATTTGTCACATACACATGGTTAGCAGATGTTAATGCGAGTGTAGCGAAATGCTTGTGGTTCTAGTTCCAACAATGCAGTAATAACGAACAAGTGATCTAACTAACAATTCCAAAAATAAACTACTGTCTTATACACAGTGTAAGGGGATAAAGAATATGTACATAAAGATATATGAATGAGTGATGGTACAGAGCAGCATAGGCAAGATACAGTAGATGATATCGAGTACAGTATATACATATGAGATGAGTATGTAAACCAAGTGGCATAGTTAAAGTGGCTAGTGATACATGTATTACATAAGGATGCAGTCGATGATATAGAGTACAGTATCTACGTATGCATATGAGATGAATAATGTAGGGTAGGTAACATTATATAAGGTAGCATTGTTTAAAGTGGCTAGTGATATATTTACATCATTTCCCATCAATTCCCATGATTAAAGTGGCTGGAGTAGAGTCAGTGGCATTGACAGTGTGTTGGCAGTAGCCACTCAATGTTAGTGGTGGCTGTTTAACAGTCTGATGGCCTTGAGATAGAAGCTGTTTTTCAGTCTCTCGGTCCCAGCTTTGATGCACCTGTACTGACCTCGCCTTCTGGATGACAGCGGGGTGAACAGGCAGTGGCTCGGGTGGTTGATGTCCTTGATGATCTTTATGGCCTTCCTGTAGCATCGGGTGGTGTAGGTGTCCTGGAGGGCAGGTAGTTTGCCCCCGGTGATGCGTTGTGCAGACCTCACTACCCTCTGGAGAGCCTGGCGGATGCTTTAGTCCAGGTCTGGGAGGAGATCCCTCAGGAGACCATCCTCCACCTCATCAGGAGCATGCCCAGGCATTGTAGGGAGGTTATACAGGCACATGGAGGCCACACACACTACTGAGCCTCATTTTGACTTGTTTTAAGGACATTACATCAAAGTTGGATCAGCCTGTAGTGTGGTTTTCCACTTTAATTTTGAGTGTGACTCCAAATCCAGACCTCCATGGGTTGATAAATTTGATTTCCATTGATAATTTTTGTGTGATTTTGTTGTCAGCACATGCAACTATGTAAAGAAAGTATTCAATAAGAATATTTCATTCATTCAGATCTAGGTGTTATTTTAGTGTTCCCTTTATTTTTTTGAGCAGTGTATTATCAAATAGATATTTGAAAAACACCTTGAGGTTTGATTATAAAAAACGTTTGCCATGTTTCTGTCGATATTATGGATCTAATTTGGAATATTTTTCAGCGTTGTCGTGACCGCAGTTTCCGGTGGATTTCTCAACCAAACGTGAAGTACAAACGGAGGTGTTTCGGCTATAAAAATAATCTTTATGGGACAAAATGAACATTTGCTGTCTAACTGGGAGTCTCGTGAGTGAAAATATCCGAAGCTCATCAAAGGTAAACAATTTAAGTTGATTGCTTTTCTGATTTTCGTGACCAAGCTGCCAGCTGCTAGCTAGGCATAATGCTAGGCTATCGGTAAACTTACACAAATGCTTGTTTTGCTTTGGCTGTAAAGCATCATTTCAAAATCTGAGATGACAGGGTGATTAACAAAAGGCTATGCTGTGTTTCAATATATTTCACTTATGGTTTCATGAATATGAATATTTTCTAGTAATATTTTTTGTCCGTTGCGTTATGCTAATTAGTGTCAGTTGATGAAAATTCTCCCGGATCCGGGAGAGGGAGTTCCAAGATTAAGAGCAGGATAAAGCACAAACAGACTAGAAACCAGGCTGCTAATCCTTTGTTCTCGCCTAAAGTAGGCGCTCACCCAGCAGCCTTATCCCAGTCATCCTCATCGTATCTCCCATCATAGAGGTGGGAGTGGTGGGTAAGGGCGGTAAGGCCAGTGGAGGTGAGGTGAGTCCTGGTCGGTTTGGTGCGTCTCCACTCGTTAGGCTGGAAGTTCAAATCTACACCTCTGTGGAGATACGTTCCTGAACACAAAGGACAAAAACAAACATAAATAAACATGTCAACATTCTACCCACTCCTAACAACTGATTTCAGGACAGTCATGTGAGAATAGCAATCATCTAAAGTGGCCTAAGCTGGTTGTCTAAACTGGTAATGACTGTGCGGCCGTGTTCTGTCCTCACCTTGGCTGCCGTAGCCAGTGTCGATGCCGGAACCATCCCAGGAGCTCATGGCAGAGTACACGCTGGGCCCGGTGGCAGAGTACACCCCTGAGTGTTTACTGGTCTTCTGGTAGTCAGTCAGCTCATCCTCTGTGTCGTTCGGGAATCCTGCCTTCTCCGACATCTGCTGCCCATCCGATTCTGCATGGGAACAGAGAGCTAATAGAGAGTCAAGAGAGAATCCTAACTCAACGTAATGTATTTATGTCAATGAAACTCTTCTAACAAATACAAGGCTCAGCATGCCCTTCCATGCATACTTTTTTTTTAAAGCAACTTGATTAACAAAATTAACAACAGTAGTACATACCGTCTTGGCGTTTCTTGATCTTAAGGGTGACAGTCTCTGCGGCCATTTGGAGTAGATGGATGGCCTCACTCAGGGGTTTCCCCTTCAGACTCACACAGTTGATAGCCAGGACACGGTCCCCTATATGGATGGCACCAGTCCTATAGAAGACAAAATGAAGACAAAAGACAAAATTAATACAAAATGACGGACTACAAATTTCCTTCAAAGGAAGACGCCCTTGTCATTTCCTAGGGTATCATGAGACAACAGATATACATATCAATCATATTACAAACATTAGATAAGATAAGTGAACAAGAAGGTAATTGGTTGTTCAAACGACCTAAAACCAACTTGGGCATAGAGGACGGGAATATCAGCTCAAATGACATGCTGTAACACCCTTAAACAAGTGTATGAACTTGTATGAACTTTCTCCCCCACTAAGGGTGGGGGGAAAACGCTGCAGCTAAGCAGTCACTACTTCACAGCTCTGTTCTCTTACCTGAAGCACATAACTTACAGGTTTGGAACCAGGCTAGGTCTGTGAGAGGTTTTGCTGAGAAAGCGACATCCTGCTATCCTGTGGAAACCTTAGCTGTGTTCGAATACTCATACTAACCACACTAACCGTACTATTTGTGACGTGAATTGAGTATATAGTATGGATATAGTTAGTATGCCAAAAGTTCCCAGATGTCGTACTAAATTTGCCAAAATATGAAGTATACACACAAAGGACACTATTTCCGTACTTTAGGGCCCATAATGCAATTCTTCTGGAAATGGCTTCACATTGTTTTCAGATTTGAAGAAAATGGCGGAAAATATGCGCCGCCGAAGTACAACGAGAGCGGATACAAATTCATTGCTTTGACTAATTACAACAAATGTTAAGAAAATGTTGAGCAATGTAATAAATTACTTTTCAAATAAATTACCTTACTCGTTATGTTGGCTGACAAATTGTTAGCTACGCTGTCCTTAAGAACCACATAGCATATCAATACAGCAGTATGTACCGATATGTTAGCTAGCTACTTAACGTTAGTTGGCTACTTACACGTCAAACTTGCCAGTATAACTACAGGTTAACTACCCCACGTTTATTGACTTGATCATTCCCGAAAATTCGCTTTCAGAGCACTCTCGTCTGACTGTACCAGAGCACAGAATAATGAACTTATGAGCGCTCAACCACCCATTGAATATGGCAGATGTAATTCAATTGTTGCCAACAGCACAGTTACAGTCGCCAACGCTATGGATGACATGTAAACTGCCTAACCAGCTCTGCTAGGGAACGTAAAATGGTGTGTTCTCTCATGTGTCTGGAAGTAGCTAGCAAGCTAGCCAACGTTAGCTTGGGTGCTTGACTGCCGTTGTAAGGTCAGAATGCTCAAATCAACCCTACTCCCGAGCGTCCAGTATGCGCTCCGAGAGCAAAACGCTCTGAATTTACTCTGGCACTCCAGATTGAATTTAAGAACACATCCGAAGTCGTAAAATGTCTAACTAGTCATTTGTTATGCTAACTAGCTCGCAAGAGGTTGCATAGCAACAACATCAACTTCCCGTAGACAGGAGAAGAGCTAGTACGCTCAACCAAAAACATACTGTTTGTTTATAGTATACTAAAATGAACTAAGAGTATATAGTATATACTCATTAAGTACGTAGTATAGAGTATGTTTGTATAGTTATTAAAACACAGCTCTAGTGTTTGAGCCTCCTAACCGTAACAATACAGTAGATTATTATTATTTATTTATTTATCCTGTTTATCGAATATAATCAGCTGATAATATTGGTGAAACGATATATGGTTGGGCTCTAATAAGAAGGCGATAAAGCACATCAGAGTGTGGTGATAGTTCCTTCTCTGTTTCAGAGGCTTTTCTGTATGGTCGCGGCAATGAAACAGCCCAGACTGTCCAGTTTGGCAAGAGAGTAACAAAGAGCTGATTAAGCAAACATCAGACCAGACAGATATTGTTTATTGACATATTTTACACTGTGTGGCTTTGAGGGTGTGGCAAAAATCACAATTCGTAGCGTCCTTATTTCAACCATAAATCACAACCATAATAGTAGAGTCGAGGTGCATCTCAATAGTCCAACCTTCGACTATCTATACTGACATTAAAGAATTGTACAGAAAATCCAGACAGAAAACAGATCCCGGGTAGGCCTCCTCCATATTGCTTTCACCTACAGCCTGTCTATACATACAGTACAGATGAAGCAGAGGAGACAAGGAAAGGCTTTTGACACCTATGGAGCCAGTCTATGGGAGAATCTCAATTATATACTCCTCGTGTCCTCTCTCCTCGCCTCCTTCTCAAAACCCATTAGAGGAGAAGGTCAGAGGGGAGAGGACGCGAGGAGTATGCAATTGAGATCTTCCCTATAGTCTCATCACCTCTAACCACTCTTATAATAGGAGCGCCAACCTCATGCCCCTGACACCTGAACCCCAACCCTCTCACCTTTCAGCCAGGCCCTTCTTGGTGAGGCCTGAGATGACGATAGGGTCAAAAGGCTCCTCTGTGCCTGAGATGGTAATACCCAGCGGGCCGTTGTAACGCTTCAGCTCCACTGTGTAGATAATGGAACCAGACATCTCCAGCTCATCTGACAGGGACAGAGAGAGCACGCATAACCACACATGCTCAGAACATGTAGAAATATGACAGTTATTACATAAGGGATAAATTAGACCAAAAATAAATGGCACACTAGCTAGCACACATCAGACATGAGTCACAAATGAAACATGTAAAAACAAGCCACTTGACAAATCAAAGCACCATGACACTCTGCTATACTTAATTTTACAGTTATTTTTCAGATGGTATTTTACATAAAAACAGTGGGAACTTACAGCACAATTCAAACATCACATATTAACTTTCTTATGGCACATGGTATGTCTTCATCGACCTCGCCAAGGCTTTCGACTCTGTCAATCACCATATTCTTATCGGCAGACTCAGTAGCCTCGGTTTTTCGGATGACTGCCTTGCCTGGTTCACCAATTACTTTGCAGACAGAGTTCAGTGTGTCAAATCGGAGGGCATGCTGTCCGGTCCTCTGGCAGTCTCTATGGGGGTGCCACAGGGTTCAATTCTCGGGCCGACTCTTTTCTCTGTGTATATCAATGATGTTGCTCTTGCTGCGGGCGATTCCCTGATCCACCTCTACGCAGACGACACCATTCTATATACTTTCGGCCCGTCTTTGGACACTGTGCTATCTAACCTCCAAACAAGCTTCAATGCCATACAACACTCCTTCCGTGGCCTCCAACTGCTCTTAAACGCTAGTAAAACCAAATGCATGCTTTTCAACCGGTCGCTGCCTGCACCTGCATGCCCGACTAGCATCACCACCCTGGATGGTTCCGACCTAGAATATGTGGACGTCTATAAGTACCTAGGTGTCTGGCTAGACTGCAAACTCTCCTTCCAGACTCATATCAAACATCTCCAATCGAAAATCAAATCAAGAGTCGGCTTTCTATTCCGCAACAAAGCCTCCTTCACTCAAGCCGCCAAGCTTACCCTAGTAAAACTGACTATCCTACCGATCCTCGACTTCGGCGATGTCATCTACAAAATGGCTTCCAACACTCTACTCAGCAAACTGGATGCAGTCTATCACAGTGCCATCCGTTTTGTCACTAAAGCACCTTATACTACCCACCACTGCGACTTGTATGCTCTAGTCGGCTCTTGTATGCCCTCACCAACTTCAAACATCAGCTATCTGAGCAGCTAACCGATCGCTGCAGCTGTACATAGTCTATTGGTAAATAGCCCACCCTTTTCACCTACCTCATCCCCGTACTGTTTTTATTTATTTACTTTTCTGCTCTTCTGCACACCAATATCTCTACCTGTACATGACCATCTGATCTTTTATCACTCCAGTGTTAATCTGCAAAATTGTAATTATTTGCCTACCTCCTCATGCCTTTTGCACACATTGTATATAGACCCCCCCTTCGTTTTCTACTGTGTTATTGACTTGTTAATTGTTTACTCCATGTGTAACTCTTTGTTGTATGCTCACACTGCTATGCTTTATCTTGGCCAGGTCGCAGTTGCAAATGAGAACTTGTTCTCAACTAGCCTACCTGGTTAAATAAAGGTGAAATAAAAAAAATAAAAAATAAAAATGTAATGATGTGTGTTTATACTAGGTAAATAGACAGCAATGTTTTGATACAGTCTGGAGATGTGTCCATTAGGGAATTCAACCTCATTGGACAGAAATCTGTACTTTAAACCAACCTCTCCACGCAATACTGCATCTCTATTGTTGTAGCATGACTCTGTGTTCATCTTACCAGCGTTATCCTCGTCCTTTTGGATCCGGAGCTTGACCATGTCCTCTGCCTGCTGCAGCACATGCATGGCGTCCTCCATGGTGCAGTTCTCCAGACGCACGTTGTCGATAGCCAGCAGCCTGTCCCCTGGCTCCAACGTGCCTGTCCTATTAGCAGGCAGGGGAGAGGAGGGCAGCAAATTAAACCAGATAAAACATCAAGTGATACTTGTCTGTTTGTACCTGACATTTGCTTTGCATCTTAAAGATACTATTACTAGGGCCCTGTTTTTCCTGGTAAGGTCACATGGTGAGGAAAAACTCCTGCTCATGACTAGTATCACTGCATTTCAGACTTAACTAAACCCAGAACAGAGGCAGTAAAGCAAGTAATTTGTTGGAGTAACCTAAAAACTGGACATTTCTTTGCTGATCTTATCAGCATGACTCCCCATGTGATTGGGATGTGGGACACACCTGTGAGCTATGCTTCCTTTTCTGATGTCAGAGATGATGAGAGCTTTTTCGGGTCTCTTGCTTGCTGTTCAGACAGAGACACCATTACATTAAATGTTAATAACATCCACAATGATAATAGCAGGGAATAGAAATCACATTTATCAGTAGTTGGATGGATACATGCATGCTCCACTTTAATGCACACACCCACATCATTGCATATATAACAAGTTCACTGTTGGCTTGCCCTACTACTACCTTCAGTATATGTGGTATCACTTCTCTAAAATCCTCTGTGCTACAGATAATTGCTGTCCTTTGTTTTTCCAGGCTTGTGAAAGTGTGAAAGAGTTGATGATAAATGCTTGTATTAGACTGCTATTATTCAGACATAATTAGGCAGTAGCTTCCATGACAGTCTAAGAGACCAGTCATGGATCACAGAGCATTGATCCACAGAGAGAGAGACAAAACTCAAATAGCCAACCAAATCATAAGAAAACAAAATATTATTATTTCCAATGTGTCAAGTAATAAACAAAAAAACTGAGCAAACTAGAATGCTATTTGGCCCTAAGCAGAGAGTACACAGCAGCAGAATACCTGACCACTGTGACTTACCCAAACTTAAGGAAAGCTTTGACTATGTACAGACTCTGTGAGAAAGGCCGCCGTAGGCAGACCTGGCTCTCAAGAGAAGACAGGCTATGTGCACACTGCGCTACAAAATGAGGTGGAAACTGAGCTTCACCTCCTAACCAATGTATGACCATATTAGAGACACATATTTCCCTCAGATTACACAGATCCACAAAGAATTCGAAAACAAACCCGATTTTGATAAACTTCCATATCTACTGGGTGAAATACCACATTGTGCCATCACAGCAGCAAGATTGGTGACCTGTTGCCACAAGAAAAGGTCAACCAGTAAAGAACAAACACCATTGTAAATACAACCCATATTTATGCTTATTTATTTCCCATTTTGTACTTTAACCATTTGTACATTGTTACAACACTGTATATATACATAATATGACATTTGTAATGTCTTTATTTTTTTGAAACTTTGAGTAGAATGTTTACTGTTCATTTTTATTGTTTATTTCACTTTGGTATATTATCTACTTCACTTGCTTTGGCAACGTTAACATATGTTTCCCATGCCAATAAAGCACCTTGAATTGAACTGAGATTGAATTGACTTGATATGAAGGCCAAGGAATTCTAATGTTGGGCTACGTCGCCCCCTGCTGTTCGCATCTGGTATTCTCACCACTGATTGTGATGCCAAGATCTACTCCCCCCCTCTTGGGCAGCTTCACATGGAACATGCCACTACTTGGAACCACTGATTCTAATTGGGGACAAAAACATGAAATTAACAGATTGATTAAAGCATAAATAACAAATGCAGACTGTCCTTTTAACTCATATTAAGGAAATTTGTACTAACTATGACACAGTATGTGGTTGTCTCACCTTGCTATCTTAAGATGAATGCACTAACTAAAGTCGCTCTGGCTAAAATATGAATGGATAAAAGAGATGCCATTTCCAACTTTGATAAACAAACGTTAAAGAAAATAAAAAGGCTATACCTGCTACATCAAACTCGACCTCCAGAGTGACCTTATTGGCCAGAGAGGCATTTCGCAGTAGTTGATTGGCTTCCTCCAGTGTTCCATCCTCTGTAGGGATTCTGTTGATTAACAGGAGTCTGTCCCCCACCTGCAGAAGTCCACATCTGACAACACAAAGCACAGTTAGAAGATAAAAATAGAGGAAAAAGGGTAATTGTGTGTGGCATTCAGCACATTTTAGATGAAAATATAAAACTCATTTTCATAGTGAATGTGGCCTTTATACAGTTAGACTAGACAGACATTTATCCAAATGACCAGGTGTTACGAACTATTTTCCCCAATACTTCTCTCCTTTACGGCCCATTTCCCAGACCCAGATTAAGCCAACTCTGAAACCAAAAAGCATTTTCAGCGGAGACCATGAGACTCCTGCTGTAAAGCGATAAGAAACCTTATCCATGTTGACTAATACCATGCATCTGTTATATGGAGCATATACACATTTACAGATCCATCTTGTTTTCTTTACTCTCATGACTGCTGTAGATTTCAGATACAAGTATCAGTCAATTTAAATAAATTCATTAGGCCCTAATCTATGGATTTAACAAGGCTGGGAATAAACACCTTAAATCTAACAACAACAAAAAAAGGGTAGGGGCGTGGATCAGAAAACTAGTTAGAATCTGGTGTGACCACCATTTGCCTCATGCAGCGTGACATCTCCTTCGCATAGAGTTGATCAGGCTGCTGATTGGGACATGTGGAATGTTGTCACACTCTTCAATGGCTGTGCGAAGTTGCTGGATATTGGCGGTAACTGGAGCACGCAGCCATCCAGAGCATGCCAAACATGCTCAATGGGTGACATGTCTGGTGAGTATGGAAGAACTGGGACACTTTCAGCTTCCAGGAATTGTATACAGATGCGACATGGGGCTGTGCATTATCATGCTGAAACATGAGGTGATGGCAGCGGATGAATGGTACGACAATGGGCCTCAATCTCATCACGGTATCTCTGTCCATTCAAATTCCCATCAATAAAATGCATTGTGTTTGTTGACAGTAGCTTATCCCTGCCCATAACTTAACCCTACCATGGGGCACCAACGTGCCAGTGGGATTTGATGATGAGTATTTGCCCACTGAAGTCGGTTATGACGCCAAACTGCAGTAAGGTCAGGTCCTTGGACGACGAGCACGGAGACAAGCTTCCCTGAGACGGTTTCTGACAGTTTGTGCAAAAATTCTGCAAACCTACAGTTTCATCAGCTGTCTGGGTGGCTGGTCAGACGATCCCACAGAAAAATAAGCCAGATGTGGAGGTCCTGGGCTGGTGTGGTTACAAGTGGTCTGCGGTTGAGGCCAGTTGGAAGTACTGCCAAATTCTCTAAAACTACATCGGAGGTGGCTTATGGTAGAGAAATTAACATTCAATTATCTGACAACAGCACTGGTGGATATTCCTGCAGTCAGCATGCCAATTTCACGCTCCCTCAAAACATGAGACATCTGTGGCATTGTGTTCTGTGACAAAACTGCACATTTTAGTGTGGCCTTTTATTGTCCCCAGCACAAGGTGTACCTGTGCAATGATCATGCTGTTTTATCAGCTTCTTGATATTGCACACATGTCAGGTGGATGGATTAACTTGGCAAAGGAGAAATGCTCACTAAAAGGGATGTAAACTAATTTGTGCACAAAATTTGAGAGAACTAAGGTTTTTGTGCATATGAACCATTTTTATTTCAGCTCATGAAACATGGGACCAACACTTTACATGTTGCGTTTATAGTTTTGTTTCGTATATTTCAACTCCACTTTGTCCTTTTGATCTCCTCTCACTGACAACAATCCACTGAGTCAGGACCCTGAAGGGCACAATCAATTCATGTTGTTACATTTTTCATTTGTTTTGACTGGTCCCTCCTGTCTTCTTCTGAGCAATGGAAAACCTTTAAGTAAACTTATTTTCACAGAAAAATTACTAATATTGAATCAATATGTCACCTAAGTTGAACAAATCTCAATCATCTTTCTGATAAATAAATTACTCTTCACCTTGCTTGACCTTGAATAAGGGCACAGACACTTCACCAAACCACTTCCATTACACAAACACACATGCACCCACAAACCCACACTCCTACTGTACAATCAGACATACAGTGCCTTGCGAAAGTATTCGGCCCCCTTGAACTTTGCGACCTTTTGCCACATTTCAGGCTTCAAACATAAAGATATAAAACTGTATTTTTTTGTGAAGAATCAACAACAAGTGGGACACAATCATGAAGTGGAACGACATTTATTGGATATTTCAAACTTTTTTAACAAATCAAAAACTGAAAAATTGGGCGCGCAAAATTATTCAGCCACCTTAAGTTAATACTTTGTAGCGCCACCTTTTGCTGCGATTACAGCTGTAAGTCACTTGGGGTATGTCTCTATCAGTTTTGCACATCGAGAGACTGACATTTTTTGCCCATTCCTCCTTGCAAAACAGCTCGAGCTCAGTGAGGTTGGATGGAGAGCATTTGTGAACAGCAGTTTTCAGTTCTTTCCACAGATTCTCGATTGGATTCAGGTCTGGACTTTGACTTGGCCATTCTAACACCTGGATATGTTTATTTTTGAACCATTCCATTGTAGATTTTGCTTTATGTTTTGGATCATTGTCTTGTTGGAAGACAAATCTCTGTTCCAGTCTCAGGTCTTTTGCAGACATCAGGTTTTCTTCCAGAATGGTCCTGTATTTGGCTCCATCCATCTTCCCATCAATTTTAACCATCTTCCCTGTCCCTGCTGAAGAAAAGCAGGCCCAAACCATGATGCTGCCACCACCATGTTTGACAGTGGGGATGGTGTGTTCAGGGTGATGACCTGTGTTGCTTTTACGCCAAACATAACGTTTTGCATTGTTGCCAAAAAGTTCAATTTTGGTTTCATCTGACCAGAGCACCTTCTTCCACATGTTTGGTGTGTCTCCCAGGTGGCTTGTGGCAAACTTTAAACAACACTTTTTATGGATATCTTTAATGGATTTCTTCTTGCCACTCTTCCATAAAGGCCAGATTTGCAATATACGACTGATTGTTGTCCTATGGACAGAGTCTCCCACCTCAGCTGTAGATCTCTGCAGTTCATCCAGAGTGATCATGGGCCTCTTGGCTGCATCTCTGATCAGTCTTCTCCTTGTATGAGCTGAAAGTTTAGAGGGATGGCCAGGTCTTGGTAGATTTGCAGTGGCCTGATACTCCTTCCATTTCAATATTATCGCTTGCACAGTGCTCCTTGGGATGTTTAAAGCTTGGGAAATCTTTTTGTATCCAAATCCGGCTTTAAACTTCTTCACAGCAGTATCTCGGACCTGCCTGGTGTGTTCCTTGTTCTTCATGATGCTCTCTGCGCTTTTAACGGTACTCTGAGACTATCACAGTGCAGGTGCATTTATACGGAGACTTGATTACACACAGGTGGATTGTATTTATCATCATTAGTCATTTAGGTCAACATTGGATCATTCAGAGATCCTCACTGAACTTCTGGAGAGTTTGCTGCACTGAAAGTAAAGGGGCTGAATAATTTTGCACGCCCAATTTTTCAGTTTTTGATTTGTTAAAAAAGTGTGAAATATCCAATAAAATGTCGTTCCACTTCATGATTGTGTCCCACTTGTTGTTGATTCTTCACAAAAAATACAGTTTTATATCTTTATGTTTGAAGCCTGAAATGTGGCAAAAGGTCGCAAAGTTCAAGGGGGCCGAATACTTTCGCAAGGCACTGTACTTACTTCCATGATCACATAATGATCAGGACAAACACATAGGAGCACTGTGAACTAGGATTCATTCACTAACCACTGCGATTCATTTACCGTCGCGTCAGGACTGAGACGAACATCACAATACGATGTTCTGCTTGAGTCATTCCCTCCCAACGGCGGGAGCCTTTTAATGGTATTACACCACCCAGGGGACAAGGCCTTCTCTTGTTCATACAGACATTATCATTAATCTTACAAGACAAGGAGAGAGACCACACATTGGCCTAATCGGTGCTCGCTGTTAATTGGCCTGTATCGTTTTATCTTATTCAATAAACAGATATTAAATGCAAGGATCAAAATTAAGAGTGTTGAAGTGTGGTGTGACAAATAAACTACTGGGAAAGTAGACTAGAATGCTTCTCACAAACACAGGTTCTAATACCACTGCAGTTATTTCAATTACATCAAAGCAAAGTGGCTAATGGAATTGATAGTGTATCGAACACTGACGTCTTTGTATAGTTAGGAGACCCAGATTAATACTCCTCAGAGAAAGCAGTGACTCGCCCCATCACTCCTGATGATGCCCCACCATCCTCTTGAGTGACTAACACACTGTGTGTCTCTGTGTGGAAGGCCGTGTGCGCACATGCATCTCTGTGTGTGGGTGGGTCACCTTTCGGCAGGGCTGTCGGGCTCGATGAAGCGGATGACTGGGGGGGCGGACAGGGTCTCTGTGGCAAAAACACCCCCCTGCAGTTGAACCCCAAACCCTAGGAGTGGATCCCCCCTCAGGACGACCTCGCTGGTCTCCACGTGAACAACCTGACCCCCAGGGCCCACTGAGCTGGATGCTAGGGACACTGGTAGGGGGGGTTGGATGGATAGGAGGAAGAGAGAAAGAATAAAATGGTCAGAGTGAAAAGAGCACTAGAGAGAGAAAGGGAAAGTGAGTGTTCGAGAGTGAAAAGAAGAGAGGAGTCAGCTATCAGTCTTTCCATCAGTCATCTTAGTCGACGTCAGTGATCAGTCATCAGAGCGGTCACCACTTTGACGAGGGGAGGCAGGGTAAATTCTCAAACTATTATAAAACAATGTTATGAATTCACATGGAAAAAACAATCCACATACGTGAGCTCTTGTGCTCCTTATTCCACTGGCATCTCTTGTGTGTCGTGCTGTGGGGGCTTGTGGGGGCGACGGGGGGGATGGGGCAGGGCAGGGTGCTGCTGTACCCTGAGGTGGCTGTGGAGGAAGGGGAGAAGCCACCACACACCAGAGCTGAAAGGACACATGCTCACAACATCAAACCAATGCAAAGAGAAGTCCCCCTCAAGGTAGAATAATGCAACTCGCCACTTGACCTGTAACTCCACAGGGGCTACATATGATGCTAATGCAAAGTCAATGATATCATATCATTGGGATCATAACTAGGATCATTAACCCAAAAAAATGACTAATGATCAACAGCAACTCAAAATACATACGTGCAACAAGGAAAAAGGTTACATACTGTACTATACCCAGCAGGATATTCACACATTCCAACTTACATTTGCAGTGGTCCTGCTGGTTGAGCTGGTGGCTGGGACTGCTCCATGTCTTGCAGTGCTGGGTGTGGCTGTAGTTGGCAGTGGGCTCCCAGTGTTGAAGGTTGCTTTTCTGTACTTTCACTACGGCCACAAATAAACAAAATGATAAACAAAATAATTGTTTATTAGGAAAAGATTAGGAAAACCAGGGGCAGCAGGTAGCCTAGTGGTTAGAGCGTTGGACTAGTAACAGAAAGGTTGCAAGATCGAATCCCCGAGCTGACAAGGTACAAATCTGTCGTTCTGCCCCTGAACAAGGCAGTTAACCCACTGTTCCTAGTCCGTCATAGAAAATAAGATTTTTTCTTAACTGACTTACCTAGTTAAAAAAAAGGTCAAATAAAAAATAATAATAATAATTTAAAAAAAATCGCTCTCTCAATCTGCTAAATTCTACCCATGAAATCCTGTTTTCCTTTCCATGTCTAAATTTACTCCACACAGAGCCTGCAGGATAACACCATGCAGAGTAATTGATATTTAATGTTTTCTTCATGGTACGCTAGATAATCCTGTGGCATAATGTATTTTTGTCAACACAAGAAAATCTGTGAAACACATTTAATTGAATTAATTGAATGGAGCAAAGAACGGCTGGCTGATCTTCCTTTGTTAAGTTCATTAACAAGCTTCAACAAAGCTGCATGCAGATTGGAGAGCATTTAAACGTTTCACTTTGGAAGAAAGAAAAATAATCTGTTTAAAAAACACTGTCAGGTCAGTCAGAACTGACTCTCACTGAGCTAATACTGCCTTGAGTGAAGAGAGGACATGCCATGAGAATCTACCTTCATTGAACACAGCTGAAACCCGAAAAGCTGATTGCAGATAATGTCTCTGTCATGATGATAAGGCATTTCTCCCCTCTCTCCTGATTGGCAGGCCAATACTGACCAATTGAGCGTGAGCTGTCAGTGTCTAACCTGAGGATAAAGAGTCTGCATACAAAGGTTTGGCTTTCTCCCAGCAGAACTCGGCTAGGTAAAGCAATAGTCTGTGCTCGCATATTCCCGAAAGACCTTCGCTTGAAAAAGAAGAAAATATAACTGTTGTTTGTCCCTGCTAATAGAACGAAGCAACAACATTTGAATGTTGACTCCTTAAAATTTTTTACCAGGCAAGTCAGTTAAGAACAAATTCTTATTTACAATGACAGCCTACCCCGGCCAAACTCGGACGATGCTGGGCCAATTGTGCGCCGCCCTATGGGACTCCCAATCATGACCGGATGTAATAGAGCCTGGATTCAAACCAGGGACTGTAGTGACGCCTTAGACCACGGCGCCACTCGGGAGCACTAGCCAGAAACACTTCCTGAAATTTGTCAGAATTAAGAAATCTGTCATTAAATTTTTACATTTTTACATCTCACTAAGATGTTTGGTGCAGTATTTCTCAAGTGAAAATCTTTGCATTGAAACTAGTCTCTCGTTAAATGACAACACTTCATGTTTCTGTAACGGATGTGAAACGGCTAGCTTAGTTAGCGGTGGTGTGCGCTAAATAGCGTTTCAATTGGTGACGTCACTTGCTCTGAGACCTTGAAGTAGTGGTTCCCCTTGCTCTGCAAGGGCCGTGGCTTTTGTGGAGCGACGGGTAACGATGCTTCGAGGGGTGACTGTTGTTGATGTGTAAAGAGGGTCCCTGGTTCGCGCCCGGGAATGGGCGAGGGGGCAGTCTAAAGTTATACTGTTACATTGATGCTGTTGACCCGGATCACTGGTTGCTGCGGAAAAGGAGGAGGTCAAAAGGGGGGTGAGTGTAATGGATGTGAAACGGCTAGCTTAGTTAGCGGTGGTGCGCGCTAAATAGCGTTTCAATCGGTGACGTCACTTGCTCTGAGACCTTGAAGTAGTAGTTCCTTTTGTGGAGCGATGGTTATCGATGCTTCGTGGGTGTCAGTTGTTGATGTGTGCAGAGGGTCCCTGGTTCGCGTCCGAGGATGGGCGAGGGGACGGTTTAAAGTTATACTGTTACATTTCCACTCCTACTAGAAGTAGTACTGTTGATCAAGTAGTAATTTTCAACAACAAAACAAATTGTGAGCACCTACAGTCCCCCCAAAAAACGCCTAACATGCTGACCAGACCGGTCACGTCGCGTGCGCCAGCGTCGCAAAATACATGTAGAAATCCATGCTATTCAATTATTGCGCCAACGAGCGTATGCGATGCCAAGGGATAAAATAGAACTCATTTGTATTTCTGATGCAGATCGCGCTGAAAGTCCTGCCTCTCCCATCTCCTCATTGGTTTATAGAAGCAGGTACCCACTTGCCATTTCCTCATTGGTTATACTCACATGGGTGATTGAAAGACAAAATGTTTTGCCGGTTGTCGTGGTAAAAGTGTAGATGCCAATCACCATATAAATTCAAAGATGAAAAAGCCTGGAAGGCTAGAAACGATTCGGTTGGCCATTTTATGTGTGGATTAATTGTCGAAGACCTTGTGCATTTCAGGTAAAATAACAACTCAATGTTTATATCCCAGGACAAATTAGCTAGCAAGTGCAAGCTAACTAGCTAAATTGCCATACATGTTTAATGCTTTTCGACCTGTCCCCAAATTAATGTAATTGGTTGAGTTTGTTTTGATATTTTAACCTGCATGTCGCGTTTGGTGTAGGGGGACAAAATACATTTATGCACGATAGCGCCCGATGGCACTCGCGCGCAGCCGGTTTGGGTTCCGTGTAAGACCAAAACATCACAAAATGTCAAATATGCAAAAACTGTTTTGACTGGTAAGCTTTATTCGATTGGGTGAAAAGTTAATGCGACTGGAGACAGATGCCACACAATTAAGCAATAAGCCCCAAGAAGGTGTGGTATATGGCCAATATACTACGGCTAAGGGATGTTCTTAAGTATGACACGACGCAGAGTGCCTGGACAAAGCCCTTAACCGTGGTATATTGCCATATATCAAACCCCCAGGTGCCTTATTGCTATCATAAACTGGTTACCAATGTAATTAGAGCAGTAAAAATAAATGTTTTGTCAAACCCATGGTATGCGTTCTGATATACCATGGCTGTCAGCCAGTCAGCACTCAGGGCTCGAACCACCCAGTTTATAACAGAGAATAATGACTGTTCTGAAATGTTCCACTTTTTTGATTGCATTTACAGTGTCGATAGACTTGACTCCTTTTACAAATTATTTGTATTCTTAAATGCTATAAAGCACAGGTTATAGCCTAAAGATGAAGTATTGTCTGTTATTTTCAATGTATTAAAAACAAATTTAATGAAACAGTCAAAGGAAAAATGTGGAGTTATGCTCCACACTTGAACGCACACAAACCTTGCAGCTATATTTAACAATGAGAATTACACACGACAGTAATCCTCAGTGCTCCATTTGTACAGTCTTAATCTGTGACAGCCTCCCCCCTCACATGGAAGGATTTGCAGGAAACATGTTAATACACTACATGACCAAAAGTATGTGGACACCCACTCGTCGAACATCTCATTCCAAATCATGGGCATTAATATGGAGTTGGTCCCCCAGCTATAACAGCCTCCACTCCTCAAGGAAGGCTTTCCACTAGATGTTGGAACATTGCTGCACGTACTTGCTTCCATTCAGCCACACGAGCATTAGTGAGGTCTGGCACTGATGTTGGGCAATTAGGCCTGGCTAGCAGTCAGCGTTCCAATTCACCCCAAAGGTGTACGATTGGGTTGAGGTCAGGGCTCTGTGCAGGACAGTCAAGTTCTTCCACACCGACCTCGTCAAACCATTTCTGTATGGACCACTCTTTGTGCAATGGGTCATTGTCATGCTGAAACAGGAAATTGCCTTCCCCAAACTGATGCCTCAAAGTTGGTAGCACAGGATTGTCTAGAATGTCATTGTATTCTGTAGCGCTAAGATTTCCTTTCACTTGAACTAAGTGGACTAGCCCGAACCATGAAAAACATCCCCAGATTATTATTCCTCCCCCATCAAACTTTGCAGTTGGCACTATGCATTGGAGCAGGTAGCGTTCTCCTGGCATCATCCAAACCCAGATTCAACCGTCGGACTGCCAGATGGTGAAGTGCGATTCATCATTCCATTGAACGCGTTTCCACTGTTCCAGTGTCCACGAGCTTTACACCATTTCAGCAGACGCTTGGCATTGCACATGGTGATCTTAGGCTTATGTGTGGCTGTTTAGTCATGGAAACTCATTTCATGAAGCTCCCGGTTAATAGTTATTGTGATGACGTTGTTTCCAGAGGCAGTTTGGAACTCGGTAGTGAGCGGCTGAGCCGTTGTTGCTCCTAGACGTTTCCATTTCACAATAACAGCACTTACAGTTGACCGGGGAAGCTCTAGTAGGGCAGAAATTTGACGAAGTGACTTGTTGGAAAGGTGGCATCCTATGACAGTGCCATGTTTGAAAGTCACTGAGCTCTTCAGTAAGGCCCATTCTACTGCCAATGTTTGTCTATGGATATTGCATGGCTGTGTGCTCGATTCTATAAATCTGTCAGCAATGGGTGTGGCTGAAATAGCCGAATCCACTCGTTTCAAGGGTGTGCACATACTTTTATATCTATAGTGTATGAACCCATGGATGTCTCACAGATTCAGGACACCTGGTTAAGTCCAAGACGTCATAGTATGTCTTCTGAATGCATGTAGGTAAACCCCAAACTATTTTCAAACGTCCACATTGGTCTCAGGTAGAAGTTGTCATTATAACCCTTTCCTATCCCCTATGCCTAATCATAAGAAGTGACAAGATGTCTGACCCTGGCTCATTAGTTACGGGCAACTTCCATCTCACTCTGTGGTCCTGTAAACCTTTGGCTCCTGCAGCTTAGAGATAAAACTCACCTAGAGAAGCGCTTTAACAACTCTATTTCCTATCTTTACTGTGGAAGAGAAGCAGCTAATATATTTGTTGCTATGTCAGTCTTACTAAATCCCCCCGCGAGGATTAGACAAATTGCATTTTATGATCACGTATAATACCCAAATTGTATTTATCATTAAAATATAATGTTGCCGTTGTGGCATTTCATTTCAATAATGAATCTACATCTAGTCCAAGTTTGAAGGACATAAAAAAATTACATTTAATAAGCAATAAATAAAAAGTCAGTCAAACACTTCCTGATTTGTTTTCATTATCTTGAGTACATGCATTGGTTAGTGATACAGTCCAACTCCATTAGCTAATGGGGATCTCGCTAATGACTCCACAATATTTATTTTTCAAAACAACCATAAGAACCGTACACTAAAGCTAAGACGCCCACCACAGATAAGACAGCTACTGAAGATAAGAGTAAGCCACAGCATAGTTGTTCTATGCTCCTGAATCCTGCTTACAAGCAAAAATTAAAGCAGGACGCATCAGTGACTAAAGCAATAAAAAAAGTGATCAGATGAAGCAGATGCTGAGCTACGGGACTGTTTTGCTAGCACAGACTGGAATATATTCCGGGATTCCTCCGATGGCTTCATCAATAAGTGCATTGATGATGTCATCCACACAGTGACCGTGCGTACCCCAACCAGAAGCCATGGATTACAGGCAACATTTACACTGAGTTAAAGGCTAGAGCTGCCGCTTTCAAGGAGCGGGACTAACCCGGAAGCTTATAAGAAATCTATCCGCTATGCCCTCAGACGAACTATTAAACAGGCAAAGCATCAATATAGGACTAAGATCGAATCATACTTCACCGGCTCTGACGCTCGTCGGATGTGGCAGGGCTTGCAAGCCATTACAGACTACAAAGGGAAGCATCTGTAGACGAGCTAAACTACTTCAATGCTCGCTTTGAGGCAAATAACACTGAAACATGCATGGGAGCACCAGCTCTTCGGGAAGACTGTGTGATCATGGTCTCCGCAACCGATGTGAGTAAGACCTTTAAACAAGTCAACATTCACAAGGCCGCATGGCCAGATGGACTACCAGGATGTGTACTGCGAGCATTCACTGACCAGCTGACAAGAGTCTTCACTGACATTTTTAACCTCTCCCTATCGGAGTCTGTAATACCAACATGCTTTAAGCAGACCGCCTGTGCCCAAGAACACGAAGGTAATCTGCCTGAATGACTACTGACCCGTAGCACTTACGTCTGTAGCAATGAAGTGCTTTGAAAGGCTGGTCATGGCTCACATCAACACATTATCCCAGAAACCCTAGACCCACTCCAATTTGCTTTACCGCCCAACATATCCACAGATGATGCTCTCTCTATTGCACTCCACACTGCCCTTTCCCACCTGGACAAAAGGAACACCTACATGAGAATGCTATTTATTGACTACAGCTCAGCGTTCAACACCATAGTGCCCTCAAAGTTCATCAATAAGCTAAGGACCCTTGTACTAAACACCTCCCTCTGCAACTGGATCCTGGACTTCCTGACGGACTGCCCTCAGGTGGCAAGGTTAGGTAACAACACATCTGCCATGCTGATCCTCAACACAGGGGCCCCTTAGGGGTTCGTGCTCCGTCCCATCCTGTACTCCCTGTTCACTCATGACTGCAATGCCAGGCACGACTCCAACACCATCATTAAGTTTGCCGATGACGCAACAGTGGTAGTAGGCCCGATCACCAACAACGACGAGACAGCCTATAGGGAGGACGTCAGAGACCTGGCCGTGTGGTGCGAGGACAACCTCTCCCTCAATGTGATCAAGACAAAGGAGATGATTGTGGACTACAGGAAAAAGGAGGACCGAGCACACCCCCATTCTCATCGACGGGGCTGCAGTGGAGCAGGTTGAGAGCTTCAAGTTCCTTGGTGTCCACATCACCAACAAACAAACATGGTCCAAGCACACCAAGACAGTCGTGAAGAGAGCACAACAAAACCTATTCCCCCTCAAGAGACTGAAAAGATTTGGCAAGGGTCCTCAGATCCTCAAAAGAACTGCACCATCGAGAGCATCCTGACTAGTTGCATCACTGCCTGGAATGGCAACTTGGCATTCTCCCTCTGTAGTGCCTCCGAACGCAAGGCACTACAGAGGGTACTGCGTATGGCCCAGTACATCACTGGGGACAAGATTCCTGCCATTCAGGACCTCTATACCAGGCGGTGTCAGAGGAAGGCCCTAAAAATTGTCAAAGACTCCAGCCACCTTAGTCACAGACTGTTCTCTCTACGGCAAGCGGTACTGGAGCGCTAAGTCTAGGTCCAAGAGGCTTCTAAACAGCTTCTACCCCAAGCCATAAGACTCCTGAACATTTAATCAAATGGCTACCCAGACTATTTGCATTTCCCCACCTTTTAAACTGCTGGTACTCTCTGTTGTTATCATCTATGCATAGTCACTTTAATAACTCTACCTACATGTACATATTACCTCAACTAACCGGTGCCACTGCACATTGACTCTGTACCGGTACCCCCCTGGTCTTGCTATTGTCATTTTACTGCTGATCTTTAATTACTTGTTACTTTTATTTCTTATCCAATGCAACAACTGCATTGTTGGTTAGGGGCTCGTAGTAAGTAAGCATTTCACATAAAGGCCTACACCTATTGTATTCGACACATGTGATAGTTCATGTGATAGTTCTACCACACATCAGTTTCAGTGATCCCTTCCAGCTTCACATGCTACGAAACCACCTCAAACCGTTGGGCCAGATAAAAGCCTGGGAAAAAAACACGGCATGAACCATCCCAGAGAGGTGTGTGTTTGTGGGTGCGTAGCTTGCCACTATGAATAAGAGGCCGGCGGTCTACCCCAGGGCACAAGGCTTGCCTCCCAGCACTTTCCACACTCAGCGTGATTCACAGAATGTGGGAGGAGGCAGCAAACCCTCTGCAGTCCCTTTAAAGCAGCAGCAGTTAACAAAGGTGACCATGTAGGGGTGTGTTTATGCTGAAAACGCAGTTTATCTGGATTGTGTCTGCTGGGTAACAGACAGTGCCTTCAGAAAGTATGCACACCCCTAGACTTTTTCCACATTTTGAATTTGTAATTAATTCAATTGAGATATTGTGTCACTGGCCTACACACAATACCCTATCATGTTAATGTAGAATCATGTTTTCAGAATCTTTTTTACAAATTATTTAAAATAATAAGTTGCAGGGACTCACTCTGTGTGCAATAATAGTGTTTAATATTATTTTTGAATGACTACCTCATCTCTGTACCCCAAACATACAATTATCTGTAAAGCACCTCAGTCGAGCAGTGAATTTCAAACGAAGATACAACCCCAAAGACCAGGGAGGTTTTCCAATGTCTCGATAAAGAAGGTCACCTATCGGTAGATATTCTTTTTTAACAGCAGACTGAATATCTCAATTACACCTTGGATGATGTATCTATATACCCAGTCACTACAAAGATACAGGTGTCCTCCCTAACTCAGTTGCTGGTGAGGAAGGGATCAGCTCAGGGATTTCACCATGAGGCCAATGGTGACTTTAAAAACAGTTACAGAGTATAATGGCTGTGATAGGAGAAAACTGAGGATGGCTCAACAACATTGTACACTGCTCAAAAAAATAAAGGGAACACTAAAATAACACATCCTAGATCTGAATGAATGAAATATTTGTATTAAATACTTTTTTCTTTTCATAGTTGAATGTGCTGACAACAAAATCACACAAAAATTATCAATGGAAATCAAATGTATCAACCCATGGAGGTCTGGATTTGGAGTGACACAAAACCATACTACAGGCTGATCCAACTTTGATGTAATGTCCTTAAAACAAGAGGCTCAGTAGTGTGTGTGGCCTCCACGTGCCTGTATGACCTCCCTACAACGCCTGGGCATGCTCCTGATGAGGTGGCGGATGGTCTCCTGATCTCCTCCCAGACCTGGACTAAAGCATCCGCCAAGTCCTGGACAGTCTGTGGTGCAACGTGGCGTTGGTGGATGGAGTGAGACATGCTGTCCCAGATTTGCTCAATTGGATTCAGGTCTGGGGAATGGGCGGGCCAGTCCATAGCATCAATGCCTTCCTCTTGCAGGAACTGCTGACACACTCCAGCCACATGAGGTCTAGCATTGTCTTGCATTAGGAGGAACCCAGGGCCAACCGCACCAGCATATGGTCTCACAAGGGGTCTGAGGATCTCATCTCAGTACCTAATGGCAGTCAGGCTACCTCTGGCCACCCCACACCATGACTGACCCACCGCCAAACCGGTCATGCTGGAGGATGTTGCAGGCAGCAGAACATTCTCCAGACTGTCACGTCTGTCACATGTGCTCAGTGTGAACCTGCTTTCATCTGTGAAGAGCACAGGGCGCCAGTGGCGAATTTGCCAATCTTGGTGTTCTCTGGCAAATGCCAAATGTCATGCACGGTGTTGGGCTGTAAGCACAACCCCCACCTGTGGACGTCGGGCCCTCATACCACCCTCATGGAGTCTGTTTCTGACCGTTTGAGCAGACACATGCACATTTGGCCTGCTGGAGGTCATTTTGCAGGGCTCTGGCAGTGCTCCTCCTGCTCCTCCTTGCACAAAGGCGGAGGTAGCGGTCCTGCTGCTGGGTTGTTGCCCTCCTACGGCCTCCTCCACGTCTCCTGATGTACTGGCCTGTCTCCTGGTAGCGCCTCCATGCTCTGGACACTACGCTGACAGACACAGCAAACCTTCTTGCCACAGCTCGCATTGATGTGCCATCCTGGATGAGCTGCACTACCTGAGCCACTTGTGTGGGTTGTAGACTCCGTCTCATGCTACCACTAGAGTGAAAGCACCGCCAGCATTCAAAAGTGACCAAAACATCAGCCAGGAGGCATAGAAACTGAGAAGTGGGCTGTGGTTATCACCTGCAGAACCACTCCTTTATTGGGGGTGTCTTGCTAATTGCCTATAATTTCCACCTGTTGTCTATTCCATTTGCACAACAGCATGTGACATTTATTGTCAATCAGTGATGCTTCCTAAGTGGACAGTTTGATTTCACAGAAGTGTGATTGACTTGGAATTACATTGTGTTGTTTAAGCGTTACCTTTATTTTTTTGAGCAGTGTAGTTACTCCACAATACTAACCTAAATGACAGTAAAAAGAAGGACGCCTGTACAGAATAAAAATATTCCACAACATCCATCCTGTTTGCAATAAGGCAATAAAGTGAAACTGCTAAATATTTTGCAAGGCAATGAACTATATGTTCTGAATACAAAGCATTATGTTGGAGGCAAATCCAACAACATGTCACTGAGTACCACTCTTCATACACTACAAAAGTATGTGGACACCCCTTCAAATTAGTGGATTCAGCTATTTCAGCCACATGTATAAAACCAAGCACACAACCATGCAATGTCTAAACACAAACATCGGCAGTAGAATGGCCTGTAGTAAAGAGCTCAGTGATTTTCAATGTGGCACCATCATAGGATGCCACCTTTCCAACAAGTCACTTCGTCAAACTTCTGCCCTAGAGCTGCCCCAGTCAACTGTAAGTGCTGTTATTATGAAGTGTGAACGTCTAGGAGAAACAACGGCTCAGCCGCAAAGTGGTAGACCACACAAGCTCACAGAACGGGACCACTGAGTGCTGAAACGTGTAGCCTGTAAAAACTGTCTGTCCTCGGTTACAACAATCACTACCGAGTTACAAATTGCCTCATGGAGCAACATCAGCACAAGAACTGTTCGTTGGGAGCATCTTGAAAAGGGTTTCCATGGCCGAGCAGCCACACACAAGTCTAAGATCACCATTCGCAATGCCAAGCGTCAGCTGGAGTGGTGTAAAGGTCATCACCATTGGACTCTGGAGCAGTAGAGACTCCTTCTCTGGAGTAATGAATCGCGCTTCACCATCTGGCAGTCCGATGGACGAATCTTGGTTTGGCAGATGCCAGAAAAACTCTACCTACCCCAATGCATAGTGCCAACTTTAAAGTTTTGTGGAGGGAGGAATAATGGTCTGGGGCTTTTTTTCATGGTTCGGGCTAGGCACCTTAGTTCCAGTGAAGGGAAATCTTAGCACTACAGCATACAATGACATTCTAGACGATTCTATGCTTCCAACATTGTGGCATCAGTTTGGGGAAGGCCTTTTCCTGTTTCAGCATGACAATGCCACCATGCACAAAGCGAGGTCCATAGAGAAATAGTTTGTCGAGATCAGTGTGGAAGAACTTGACTGGCCTGCACAGAGCCCTGACCTCAACCCCATCGAAAACCTTTGGGATCAATTGGAACACCGACTGCGAGCCAGGCCTAATCGTCCAACATCAGTGCCAGACTTCGCTAATACGCTTGTGGCTACGGGAAGCAAGTCCCCGTAGAAATGTTCCAACATCTAGTGGAAAACCTTCTTAATAGAAGAAAAGGGGGACCAACTCCCTATTATGATTTTGGAATAAGATGTTTGACGAGTAAGTGTCCACATACCATGTAGTTTATTTTCAAGAATGGTGGCGTCTGCATCATGTTATGGGTATGCTGGTCATCGGCAAGGAATAGGGAATTTTTTTTGATAAAAATAAACTGAATAAAGCTAAGCACCGGCAAAATCCTACAGGAAAACAGGGTTCAGTCTGCTTTCCAACAGACACTGGGAGACAAATTCACCTTGCAGCAGGACAATAACCTAAAACACAAGGCCAAATATACACTGATTTACTTTTCAAGATGACACTGAATCTTCCCGAGTGGTCTAGTTACAGTTTTGACTAAAATTGGCTTAAAAATCTATGGCAAAAACTTGAAAATGGCTGACTAGCAATGATCAACAACCAACTTGACAGAGATTGAAGAATGAAAAAAATAATCAATGTGCAAATACTGTAAAATCCAGGTGTGCAAGTATTTTAAGAGACTTACCCAGAAAGACTCACTTCCAAATGTGATTCTTACATGTATTGACTCAGGGGGGTGAATACTAACAGTACCAGTCAAAAGTTTGGACACTCCTCCTCATTCATTTTTCTTTATTTTTTACTATTTTCTACATTGTAGAATAATAGTGAAGATATCAAAACTATGAAATAACACGGAATCATGGAATCATATGGAATCATGTTGTAACTAAAAAAGTGTTAAACAAATCCAAATATATTTGAGCTTCTTCAAAGTCACCACCCTTTGGCTTGATGACAGCTTTGCACACACTTGGCATTATCTCAACCAGCTTCATGAGGTAGTCACCTGGAATGCTTTTACAACAGTCTTGAAGGACTACCCACATATGCTGAGCACTTGCTGCTTTTCCTTCACTCTCCGGTCCAACATATCCCAAATATTCTCACTTGGGTTGAGGTCGGGTGATTGTGGAGGGCAGGTCATCTGATGCAACACTCAATGACTCTCCTTCTTTGAAAAACAGCCCTTACAGAGTATGTATGTATGTTTTGGGTTATTGTTCTTTTGAAAAACAAATGATTTTTTATTTTTTTATTTTACCTTTATTTAACCAGGCAAGTCAGTTAAGAACACATTCTTATTTTCAATGACGGCCTGGGAACAGTGGGTTAACTGCCTGTTCAGGGGCAGAATGACAGATTTGTACCTCGCTCTAACCACTAGGCTACGCTGCCGCCCCATGATAGTCCCACTAAGAACAAACCAGACTACGTATTGGGACTACGTATCGCTGCAGAATGCTGTGGTAGCCATACTGGTTAAGTATGCATTGAATTCTAAATGAATCACTGACAGTGTCACCAGCAAAGCACACCACAGCATCACACCTCCACCTCCATGCTTCACAGTGGGAATCACACATGCGGAGATCATTCGACATGGCGGTTGGAACCAAACATCTCAAATTTGAACAGATTTCCACCGGTCTAATGTTCATTGCTTATGTTTCTTGGCCCAAGCAAGTCTCTTCTTCTTATTGGTGTCCTTTAGTAGTGGTTTCTTGGCAGCAATTCGAACATGAAGGCCTGATTCACGCAGTCTCCCCTGAACAGTTGATGTTGAGATGTGTCTGTTACTTGAACTCTGGGAAGCTCTGGGATTTATTTGGGCTGCAATTTGAAGTGCAGTTAATTGCAGATTTCTGAGGCTGGTAACTAATGAACTTATCCTCTGCAGCAGAGGGAACTCTGGGTCTTCCTTTCCTGTGGCGGTCCTCATCAGAGCCATTTTCATCATGGTGCTGGATGGTTTTTGCAACTGTACTTGAAGAAACTTTCAAAGTTCTTGACATTTTCCGTATTGACTGACCTTCATGTCTTAAAGTAATGAGGAACTGTTGTTTCTCTTTGCTTATTTTAGCTGTTCTTGACATAATATGGACATAAGGGCTATCTTCTGTATACCAAAGCTACCTTGTCACAACACAACTGATTGGCTCAAACACATTAAGAAGGAAAGAAACTCCATAAATGAACTTTTAACAAGGTACACCTGTTAATTGAAATGCATTCCAGGTGATACCTCATGAAGCTGGTTGAGAAAATGCCAAGAGTGTGCAAAGCTCTAATTAAGGCAAAGGGTGGCTAATTTGAAGAATCTCAAATATAAAATATATTTGGATTTAACACTTTTTTGGTTACAAAATTATTCAATATGTGTTATTTCATAGTTTTGATGTCCTCACTATTATTCTACAATGTAGAAAATAGCAAACAATAAAAAAAAACGTTGAAGGAGGAGAAGTGTCCAAACTTTTGACTGGTACTGTATGTGACTTAGATATTTCTGTATTTAATTTTCAATACATTTGTAAAAATATCTAAAATCATGTTTTCACTTTGTCATTATGGGGTAAAAAAAATATTTAAAAAAATCTACTCCATTTTGAAGTCATTCTATAACAACAAAATATGGAATAAGTTAAGGGGTACTTTCTGAAGCCATTGTACATAGAAAACTACCTAAACATTACATAAACAAAGTCCTGTGAGGAGCGGACGCCTTGAAGTGTGTTGGGATATGGCTCAAGTCCTCTGATAGACTGACCTGTGTCTTGGGGTCTCATGGGAAGTCTGCTCTGATTGGCTGGAAGGATCTCCAATTTGACAATGTCAGAGGTTTGGGCCAATAGCTGCGTGGCCTCCATCAGGGAACAGTGCTCAGTGCTGGTCCCGTCTATAGACAGAATGAGATCACCTATATGCAATGCCCCACACCTGAGAGAAAGAGGGGGTAAGAAAGGGACAGACAGAGAGGGATTTGAAAGGAGAAAAGCTTATCACATTTATTCTAAAGCTTCTCAATTGTCGTGCAAAATACAGTATGGTCTCTTTGGTACTCAAGTAAAAAGTGAGACATTGTTTGTGACAGGTGGCTTGCCTCACCTTTCCACCACACTGGCTTGTTTGATCTTGTCGATGACGATGACCTGTTTGTTCTTGTACACAGCAGTAGCTAGGCTAACACCCAGGCTGGCTGCAGGACACTTCACTATCTCCACCAGTAGGGGGCCAGAGGCCTGCTGCACTGACTCTGAGAGACACAGACATACACAACATTAGGGGGGAACATCCATAGTACTGTAACGAATTGACGAGGTCGCTTGGTGTTGGGTTAAGGTTGCGACAGTATAAAGTGATGAAATCCGTGTCTGAGTACTTAGGACATATTGGAAATGTGAGCAAGACAATGGAGCTGATCGTGGATTACAGGAAAAGGCGGGCCGAACAGGCCCTCATTAACATGGACGGGCTGTAGTAGAGTAGGCCGAGAGTTTCAAGTTCCTTGGTGTTCACATCACCAACAAATGATCATGGTCCAAACATACCAAGACAGTCGGGAAGAGGGTACGACAAAACCTTTCCCCCCTCAGGAGACTGAAAAGATTTGGCATGGGTCCCCAGATCTTCAAAATGTTCTACAGCTGCACCATCAAGAGCATCCTGACCGGTTGCATCACTGCCTGGTATGGCAACTGCTCGGCATCGGTAAAGCACTAAAGAGGGTAGTGCGAAATGCCCAGTACATCACTGGGGCCAAGCTTCCTGCCATCCAGGACCTACACAATAGATGGTGTCAGAGGAAAGCCCTTACAATTGTCAGAGACTCCACTCACCCAAGTTATAGACTGTTCTCTCTGCTACCGCACTGCAAATGGTAACAGAGCTCCATGTCTAGGACCAAAAGGCTCCTCAACAGAAAGAAAGGAGGACTCTTCATATAATTGATACCTTTATTAGTATGGCATGTTCAATAGGCTCCTCAACAGCTTCTACCCCCAAGTCATAAGACTGCTGAACAATTAATAAAATCGCCACCGGCCAATTTACATTGACACACACCCCTCCCCCTCCTTTTTTTTTACACTGCTGCTACCTACTGTTTATTATCTATGCACCCCCACCAACATGTACAAATTACCTCAACTAACCTGTACCCCTGCACAATGACTCTGTACCGGTGCCCCTTGTATAGAGCCTCGTTATTGTTATTCTTATTGTGTTACCTTTTATTATACATTTTATTTTAGTCTACTTGGTAAATATTTTCTTAACTCTTTTGAACTGCACTGTTGGTTAAGGGCTTGTAAGTAAGCATTTCATGGCAAAGTCTACACATGTTGTGTTCGGCACATGTGACAAATCAAGTTTGATTTGATACACATTTATTTTCTCTTATGGTGGAAAAATGCAAGATGATGTTATAATAGTTTAATTGCATCAAATGGTTGTTTTACGCAAATGAATAGAGGATTCTTATAACTATTGTGTGTGTGTTCTACTGAGGATGGGCCTCTGGGAAATAACACTGACAGGAGATTTACAATGTCTTTTGGGTGATAAAACCTAAAGAACATTCCAGAGCATGAGTTAATGTTTCTGTTCTATATCGTACCAGGGAGACATGGCTCCAGTATGGAGTTGTGGGCCCAGACACTGGTCTCTACTGTACACAATGAAAATTGTTGATACAGCAGATACTGTCTGCTATGAATTATAGGTGCCTTTCATACAAATCTTAACCTTGTGACCCATTCTATACATCTGTTTGTCATGTAGATTGAAAAGGGTGTGTCTTTGCTATAAAATACCTGCCATCATTAACGTAGAGCAGTCAATCAATTAACTTTATATGTGTGTGTTGTTTTGACCTGCTCCCTTATTAATAAGTGAATAAATATTTAGTTTAAGCATAACTCTGACTTGTGTGATAAGTTTGTCTGTCCTCATTTGATAGTAAAGAAAATAATCACCACACTCTTCATTATCTCCTCTCTCTAAACTGAAGAACCCATTATTTATTTCTGAGGGCATTTGGTTTGATAATGATGCTCTCCAAATATATTTGAAACAAGGATATTCCCTTTCACCTCAACCCACCTCACTTAACTCTCAACTAGGGCAGTACAGAGGTCAATCTGTCTCAGCTGATGGCATATGAGACAACCTATCCAGTGATACAGAGAATCGACAGAGCTAGGGGCTTGCAGGGCAACGGAAACGTCCGCTTGTCTGAGACCTTGTATGGGACTTGCGTACAACCTTGTCCTGCCTGGGGAGTGTCATCATGCCTGGGAAGTGTCATCGTACCAGAGGAGTGTCCCAGACCCGGGCTGACTAACCCAGGCATGACTGTCACTGACTTATAGCTGTACTGAGGGGCATGTGCTGCTTGCCAGATGAAGGTAGTAAATTCATTTTCATATTGGAGGAGAACAGACTGAAGGGCTATTTGACCTTTGACCTCACCAAACGGATGCAATCTCTGTCCTCAACATTCTGTATCCTTCCGAGGGGCTCGCTCTAAAGCAAGAACGTCTGTCTGTCTGTCTCCGAAAGCACTAGTGTTAATTAGGACTAATTCAGGTATATGAAAGCCCAGATCTCCGTTTGCTTTTTAACTTAATTAAGAAGAATAAAATAATTAGATGCAACCCACAAAATGTATATATATTTTTTAAATCACCTTAAACCTCCGGATGGTTTGTCTGTATACTTCCATACAATATAGAGTAGACTTCTATATTGGAATTATTAAAGTATATTTATCGATTGTATGTATGTACCTGCTGTACCATTCCTACTCGTGTTTTTGGAGCTGTGTGAATCCTGGGGTTGCGTCTTGCGCAGACAACACTCTAATACATTCTTGTGGAACTGACACGTTATTTACCCTCAGAGTGATGTTGCCCGGCCTGGGCTGCCGTATTCTCACATATCCCCCCTCTGCCAGGCATGTGTGTGCTCACCCATGAGGGAGACATCATACTCAATCAGGAACAGGGCTTCCTGGCTACACTGCATCAGCATAGTCAGAGCGTCAGCATGCTTCTCTCGGTGTAAGGGCTTCCCGCCTATGCTCAGCACACGGTCACCAGCCTTCAGTGTGCCCTCTCTGGTAAAGAGATGGGGGGGGGGCATTGAAAAAAGAGAGAAAGGAGAGAGAGGAGAGAGAAAGTGTAAATGTAAAGGAGGGCAGTGAATATAGGCACTCAGTCCACACAGGCACATCAGATGGCCATCTTTATGTTTGCTGTCTCTGGGGGAAAAAATTACAATTTCAAAAGGAAAGAAAGGGGAAGAAGGGGGTGTTTTGTACTCTCTCTGGTAAAAGAGAGATTCTATCTCTGGCCTTTCAGGAAATGAACAAACATAATTAATATCAATATATTCTCTTATGGTGTACACTATACTCACCATGTCACTGCTTGCTATACAAAAGTCATGTTGCCCTCAATATTCTGAGAAATCTTGGAACAGTGCAGTACAGCATTCAGTTAGCTAGCCCCTAGCCTTAGGATGAAGCTTGCCCTTTATACTGTGAATGTGGATTTAACATTAATGCATGACTACTGCATTTCCATAGGTCTTTGAGGCAACGTGCATCCCTACATCTTTTCAATAGCATTTGCATTGAAACAAATGGCAAAGGAGCAAACCAGGGTCAGCAAGCTATAAAGATTGCATACAGATCCATACACTGACTGAAATCAAGGCACTCCAGAGCATTTTAAATCACTTACTCAGTGTTATTTCTAGGCATAAGTAAGTCAGTCAGGGTCTCAACTCACTGTTAGTTCGGATAGTAGAATATACAATGTGCAATTTTGAAATTTGGTAATAAATCAGCAGTTTTCCTATTGGTATGTCAGTCACTGACAGGCATTCAATTAGCCCATGTCAGCTAACATTTTATAGATTGCATGACCAAATTACTGACTGGAAGGCAAGGCACTGGCACAGGGGCCCCGACCTCCGGGGGGCCCCATTGATTTTGTTCGTCACGCTCACTCATATCATATGAACATGGCGTAAGTCATGGCAAAATGTGTAGAATTGCAGGAAATTTGCTTTAAAACAAACATTTCCTCTCAATCCCATGGCAAAATGTTTAGAACTGCAGGAACATTTGCTTTAAACTGCAATTTCTTCTCTCAACTCCAAATTAAAAGATGGTGCTGCAGTGGATAACGGCCGTTTCATGAGCTCCTGACCAATTCTGCTATTTTGTGTTAATTTATGCTGATCTTAGCATTTTTACATAATGTCTCCGCCATCTTTTCCTATGATCGAAAAAAGCTTTTGGACATCAGAACAGCGATCACTAATCTTGATTTGGATGAAGAGCTCTACTACAACAAGTCACAGCTTTCCTGTTTATGCCGGACCAGACCCTAATTAATGGGACTGGAAAGAGGAAGCGGCGCCGAAAAAGAGGCAGGCTGCCTCCTAACGAGTTTATGTCTGCGCACAAATAGACCGCCATTGCCCTCTGTTCTGCTGGGGAATGTGAAGTTACTGGAGAACAAACTGGATGAACTCCGTTCGAGACTATCCTATCAACAGGACCTGAAGAACTGTAATATTCTATGCTTCTCAGAGTCTTGGCTGAACAAGGACATGGATAATGTATATCTTGCGTGTTTCTATATGCATCGTCTAGACTGGGTGGCAACCTTGGGTAAAAACTCAAACAGGAGGAACCAGTGTGGTTCAGTATGGAAATGGACAGATAAAGCAGATGTTAAGTTACAGGACAGTTTCACTAGCACAGACTGGAATATGTTCCGTGAGTCACCGGCTTCATACAGTAACTGCATCGACAACGTCGTCCCCACAGTGACCATACGTACATAACCCAACCACAAGCCTTGGATTACAGGCAACATCTGCACTGAGCTAAAGGCTAGAGCTGCCTCTTTCAAAGAGCGGGACACTAATCTGGACGCTTATAAGAAATCGCGCTACGACGAGCCATCAAAACAGGCAAAGCGTCAATACAGGACTAAGATTAAATCCTACTACACCGGCTCTGATTCTCGTCGGATGTGGCATGGCTTGCAAACTACCACAGATTACAAAGGGAAACCCAGCTGCGAGCCTACCAGACAAGCTAAATACCTATGCTCACTTCGAGGCAAACACTGAATCATGCATGAGATCACCAGCTGTTCCGACGACTATGTGATCTCGCTCTTCGTAGCTGATATGAGTAAGACCTTTAAATAGGTTAACATTCACAAGGCCGCAGGGCCAGACGGATTACCAGGATGCGTACTCAAAGCATGCGCTTTGAGCATGCGCATGATCAAGGACATCAACCACCCGAGCCACTGCCTGTTCACCCCGCTATTATCCAGAAGGCGAGGTCAGTACAGGTGCATCAAAGCTGGGACCGAGAGACTGAAAAACAGCTTCTATCTCAAGGCCATCAGACTGCTAAATAGCCATCTCCAGCACATCAGAGGCTGCTGCCTGTAGACATAGATTAGGAATCACTGGACACTTTATAGAAATGAAACACGAGCCACTTTAATAATGTCTCTGTATCTAGCATTACTCATCTCATATGTATAAACTGTACTCTATACTATGCCACTGTATCTTAGTCCAATGCCGCTCTGACATACTTGTATATACATATATTCTTAATCCATTCCTTAATTAGATTTACGTTTATTTTGGGTAGAAGTTGTAAAACTGTTAGATATTACTTGATAGATATTACTGCACTGTCGGAGCAAGAAGCACAAGCATTTCACTACACCCGCAGTAGCATCTGTTATCTGCCAATAACATTTCATTTGATCAGCTTCTTCACTGACATTTTCCACCTCTCCCTGATCCCAGTCTGTAATACATATAGTACATGTTTGAACATAATAAAATAATAAATATAAATAAAATAATAATAATAAAATATAAAAAAATAAAAATCCAAACGTTTCAAGCAGACTACCATAGTCCCTGTGCCCAAGAAGGTAAGGTAACCTGTCTAAATGACTATCGCCCCATAGCACTCACATATGTAGCCATGAAATGCTTTTAAAGGCTGGTCATGGCTCACATCAACACCATCATTAAGTAAGATCAGAGACCTGGCAGTGTGGTGCCAGGACAACAACCTTTCCCTCAACTTCAGCAAGACAAAGGAGCTGATAGTGGACTACAGGTAACGGCGGGCTGAGCACGCCCCCATCCAGATCGGTGGGTTTGTTGTGGAGCGGGTCGAGAGCGTTCCTCATGTCCACATGACTAAGGATTTTTATTTTATTATAAAACAAATTATTATTATTATTGTATTGAATATCCGAAACATACAATGTTGTTGCAGTGAAGACGCTCAACAACTACAACACACCAGTCATCCAACAGACTCCCATTCAGAGTGACACACAGAAGCATCCAGGGTCAATGCCCTGCTCAAGGACATGTTGACAGATCTCCCACCAGGCCAAAAAACATGAACCAGAACCCTCCAAGATCCCCCACAGTTCCCTAATAGCTGCCTCTCAACCATTCGAGACGCCTCCCACAGTCCACCACCCCCCAAAAAGAAAAAGAAAAATACAATTAATTCCATTCTCCACCCCAAGAACCCTACAAAGCACCAACAACCAAGAAAAAGACAGAAGAAAACAGCAAACAACAAAAGCAAAAAAATTGTTAAAATAAAAAATACAATCTAAATAAGGACATCAAGGACGACTAAAATCAGAACAGCAATGCCAAATGTACAGTATATGTTTGTATGCATGTCTGGCACTATTACATGTATGTGTGTGTGTTCTTGTATAAGTTTATTTGAATGAGAGTGTGTGTATATAAATGTGTACAAACACCTGCACGGCATCAGCCTCAGGCAAACCGGCATTAGCTGTAAAAACACTGCCCTCAGTGTCATTCAAACATACTTTTTATTTTGCCTTTTTTAAACTTTTAGCTTTGACCATTATTTTATCTTCCGTACAGCACCTCAACTCGTCTCCAATTCCACATCCCAACCCTCAGCTCATCCCATCTACAGTTGACGTCGGAAGTTTACATACACTTAGGTTGGAGACATTAGAACACATTTTTCAACCACTCCACAAATGTCTTGTTAACAAACTATAGTTTTGGCAAGTCGGTTAGGACATCTACTTTGTGCATGACACAATTAATTTTTCCAAAAATTGTTTGCAGACGGATTATTTAACTTATAATTCACTGAATCACAATACCAGTGGGTCAGAAGTTTACATACACTAAGTTGACTGTGCCTTTTAAACAGCTTGTAAAATTCCAGAAATGTATGTCATGGCTTTAGAAGCTTCTGATAGGCTAATTGACATCATTTGAGTCAATTGGAGGTGTACCTGTGGATGTATTTCAAGGCTTACCTTCAAACTCAGTGCCTTTTTGCTTGACATCATGGGAAAATCAATAGAAATCAGCCAAGACCTCAGAAAACAATTTGGAGACCTCCACAAATCTGGTTCATCCTTGGGATCAATTTCCAAACGCCTGAAGGTACGATGTTCATCTGTACAAAGAATAGTACACAAGTATAACCTCTCTTGGTTAGGGGGAAGTATTTTGACATCCGGATGAAAAGCGTGCCCAAAGTAAACTGCCTGTTACTCAGGCCCAGAAGCTAATATATGCATACATGGATAGAAAACACTAAAGTTTCTAAAACTGTTAAAATAATGTATGTGAGTATAACAGAACTGATTTGGCAGGCAAAACCCAGAGGAAAAACCATCCAGGGAAAAGAAAAATGTAGGTCTTAGGATTTTCCAATGGTTTTCTATGCGATACCCTTATTATTAGGAAACTGGTTGCAGTTACTATGGCTTCCACTAGATGTCAACAGTCTTTAGAAGTTGTTCTATGTTTTTCTTTGAGAAATGAAGAAGTAGTCCTATTCATTGGAAGTCTCACTCCAGATGGACTCTACTGTTTTGGTGCGTGTGAACAGGAACGCCCTCCATGTTGTTTTTATCCGGTATTAGAAACAATTTATTCCGTCATAAATTTTATCGATTATTTACCTTTTAGGGTACCGGAGGTTGGATTAGGAACATTGTTCGAAATGTTTGGACCAAGTTTACAGGTAACTTATTAGATACTTTGTAGGCATGTTGGGCGAGTTGAAACCGGTGTATTTCTGAATCAAACGTGCCAAATAAATTGACATGTTTGGGACATAAAGAAGGACATTATTGAACAAACGGACCATTTGTGATGTTTCTGGGACATTTTGGAGTACCATCAGAAGACGATCTTCAAAGGTAAGTCATTAATTATATCGCTATTCTGACTTTTGTGTCGCACTTGCCTGGTTGAAAAATGATTTTCATGTGTTTGTATGCGGGGCGCTGTCCTCAGAAAATCTCATGGTATACTTTCGCCGTGAAGCCTTTTTGAAATCTGACACAGCGGCTGGATTAACAAGAAGTTAAGCTTTACTTTGATGTATAACACATATATTTTCAAGATTGTTCAATATTTGAATTTAGTATTTTGAATTTTGCACTCTGCAATTTCACGGGATGTTGGCCAGGTGGGACGTTACCATCCCACCCGCCCATAAGAAGATAAACACCATGGAACCACGCAGCTGTCAAACCGCTCAGGAAGGAGACGCATTCTGTCTCCTAGAGATGAACGTACTTTAGTGATGAAAAGTGCAAATCAATCCCAGAACAACAGCAAAGGACCTTGTGAAGATGCTGGAGGAAACAGGTACACAAGTATCTATATCCAGAGTAAAACGAGTCCTATATCGACATAACCTGAAAGGCCACTCAGCAAGGAAGAAGCCACTGCTCCAAAACCACCATAAAAAAATCCAGACTACGGTTTGCAACTGCACATGGGGACAAAGATCGTACTTTTTGGAGATGAGTCTGATGAGTCTGATGAGACAAAAATAGAACTGTTTGGCCATATCGTTGTGTTTGGAGGAAAAAGGGGAGGCTTGCAAGCCGAAGAACACCATCCCAACTGTGAGGCACGGAGGTGGCCGCATCATGTTGAGGGGGTGCTTTGCTGCAGGAGGGACTGGTGTACCACACAAAATAGATGGCGTCATGAGAAAGGCAAATTATGTGGATATATTGAAGAAACATCTCAAGACATCAGTCAGGAAGTTAAAGCTTGGTCGCAAATGTGTCTTCCAAGTGGACTTGAAGCATACTTGAAGCATACTTCAAAAGTTGTGGCAAAATGGCTTAAGGACAACAAAGTCAAGATATTGGAGTGGCCATCACAAAACCCTGACCTCAATCCTATAGAAAATCTGTGGGCAGATCTGAAAAAGCGTGTGCGAGCAAGGAGGCCTACAAACCTGACTCAAACCAGCTCTGTCAGGAGGAATGGGCCAAAATTCACCCAACTTATTGTGGGAAGCTTGTGGAACGCTACCCAAAATGTTTGACCCATCTTAAACAATTTAAAGGCAATGCTTCCAAATACTAATTGAGTGTATGTAAACTTCTGACCCACTAGGAATGTGATGAAAGAAATGAAAGCTGAAATAAATCATTATCTCTGCTATTATTCTGACATTTCACATTTTTTAAAGAAAGTGGTGATCCTAACTAACGTAAGACAGTGAATTTATACAAGGATTAAATGTCAGGAATTGTGAAAAACTGAGTTTAAATATATTTGTCTAAGGTGTATGTAAACGTCCGACTTCAACTGTATCTCTGCTGGCCACCCTCCTCGGGTTTCAACGCAACACATATCTTTCAACTATGTTGTGATGTTTAACTTACAATTTCAATCCATCTAATTAAATAGGATCCACAGATTTCGAGTTGAAGATAAAATCTTTTACGAAGAGCATTAGTATATTAGTAATTTACTGACTCGGTCTCTCCAGATATCCTAACAGTACTATTTCTAGGGTCAGTTTTAGATCAATGCTATGCATTTTCAGCCATTCCTGAACCTGAGACCAGAAACAGGGTACCTGAGGGCAATACCAAAATAAATGGTCTATTGATTCTGTTATCCTCACAACAAAATCTGCAGAGCTTTGATGATTATATGCCCCAAATTTTCAACATTGTGTTGGTGACAAGAATTCTATATAATCATTTTAGCTGAAAAGCACAAAGTCTTGAATGTTGCGATGCTTTATATATCAACTCATACACCCTGTACCATGGAATCAGTACATAAGAAATCTCTTCCCAACTATTTTGCAATGTGTATGGCACAGTTGTTAGCATCCTGGTCCTCAAATGAAACTGGTATACTATCCTATTTATGCTATTTTTATTCCTCTGCCAGATTTGATCCTTTATATAGGACAGACAGACCAGTTCCCTACCTCCTCCCGCTGCCACCTGCCTCCTCCATTTTTTGGGGTAGTGCTGTAATCAATTGGTTGCACTCTTGAATTGAGCAAACCTTCCCGTACAATTGTTATAACTGTGCAAAATACCCTTTTCAAACATCTTTCCCATAAATACAAGTATTTTATCAACCAGCGCATTTGAGTTCAGCCATAATTATTGGTTGTAATATTTGTTCTATCTTTTCACGGGGATGAAATTGTAGCCAGCTCTGCAATGCTTGTTTGAAAAGGAGTGACACTTTGAAAAAAGTGTAATTTTCAATTAATCGAAAATGAGACATGGCAGTCTGCAAAAAGGCCATTTTTAAACAATGGATGAGCTTTTCTTAGTAATCTACTTGAGAACCATTTTGGGTTCAAGTAAAACATTTGAATAAGTGAAGCTTTTAGAGAGAGGTTTAGTGCTTTTATATTTAAGAATCTCAACCCACCCAATTCATATTCATGATATAGATAGGCACGCTTTATTTTGTCTGGTTTAGCGTCCCAGATGAAGTGAAATATATTTTGCTCATATGATTTGAAAAACGAATAATCAGGAGTAGGCAGCACCATAAGTAAGTGAGTAGACTGAGATATGACTAAGGAGTTAATCAGGGCAATTTTTCCATAAATAGACAGGTATTTACCTCGCCATGGTTGCAGGATCATGTCTATTTTTACAAGTTTTCTATTGAAATGTATTGTGGAGAGCTTATTTTTTATCTTTTGTGATATGAATACCAAGTATGTCTACTTCACCATCAGCCCATTTTATAGGTAAACTGCAAAGTAATGTTAGTTGTATTTTTTAAAGATCCAATACGTAATATTGTATACTTATCATAATTAGGTTTTATTCCAGAGAGCACCGAAAAGTTATCTAGATCTTCAATGAGACATTGCAGGAATCTAGCTTGTGGACTTAATATAAAACTTGAGTCATTGGCACCTGTGCTTTAAGCCTTGGATTTCTAATCCTCTAATGTTGTTGTTGGATCTGATTTTAATTGGTAGCATTTCGATGGCCATAACGAATAGATATGGTGACAGTGGACACCCTTGTTAAACTCCTCTTGACAATTCAAAACTCTGAGAAGTAGCCGTTATTTACTATTTTACACCTGGGGCTGCTATACATTATTTTTTACCCATTTTATAAGAGAATCACCGACATTTTTAAAAATCCAGGCATTTATAAATAAAATCCAATCTTACTTTATCAAATGCCTTTTCAAAATCCGCCATAAATATCAGGCCTGGCTTCTTAGATGTTTCATGATGTTCTATTATTTAAAAAATGTAAAAAACCTGTAAAAAACCTGTCTGATCAGGATGAACAATACCTGGTGAAACCCTTTTAATTCTAGGTGCTATGCATTTTGCATCACAACTTTGAAGAGTAAGGGGCCTCCAATTTTTTTGTTGTTACAGACTGGGTCTTTATATTTGCCATCTGGGTCTTGTTTTAATAATAGAGAAATCAGACCTTCCTGCGGAGTACCTGACAAACCATTTATATATGAGTAGTTAAAACAACTTAGCAATGGCGCTTTTAGTATACAATGCTTATTTTCCACCATAATTTGCAAATAAATTCATTAAAAATCCTACAATGTGATTTTCTGGATTTGTTTTCTCATTTTGTCTGTCATAGTTGAAGTGTACCTATGATGAAAATTACAGGCCTATCTCATCTTTTTAAGTGGGAGAACTTGCACAATTGGTGTCTGACTAAATACTTTTTTGCCCCACTGTATAAACTTATAGACAAATAAATAAAAAAGATAGACAAACAATAAACATATTAAATTATAAAACTGTTCGACAAGAGAGTGTGACACAGCACAGGCAATGACAAAGATCATTAGCACCATTAGTACCAGCATTAGAAGTCACTACAATAATATACAGCTCTGGGAAAAATTAAGAGACCAGTCCAAATTAAGAGACCAGTCCAAATTAAGAGACCATTCTTAATTTTTTCCAGAGCTGTATTAATGTATCCTACTGATACACTAATGATAGTGAGTATGATAATAGAGTCTTTTCTTTACAAAGGAAGCAGCAGCAGCACTAGAAAGGTGGAGAAGGAAGCAGCAGCAGCACTAGAGATGTGGAGAAGGAAGCAGCAGCACTAGAGAGGTGGAGAAGGAAGCAGCACTAGAGAGGTGGAGAAGGAAGCAGCAGCAGCACTAGAGAGGTGGAGAAGGAAGCAGCAGCAGCACTAGAGAGGTGGAGAAGGAAGCAGCAGCAGCATTAGAGAGGTGGAGAAGGAAGCAGCAGCAGCATTAGAGAGGTGGAGAAGGAAGCAGCAGCAGCATTAGAGAGGTGGAGAAGGAAGCAGCAGCAGCAGTAGAGATGTGGAGAAGGAAGCAGCAGCAGCACTAGAAAGGTGGAGAAGGAAGCAGTAGTAGCACTAGAAAGGTGGAGAAGGAAGCAGCAGCAGCACTAGAGAGGTGGAGAAGGAAGCAGCAGCAGCACTAGAAAGGTGGAGAAGGAAGCAGTAGCAGCACTAGAAAGGTGGAGAAGGAAGCAGCAGCAGCACTAGAGAGGTGGAGAAGGAAACAGCAGCAGCACTAGAGAGGTGGAGAAGGAAGCAGCAGCAGCACTAGAAAGGTGGAGAAGGAAGCAGCAGCAGCACTAGAAAGGTGGAGAAGGAAGCAGCAGCAGCACTAGAGAGGTGAGAAGGAAGCAGCAGCAACACTAGAAAGGTGGAGAAGGAAGCAGCAGCAGCACTAGAGAGGTGGAGAAGGAAGCAGCAGCAGCACTAGAGAGGTGGAGAAGGAAGCAGCAGCAGCACTAGAGAGGTGGAGAAGGAAGCAGCAGCAGCACTAGAGAGGTGGAGAAGGAAGCAGCAGCAGCACTAGAGCTTCAGGTGCTCCTACAGAACTGGAGATGGTGGTCATATCAGAGTCAGACTCAGAGCAGGAACCTTCAGGTACAACTTCAGAGCACAAACCTAAACATGTAGGCTATGATTTCAGATTAATATGTGCTTTATTTATGAGATTATCAGTAGGACTGTAATTGGGGACATACAATCAATGACTGCACAAGTAATACAAGTTTAAATTGAGGTTATCTACAATGTTAATCTCATTCTGCAGAGCAACCAGATGTGCAGAGAGAGAGAGAGAGAGTTTCAGAGCCCAGTACAGGGAAATAGAAAGGGACAGTGAAAGCACTGAAACTACATTTGATTATTTTTCCTGTCCTCAGTCCAAGGACTTTGACTTATTTGTTCAGTACCACCCAAAACAAACTCCTCAAAAGAGTTATTCCCAATGTATTCCACTCCAAAGACGTCACAAACAGACTGACATATAATGAAGTAACTCACACCTTGTTCTGCTCAGTATGTCTTGCATTTGCAAAACCTTCAACCAGTGATAGGGCATTTGTCAAAGGAGGCATGCAGGCCTGGAAACATGCCCATCAGAGAGTACAGGAACATGAGAGAAGCAAGACCCATAGAGAAAGTTCAGAAGCCTTTTTCCTCAGAGCCAGCAAAGCAGACATCCGTACCCTTCTGAGTGATAAGCAAATGTCAGTTCAACGAGACCAGGCCAGAAAGAGGAAACAAGTTATGGAACGTGTGATTGATGTATTTAAAGTTCTTGGTAAATGTGGGTTTAGCTACAGAGAACACAGACACAAAACTGCATATAACTTGAAAACATGGCCTTCAATCATGGCAAATATCTTGAGCTTATATTGTTGCTAAGCAAATATGACGTCTGCCTACAAGAGCATGTTAGTGATTGCATTGAGAAGAGCAAGAAGCAGATGGGAAGTAAAGGAAGAGGGTCCTTGGTAACATCCAAAACAACAGCAAATAAAGTAATTGAAGTCATCAGAATGTTGATTCAGCAGACAATTGCTGTTGCATTGAGAAAGGCAGGGATGTTCTCAATACAAATGGACATAACACAGGATTTAACATCCAAAGACCAGTGTGCAGTAGGTCTGTGATATGTCACTGATGTTGTCCATGTGAGACTCATTGCGGTAATTGTGAGTCATCAACTGGACAGTACTTTGTGGACCTTGTGAAACAGACCCTTGAAGATGGACATAGATATCAAACAGTGTGTTGGTAATGCAACAGACGGAGCAGCTAATATGCAGGGACTGTACAGGGGCTTCTCTGCGTCGCTCACAGGAGAGTCTCCTAACCAAGTACACATAAGGTGTTACTCACATGTCCTCAACCTTGTGCTAACCTACACCACTGGGGTTGTTATGGCAAGTGAATCCCTTTCCTCACTACTGAATGACATTACAGTGTTCGTTCGAGATTCCTACAAGCACAGGAAGCTATGGGAGGAAACCAGTGAGGACAGGAGACACAGATGGCTTGATGTAATTGGTGAAACACGCTGGTGGGCCAAAGACAAGGCCTTGAGGAATGTATTTGGAAGCTTTGCAAAGCCTGACCATGCACTTTACGCGGATGAGGTCATCACTATGGAAAGAATTGAACAGGATGTGACCATAAAACCTGCCATCCGAAGCAAGGTCCAAGGGTACAAGGATGCTCTCCTAAAGTATGAAACCATACTTACAGCTGAGGTTTTTCTCAGCATTTTTGAGCAGACGTCCCCTCTCTCTAAATACTTGCAAACAAGTGGCATGGAAGTAACTCACACCATGTTCTGCTCAGTATGTCTTGCATTTGCAAAACCTTCAACCAGTGATAGGGCATTTGTCAAAGGAGGCATGCAGGCCTGGAAACATGCCCATCAGAGAGTACAGGAACATGAGAGAAGCAAGACCCATAGAGAAAGCCAAAAAAACAATTTGAACTTCTACTTTAAAAATCCACCTCTCTAAAAACAAGTCTCTCACCGTTGCCGCCTGCTATAAACCACCCTCTGCCCCCAGCTGTGCTCTGGACACCATATGTGAACTGATTGCCCCCCATCTATCTTCAGAGCTTGTGCTGCTAGGCGACCTAAACTGGAACATGCTTAACACCCCAGCCATCCTACAATCTAAACTTGATGCCCTCAACCTCACACAAATTATCAATGAACCTACCAGGTACCTCCCCAAAGCCTTAAACACGGGCACCCTCATAGATATCATCCTAACCAACTTGCCCTCTAAATACACCTCTGCTGTTTTCAACCAAGATCTCAGCGATCACTGCCTCATTGCCTGCATCCGTAATGGGTCAGCGGTCAAACGACCTCCACTCATCACTGTAAAACGCTCCCTGAAACACTTCAGCGAGCAGGCCTTTCTAATCGACCTGGCCGGGGTATCCTGGAAGGATATTGATCTCATCCCGTCAGTAGAGGATGCCTGGATATTTTTTTTAAATGCCTTCCTAACCATCTTATATAAACATGCCCCATTCAAGAGATTTAGAACCAGGAACAGATATAGCCCTTGGTTCTCCCCAGACCTGACTGCCCTTAACCAACACAAAAACATCCTATGGCGTTCTGCATTATAGCATCGAACAGCCCCCGTGATATGCAGCTGTTCAGGGAAGCTAGAAACCATTATACACAGGCAGTTAGAAAAGCCAAGGCTAGCTTTTTCAAGCTGAAATTTGCTTCCTGCAACACTAACTCAAAAAAGTTCTGGCACACTGTAAAGTCCATGGAGAATAAGAACACCTCCTCCCAGCTGCCCACTGCACTGAAGATAGGAAACACTGTCACCACTGATAAATCCACCATAATTGAGAATTTCAATAAGCATTTTTCTACGGCTGGCTATGCTTTCCACCTGGCTACTCCTACCCCGGTCAACAGCACTGCACCCGCCACAGCAACTCGCCCAAGCCTTCCCCATTTCTCCTTCTCCCAAATCCGTTCAGCTGATGTTCTGAATGAGCTGCAAAATCGGGACCCCTACAAATCAGCCGGGCTAGACAATCTGGACCCTTTCTTTCTAAAATTATCTGCCGAAATTGTTGCCACCCCTATTACTAGCCTGTTCAACCTCTCTTTCGTGTCGTCTGAGATTCCCAAAGATTGGAAAGCAGCTGCGGTCATCCCCCTCTTCAAAGGGAGGGACACTCTTGACCCAAACTGCTACAGACCTATATCTATCCTACCATGCCTTTCTAAGGTCTTCGAAAGCCAAGTCAACAAATAGATTACCGACCATTTCGAATATCACCATACCTTCTCTGCTATGCAATCTGGTTTCAGAGCTGGTCATGGGTGCACCTCAGCCACGCTCAAGGTCCTAAATGATATCTTAACCGCCATCGATAAGAAACATTACTGTGCAGCCGTATTCATTGATCTGGCCAAGGCTTTCGACTCTGTCAAATCACCACATCCTCATCGGCAGACTCGACAGCCTTGGTTTCTCAAATGATTGCCTCGCCTGGTTCACCAACTACTTCTCTGATAGAGTTCAGTGTGTCAAATCGGAGGGCCTGCTGTCCGGACCTCTGGCAGTCTCTATGGGGGTGCCACAGGGTTCAAATCTTGGACCGACTCTCTTCTCTGTATACATCAATGAGGTCGCTCTTGCTGCTGGTGAGTCTCTGATCCACCTCTACGCAGACGACACCATTCTGTATACTTCTGGCCCTTCTTTGGACACTGTGTTAACAACCCTCCAGGCAAGCTTCAATGCCATACAACTCTCCTTCCTTGGCCTCCAATTGCTCTTAAATACAAGTAAAACTAAATGCATGCTCTTCAACCGATCGCTACATGCACCTACCCGCCTGTCCAACATCACTACTCTGGACGGCTCTGACTTACGTGGAGAACTACAAATACTTAGGTGTCTGGTTAGACTGTAAACTCTCCTTCCAGACCCATATCAAACATCTCCAATCCAAAGTTAAATCTAGAATTGGCTTCCTATTTCGCAACAAAGCATCCTTCACTCATGCTGCCAAACATACCCTTGTAAAACTGACCATCCTACCAATCCTCGACTTTGGCGATGTCATTTACAAAATAGCCTCCAATACCCTACTCAACAAATTGGATGCAGTCTATCACAGTGCAATCCGTTTTGTCACCAAAGCCCCATATACTACCCACCATTGCGACCTGTACGCTCTCGTTGGCTGGCCCTCGCTTCATACTCGTCGCCAAACCCACTGGCTCCATGTCATCTACAAGACCCTGCTAGGTAAAGTCCCCCCTTATCTCAGCTCGCTGGTCACTATAGCATCTCCCACCTGTAGCACACGCTCCAGCAGGTATATCTCTCTAGTCACCCCCAAAACCAATTCTTTCTTTGGCCGCCTCTCCTTCCAGTTCATTCCAGTCATTGGCAGCAGAGAACTACAATCTCCCTCACTAGCTTTAAGCACCAACTGTCAGAGCAGCTCACAGATTACTGCACCTCTACATAGCTCACCTATAATTTAGCCCAAACAACTACCTCTTTCCCTACTGTATTTAATTAATTAATTTATTTTGCTCCTTTGCACCCCATTATTTTTATTTCTACTTTGCACATTCTTCCATTGCAAATCTACCATTCCAGTGTTTTACTTGCTATATTGTATTTACTTTGCCACCATGGCCTTTTTTGCCTTTACCTCCCTTATCTCACCTCATTTGCTCACATCGTATATAGACTTGTTTATACTGTATTATTGACTGTATGTTTGTTTTACTCCATGTGTAACTCTGTGTCGTTTTATCTGTCGAACTGCTTTGCTTTATCTTGGACAGGTCGTAAATGAGAACTTGTTCTCAACTTGCCTACCTGGTTAAATAAAGGTAAAATAAATAAAATAAAAATATCGTAACAGCACCGCACTTGGTGACGGGAACGGAGGATAACCTGAGAAAGTGTGCCCGAGACTTTGAGGGTGTGAAGAGGGCAGCAGATGACTTTGTTGAGTGGGCCAATGGCATTCTGGAGGAGCAGCAAGACTGTGATGCCGAAGCTCAGACTGCTCTCCCAGAGAAGAGAACAACAACAGGAAAAAGAAGAGAAAACCAGGTGAGTTGGAAGAAGACGAGCCCATTGCTAATGCAGACATGGATTACAAAATCAAGTTCCACAATGTGGTACTGGACACTGTTGTTGAAAGTATTCACTGCCGATATGCAGCAAATGCAGCGCTGTGTGCAGATGTCTCCTGCATGAATCCAAAGCATTTTCCTGAGATCAGAGAAAAGGGCCTTCCAAAGACAGCCATGAAGGAGCTCAGCAAATGCTTCCTGGAAATTGATGAACGTGCAACTGTTGAGGCATTCAGCCTTGCACAACAGTGGGAAAGACTGAAACAGTCAGCATTGGAGGAGTACAACACCAGGTCCGCCGCCGCCAGTGATGAAGGCTTTGAGGATCCTGATGAAAGTTTGGAGTTGGTGAGCAGAAATTGTTCCACATGTAAAAACTGCCCGATATGCTGCTACCTTCTCCTGTCTCAGTACAATCTGCTCACAGATGCTTATCACATGATTGATTTGGGCTACAAGCTCCACCTTACCCTATCCATCACTCAGGTGACCTTCTCCACCCTGAAATTCATGAAGAACCGCCAAAGAATCTCCCTCACTCAAGAGATCCTTGAAGCGTTCCTTTTGATGGCAACAGAGAAGGAGATTCTTATGGGACTTGACAAAGATGACATCATTGACAAGATGGCAGAGAGCAGTGAGTTAGCACGCCGCCTACTGGTTTACTAGTGGTAATTACTTCCTGGTTACTCTGAAGTTGCTATGCTATGACTCCTTGACAGGCTGACAAGGGTGAAAGAACATTTGCTGTGAGTTAAAGCTTTTGTACAGAGGCATGTTTTTTGGACTTTCATATTATACATGCAGTTATGAAGCCAATGTTCAATTTCATTGACTCAGTGTATAGAAGTGTTTATTTTTGTGCTGTTTGCTATATGGACACAAGTGAGTGAACATTGTAATCTAAACAATTTTGTAGAGGAGTGCTTTTTCGACTTTTGTATTATACTTACATTGTTGTAGCTTATGCTCAAGTTCAGTGGATGTGTGTGTGTGAAGTTTTTTGATACTTTTGATATGCTTGAACATAAAGATAATCATTTGAACATTTGAGCTAACTCTGTATATCTCATTCTCTTTTTAAAAAGTGTAGGCTAATTGTTTTGTGTGTCTAGCCTTGTACATTTGTATGTGCTATGCTTGGTGTATTCTTAGTGAGTTTTTGAGGGTGCATCCATAGCCATAGCATACCTTGAGAACTCAGTGTTCAGATAGGCTACTTGTTGGTCAGTTCCAAATGTTTGTATTTTGTAATGTGGATCACTTTCATCCCAGATGAACAAAGTGGCCAAATGTAAAACTAGTTTGGTACCTGTTACACAACAAACAGGGTTAGCCTACAAAATTAGCTTTCTGGAGGTTTGCGTGAACAGGGTGCCCTGGGAAGGAGTCAAATTCTCAGCCTGAATTATTGTTTCAGTCCATCCCTGACCTCCTCACACAACTTTTCCAGTGTTGCATGGATTCCAGCCAGAACACTAGCCTCAACTTTAACGGTGAGTCAATCGTCCGTGTCTATAGATTAATCTGTTTTTCTTTTTTTGGGGGGGGTAAAGGTAGTCGGCTGCTGTTATCTCAGGTCGTAAATTCCTGGAGGAGACTCTCTTCCTCATGGCCAGACAGTATAGAAAGAGAAAAGGTTTCACAGCAGAACAAAGGAATTTCTTCCACGTCACAGAACTTGAGAACTGAACAATATTCATGTTCTGGAGAATGTATAAATGGTCGGTGAAGTAGCCAGCTACGAACTGGTCTATTTTGATACATTTTGTGAAACTCATGAGAGACGATACAGCCACATTACCATAACCCTGTTTATACAAGAGTCTTAGTTAGGAGTCTTGCATCTAATTGTTGTATAAAATGAATGAGTAAAGATGAAACTTTTTGTGAACTTATGTAATGTATTTTAAACTGTTTAATGAAAGGGAACCCTTTAAAGTTAACTAAGTCATTGGCCCGCCCCATGAGCACAGACATTGATCTGGCGTCATGGGACAGCCTTTTTCTGTTCTTCCAAATATAACCCCACCTTGGGAATTTATCTTCAGACCATGCTTCTCTCAATTACGAGAGGGCTAAGGTTTGAGTAGAGACCAGCTTACCTCGATAACCACGAGAGGGCTAAGGTTTCAGACCAGTACGTCATCACAGAGGGAGTTAAGGTTTGAGTAGATTGCTGAATCTCAACCATATCACGTGGTTAAACTCTAACGATACAGACAGAAAAAATTAATCTTTGATACTAATTACGAGTCTGCAGCTAGGAATTTGGTACGATTGAACGCAAAGACCGACAACCGCCGAAACATCTATTTCATCTAACAACATTGCTGAATGTTACTCTGAAATATCCATTCTAACCACGGCAGAGAGAGAGAGGGCGGACAAACTTTCACAAATGAGTTCATGTGCAAAGCATTTCAATTGTAATAATTATCTAGGGAAACTCCGTTATCATTTCCTTTATTTGTTTGTGCATTTCTGTGTTTATTTAGTTAGTTAATAAATAAATAAATAAATGATTGAGAATTGATGTATGGATGACTCATAGTTCGTGCAGATAACTAACAATTTACGACGTTTGGAATGAGACTAACGTGAGGTAAAGGATAATTCATTAATTAGAAGGAAAATTATAACTTTGTAATCTGAATATTTTCCTTGGTGCCCCGACTTCCTAGTTAATTACATCTACCTGATTAGTTAATCACATAATAATAATAATTACAGAGAATTGATTTGATAAACTAAACAGTCTTCAGTTTAATGATGCCAAAGACAACGCCTATTCCCCCTCAGGAGGCTGAAAATATTTGTTATGGACTTTCATATGGCTAAAGGTCAATCAGATTTGTGAACATGGTCCCTAGCTGTGTGTTGCCGCTCTCCATGTTGTCTGTAGCTTGTGAGGTGTGGAAACACTTTGTTGCTTTTATAAATTTTGACTAGCTGCTTTTTGTTCTATGCTGCTCTGTCTGTATGCTACGTCTAGCTTGTCCTATGTTGCTCTGTCTGTATGCTATGTCTTGCTTGTCCTATGTTGCTATGTCTTGCTTGTTCTATGTTGCTATTGTCTATATTGTAATTGTTTTTAATAACCTGCCCAGGGACTGCGGTTGAAAATTAGCCGGCTGGCTAAAACCGGCACTTTTACTGAAACGTTGATTAATGTGCACTGTCCCTGTAAAAATAAAAAATAAACTCAAACTCAACTCATATCCTCAAAAAGTTAAACAGATGCACCATTGAGAGCATCTTAACTGGATAGCCACCCCTTGGTATGGCAACTGCTTGGCATCCGATCACAAGGCACTACAGAGGGTAGTGCGTACGGCCCAGTACATCACTGGGGTCAAGCTCCCTGCCATCAATGACCTCTATATCAGCCAGTATCAGAGAAAGACCCCAAAGATTGCACCAAGTCTGGAACCAACAGGATCATGAACAGCTTCTACCCCCAAGCCATGAGACAAAATAGTTAACCAAATAGCTACTCAGACTATTTGAATTGATGCTCCCCTTTTCACTAATTATTTTGACTCATCACATACGCTGCTCCTACTGCTTATTATCTATCCTGTTGCCTATTCACTTTACCCCTACCTATATATATACACACATATCTACCTCAATTAACTCGTACCCCTGCACATCGACTCGGTACTGGTACACAGTGTACAGTTGAAGTCAGAGGTTTACATACACCTTAGCCAAATACATTTAAACTCAGTTTTTCACAATTCCTGACATTTAATCCTTATAAAATAAAATAAAATCCCTGTTTTAGGTCAGTTAGGATCACCACTTTATTTTAAGAATGTGAAAGGTCAGAATAGTAGGACTCGTTTTACTGTAGATATAGATACTTTGTACCGGTTTCCTCCATCATCTTCACAATGTCCTTTGCTGTTGTTCGGGGATTGATTTTCACTTTTCACACCAAGGTAAGTTCAACTCTAGGAGACAGAACGCGTCTCTTTCCTGAGCGGTGTGACGGCTGCATGGTCCCATGGTGTTATTACTTGCATACTATTGTTTGTTCAGGCGTTTGGAAATTAATCCCAAGGATGACTTGTGGAGGTCTACAATGTTTGGGCTGATTTCTTTTGATTTTCCCATGATGTCAAGCAAAGGAGCACTGAGTTTGAAGGTAGGCCTTGAAATACATCAACAGGTACACCTCATTTGAATCAAATGATGTCAATTAGCCTATCAGAAGCTTCTAAAGACATCTGGAATTTTCCAAGCTGTTTAAAGGCACAGTAAACTTAGTGTATGTAAACTTCTGACCCACTGGAATTGTGATACAGTGAATTATAAGTGAAATAAACAATTGTTGGAAAAATTACTTGTGCCATGCACAAAGTAGATGTCCTAACCGACTTGCCAAAACTATAGTTTGTTGACAAGAAATGTGTGGAGTGGTTGAAAAATGAGTGTTAATGACTCCAAAATATTATTTCTCAAATGCTTGGTAAACAACAGGTGTAAACTGTAAAGTTTACATACACTTCTGACTTAAACTGTATATAGCCAAGTTATTGTTACTCGTGCATTTATTCCTTGTGTTATTGTTTGTATAATTGTTTTCTCTGCACTGTTGGAAAGGGCCCGTAAGTAAACGTTTATTTGAAATGTGAATCACATGAAATGTGTTTTAAAACTGCTAAAATGGCTAAATGTGTAGAATTGCAGAAAATGCCCTTTAAAGCTTCACCTTTTTCTCTGCGCCACCAAGAGGGGAACCCCTAAATTGCCAGTGAGTTGTGAGAGGCCCCCAACAAAATCTTGCTTAGAGCCCCCAAAATGATAGAAACATCCTTGCGCTTACTAATGTGAAATACTCATGAGGGTATAAGCATGTGTGCACGCACACAGTCTTATCTCTTCTGCATGTCTTTACCGATCAGCTGGACCCCCATGCCGTACGTAGGTCACTACCAGAGGACGAGACCTGTGCCAGTCTTCATGGAACCCTCCTAGAACAACAGAACACAAACCAGCTCTAGCGCAATCTTTCATCCTTTCCCACCCTTTAATACACATTCTAACAGACTTGATGATGCCCACCTCTCATGACGAATCCAAAGCTGTTGCCCTCCTTGTATAGGCACACCTCTATAGTCTTAGCTATAACACTTGTGGGAGTGTTCTGGACTGAAAACAGAGAGGGAAAGAAGTTCAGAGTTTAGACACAATAACAGATTCAGACCAACACCATCTTAGGACACAAAAACACAGTGGCATGAAGGTTTTATCCACCTTTAAAATAATGGAACATTGTAAGATAGTGTTAACTGCAACCCACTCACTGCCAAAGGTACAACCTATTGCTGGGTAGCTGTTTTGGAGGTTGAATCCTTATAAGTCACCACTGGATCATCCGGTGGAGTTTGGTGAAGGGAGGACGGCTCATAGCTAGAATAAATTGAAATTTATCGAAGACATAAAACCCATCCCACGTTCCATTTTGGCCATTATAATGAGCACGTCCTCCAATTGAAAATGACACCAGCTGTCACGAGTCCGACCGAGGGTGTTTCCTTTTCCCGGGTGGGTGGCGCTCGGCGGTCGTTAGCTGCCACTGATTGTTTTTCCTCCCCCTCCTTGTATGTTTAGTGGTAGCACCTGTGTAGGGTTAATTCGTTTGTCTTTATTAGACAGCCGGCCCGCCTGGTTGTTGTGCGGGATTATTTCTATGTAACCTTCGGCTCTGTTGTAGAGGTACGTGTTTTGTGCCTGGTCGTGATTTGTTCCATTGTACATTTTGATTCCCTGTGTTTGGGAACGTTACTTTTGTGAGCACCCTGTGGTGTGTTAGGCGCTATTAAAAGACGCACAGCATTGAACTCTCTGTCTCCTGCATTTGCCTCCACACCCACGACACCCGGAGCATTACAGAATCCCGCACCTATCAATTGAATGGAGTCAGCAGGAGCAGCAGCCAACCCTCTCCCATCGATGGAGGAACGGGTTCTCCACCACACCACCGTCCTCCATCGGATCGGATCCGCGATGGATCAAGTGATGGAGAGAATGGACAGATGGGAGAGGAGTGGTCTCCTCTCTCCACCTTCGGCACCCACGGTTCCGGACTCTCCATCTCCCGACTCCAGCACCCTCCGTCTGACGCTACCGAAGGCTTATGATGGAGCTGCGGCGGGTTGCCAGGGGTTTCTGCTTCAGCTGGAGCTATACCTGGCCACCATCAGACCCACTCCCTCAGGAGCAGAGAGGGTGAGTGTCCTCATCTCCTGCCTCACGGGTCGTGCTCTGGAGTGGGCGAACGCAGTCTGGAATGGCCCAGACTCAGCGCTGGAGCACTACCCAGAGTTTTCCCGCCGCTTCCGTGCCGTGTTTGATCACCCTCTAGACGGCCGAGCGGTGGGAGAACGACTATTTCATCTCAGGCAGGAGAGGAGGAGCGCCCAGGATTACGCGCTGGAGTTCCGGACCTTGGCAGCCGGATCTGGGTGGAACGACAGGGCCCTCATGGACCACTACAGGTGTAGTCTCCGAGAGGACGTCCGCCGGGAGTTAGCGTGTCGGGACACCACTCTGTCACTGGATCAGCTGATTGACATGTCCATTCGACTGGATAATCTGCTGGCTGCCCGCGGGCGTTCAGAGAGGGTCCTGTGCGTTCCACCACCCAGCCCCTCCGCTCCCATTCCGATGGAGTTGGGAGGGGCTGCGCCGAGGGGTACCGGAGGAGGAGGCCTTCCCTGCACCAACTGTGGTCGGAGAGGACACACGTCTGATCGGTGCTGGGGGGGTCCGTCTGGGAGTAGAGATGGCAGGCGGAACGCTTCTCGGTCACCCCAGGTGAGTCAGCATCAAACTCACCCAGAACCCCTTGTTGGCCACATGTTTGTCTTAACCTTTTTCCTTCACTTTTTTCCCTCTTCCCAGCATAGGGCGCTAGTCGATTCAGGCGCAGCTGGGAACTTTATGGATCGCGGACTCGCCCTTAAGTTAGGGGTCCCGCTGGTGCCGATAGATTCTCCTTTCCCCGTGCACTCCCTAGATAGCCGGCCATTAGGGTCAGGGATGGTCAGGGAGACCACGGTCCCACTGGACATGGTGACGCAGGGGAATCATAGGGAGCGTATCAGTTTCTTTATTATTGATTCGCCTGCGTTTCCAGTGGTGCTGGGGACTCCCTGGTTGGCCCGGCACAATCCTAAAATTTCGTGGAGACAGGGGGTTCTCCAGGGGTGGTCAGAGGAGTGTTCTGGAAGGTGTTTGGGAGTTTCCATCGGTGCCACGTCGGTGGAGAGTCCAGACCAGGGTTCCACGGTGTGCATTCCCCCCGAGTATGCCGATTTGGCAATCGCTTTCAGTAAAGTGAAAGCGACTAAATTACCACCTTATCGACCGGGAAGGGATTGTACGATAGATCTCCAGGTAGACGCTGCGCTTCCCAAGAGTCACGTGTACCCGCTGTCCCAGGAGGAGACGTTGGCAATGGAGACATATGTCACGGAGTCGCTGGGACAGGGGTACATTCGGCCCTCCATTTCACCTGTCTCCTCGAGTTTCTTTTTTGTGAGGAAAAAGGAGGGAGGTTTGCGTCCGTGTATCGATTATAGAGGTCTAAACGCCATCACAGTGGGGTATAGTTACCCTCTACCTCTCATCGCTACGGCGGTGGAATCGTTCCACGGAGCGCAGTTCTTCACAAAACTGGATCTCAGGAGCGCGTATAGTCTGGTGCGTATTCGGAAGGGAGACAAGTGGAAAACCGCATTTAGTACTACATCAGGCCACTATGAGTACCTCGTCATGCCGTATGGGTTAAAAAATGCTCCAGCCGTTTTTCAATCCTTTGTAGACGAGATTCTCAGGGACCTGTGCGGGCAGGGAGTGGTTGTTTATATCGATGACATTCTGATCTACTCGGCCACTCACACCGCGCATGTGTCTCTGGTGCGCAAAGTGCTTGGTAGACTGCTGGAGCATGACCTATACGTCAAGGCTGAGAAATGCGCGTTCTCTAAACGAGCCGTCTCTTTTCTGGGATATCGCATTTCCACCTCGGGGGTAGTGATGGAGGGTGACCGCATTAGTGCCGTGCGTAATTGGCCGACTCCGACCACGGTAAAGGAGGTGCAGCGGTTTTTGGGTTTTGCCAACTACTACCGGAGGTTTATCCGGGGTTTTGGCCAGGTAGCGGCTCCCATTACCTCACTGCTGAAGGGGGGCCCGGTGCGTTTGCAGTGGTCAGCAGAGGCGGACGGAGCATTCAACAAGTTGAAGGCGCTGTTCACTGATGCGCCCGTGTTGGCGCATCCGGACCCCTCTCTAGCATTCATAGTGGAGGTGGACGTGTCCGAGGCTGGGGTGGGTGCCGTGCTATCACAGCGCTCGGGTACGCCACCAAAACTCCGCCCCTGCGCTTTCTTCTCAAGGAAGCTCAGCCCAGCGGAGCGTAACTATGATGTGGGGGACCGGGAGTTGCTAGCGGTGGTTAAGGCTCTGAAGGTGTGGAGACACTGGCTTGAGGGGGCTAAGCACCCCTTTCCCATCTGGACCGACCACCAGAATCTGGAGTATATTCGGGCAGCTAGGAGACTTAACCCACGTCAGGCAAGGTGGGCCATCTTCTTCACCCGGTTCCGGTTTACTTTGTCTTATAGACCGGGCTCCCAGAACGTAAAGGCTGACGCACTGTCCCGCCTTTATGACACGGAGGATGGGTCCACCGAACCAACTCCCATCCTTCCCGCCTCAAAGTTGGTAGCCCCAGTGGTATGGGAGGTGGACTCGGACATCGAGCGGGCGTTACGGGCTGAACCCGCGCCTCCTCAGTGTCCAGCGGGGCGAAGGTACGTGCCGCTTGGTGTTCGGGACAAACTGATTCGGTGGGCTCACGTCCTACCCTCCTCGGGTCACCCTGGGGTGACGAGGACAGTGGGGAGCCTTCGGGGGAGGTATTGGTGGCCTACGTTGGCTAAGGACATTAAGGGTTATGTCTCCTCCTGTTCAGTGTGCGCTCAGAGTAAGGCTCCTAGGCACCTTCCTAGAGGGAAGCTACAACCCCTCCCCGTTCCACAGCGGCCATGGTCACATCTGTCCATAGATTTCCTGACCGATCTTCCGCCGTCTCAGGGGAACACCACGGTTCTAGTGATTGTGGATCGGTTCTCTAAGTCCTGCCGTCTCCTCCCGTTGCCCGGTATCCCTACAGCCCTACAGACTGCGGAGGCGTTATTCACCCATGTCTTTCGGCACTACGGGGTGCCGGAGGACATCGTTTCTGATCGGGGCCCCCAATTCACGTCTCGGGTATGGAGAGCGTTCATGGAACGCTTGGGGGTCTCCGTCAGCCTGACCTCCGGTTATCACCCCGAGAGTAATGGGCAGGTGGAGAGAGTGAACCAGGAGGTGGGTAGGTTTCTGCGGTCGTATTGCCAGGATCGGCCAGGGGAGTGGGCACGATACATTCCCTGGGCTGAAATGGCTCAGAACTCACTACGCCACTCCTCTACTAACGTGTCCCCTTTTCAGTGTGTGTTGGGGTACCAGCCGGTCCTGGCACCATGGCATCCGAGCCAGACCGAGGCTCCTGCGGTGGAGGAATGGGTACAGCGCTCCAAGGAGACCTGGAGGGCCGTCCAGGACTCTCTACGACAAGCGAGTGGACGGCAGAAGAGGAGTGCTGACCGCCACCGCAGTGAGGCCCCCGTGTTTGTACCGGGGGACAGGGTCTGGCTCTCGACCCGAAACCTACCTCTCCGCTTGCCCTGCCGGAAGCTGGGTCCGCAGTGTGTAGGGCCCTTTAAAGTCCTGAGGAGAATAAACGAGGTGTGTTAGCGATTACAACTCCCTTCCTATTATCGTATTAACCCCTCGTTTCATGTGTCTCTCCTCAGGCCGGTGGTGGCTGGTCCCCTGCAGGACAGTGAGGTACCGGAGGTCCCTCCCCCCCCTCTGGACATCGAGGGGACCCCGGCGTACACGATCCGGGCCATTCTGGACTCAAGACGCCGGGTGAGGGGCCTGCAGTACCTCGTGGACTGGGAGGGGTACGGTCCGGAGGAGAGGTGCTGGGTACCGGTGGGGGACATCTTGGATCCCTCCATGTTGAGGGATTTCCATCGCCTCCATCCGGATCGCCCTGCACCTCGTCCTCCGGGGCGACCTCGAGGCCTGTGTCGGCGCGCTGCGGGAGCCGCGCGTCAGGGGGGGGGGGGTACTGTCACGAGTCCGACCGAGGGTGTTTCCTTTTCCCGGGCGGGTGGCGCTCGGCGGTCGTCGTCACCGGCCTATTAGCTGCCACTGATTGTTTTTCCTCCCCCTCCTTGTATGTTTAGTGGTAGCACCTGTGTAGGGTTAATTCGTTTGTCTTTATTAGACAGCCGGCCCGCCTGGTTGTTGTGCGAGATTATTTCTATGTAACCTTCGGCTCTGTTGTAGAGGTACGTGTTTTGTGCCTGGTCGTGATTTGTTCCATTGTACATTTTGATTCCCTGTGTTTGGGAACGTTTGTGAGCACCCTGTGGTGTGTTAGGCGCTATTAAAAGACGCACAGCATTGAACTCCACACCCACGACACCCGGAGCATTACACCAGCCTCCAATGGGATAATCAATTATTTGTTATTATTATTATTTTTGGGTCACAGTCCAGAAATAGATGAGCTAGTACTGTACTGGAATAACGTCCGATGGTAAGAATACAACAACAGAGAGAACTGGAGGCTTTTCAGCCAAGAACAAAAGCAAGATATGTTGACCTGATCTGCAATATCATATATGTAATTTGAAATGCAAAGACATGGACATAACATAACTACTAACAGCAGCCCAGAGGCAGGCATACACACTAGAAGTGCTCGTACCAAAAGGAGGTAGTTCGTAATCCACTTCCAGAACCACACGCTCTCCTATGTTCTTCAGCAGGCTGATGATCTCCTCGTGGCGGAGCTTGGACAGGTTGATGCCGTTCACTGACTTGATGTAGTCTCCCACATTCAGCTGGTCACTCCTGTGCAGACAGGAGGATGGATTAACAATTGAAAATGTTGGTTGATGAGTAGGGCCAGCAGTTTTCCTGACCATGTCACTTAGCCAGGTATAACTCTGGGTTGGGTCACATACTTTGAAAAAACTCCTGGCCCTACTCATAACGATACTCTCAAAACAACATCTCATGTCCTGATGGCTTGAAAACATTGTTGTGTATTTTCATCTTTGCCCTGTCATGAACACTGTTTGGCACCTTTGTAGCATATTTGTAACACAAGCTATATTCATGTAAATCGTTGCTATTGCGATGGACAAGAAGAACGGGTGCTAAGAAGTAGTGCTAAACATACTCCAGTCAGACAGAGAGAGAGAGAGATGTTGCACATGGTGTCTCTCATGTGACATTGTGTGTCAACATGAAGCTCATTTAGATGCTATTTAAATAGATGTACTGCTCTGCTACACCTCTGGGCTACTGACAATTGCTACAGTGATGCAGGACACACACATCCGCATCAGTTAATCAAACACGGTCATACGTTCTCATCTCAACATAGATATACGCTGAGTGTAAAAAAACATTAGGAAGACCTTCCTAATATTTAGTTGGACCCTCTTTTGCCATCAGAACAGCGTCAATTCGTCGGGGCATGGACTCTACAAGGTGTCAAAAGCGTTCCACAGGGATGCTAGCCCATGTTGACTCCAATACTTCTCACAGTTGTGTAAGGTAGGCTGGATGTGCTTTGGGTGGTGGACCATTCTTGATATACCCGGGAAACTGATGAGCGTGAAAAACCCAGCAGTGTTGTAGTTCTTGATACACTCAAACCAGTGTACCTGGCACCTACTACCATACCCTGTTCAAAGGACACTTACAGTGCATTCGGAAAGTATTCAGACCCTTGGACTTTTTACACATTTTGTTACATTACAGCCTTATTCTAAAATGGATAACAAACAAAAAAATCCCCAATCTACACACATTACCTCATAATGACAAAGCAAAAATTGATTTTCATAAAATTAAATTAAAAACTGATATCACATTTACATAAATATTCAGACCCTTCAATCAGTACATTGCTAAAGCGCCTTTGGGAGTGATTAAAGCCTTGAGTCTTCTTGAGTATGACGCTACAAGCTTGGCACACCTGTATTTCGGTAGTTTCTCCCATTCTTCTTTGCAGATCCTCTCAAGCTCTGTCAGGCTGGATGGAGAGCGTCGCTGCGCAGCTATTTTCAGTTCTCTCCAGAGATGTTCAATCGGGTTCAAGTCCGGGCCACTCGAGGACATTGAGACTTGTCCCGAAGCCACTCCTGCATTGTCTTGGCTGTGTGCTTAGGGTCGTTGTCATGTTGAAAGGTGAACCTTCACCCCAGTCTGAATTCCTGAGTGCTCTGTAGAAGGTTTTCATCAAGGATCTCTCTGTACTTTGCTTCGTTAATCTTTCCCTCGGTCCTGACTATTCTCCAAGTCCCTGCTGCTGAAAAACATCCCCACAGCAGAGATGCCGCCACCACCATGCTTCACCGTAGGGTTTCCTCCAGACGTGACTCTTGGCATTCAGGCCAAAGAGTTCAATCTTGGTTTCATCAGACCAGAGAATCTTGTTTCACATAGTCTGATTGTCCTTTAGGTGCCTTTTGGCATACTCCAAGCGGGCTGTCATGTGTCTTTTGCTAAGGCTGGCTTCTGTCTGGCCACTCTACCATAAAGGCCTGATTGGTGTGATTGGAGTGCTGCAGAGATGGTTGTCCTTCTGGAAGGTTCTCCCATCTCCACAGAGGAACTCTGGAGCTCTGTCAGAGTGACCATTGGGTTCTTGGTAACCTCCCTGACCAAGGCCTTGTCCCCAATTGCTCAGTTTGGCCGGGCGGCCAGCTCTAGGTACATACTTGGTGGTTCCAAACTTCTTCCATTTAAGAATGATGGAGGCCACTGTGTTCTTGGGGACCTTCAATGCTGCAGACATGTTTTGATACCCTTCCCAAGATCTTTGCCTCGACACAATCCTGTCTCTGACCTCAACGGACAATTTCTTTGACCTTATGGTTTTTGCTCTGAGATGCACTGTCAACTGTGGTACCTTTATATAGACTGGCGTGTGCCTTCCCAAATCATGACCAATCAATAGAATTGACCACAGGTGCAGTCCAACCAAGATGTGGAAACATCTCAAGGATGATCAATGGAATCAGGATGCACCTGAGTTCAATTTCGAGTCTCATAGCAAAGCATCTGAATACTTATGTAAATAAGTTATTTCTGTTTTTATTTTTAAGAAATTAGCAAAAATGTCTAAAAAACTGTTTTTGTCATTACGGGGTATTGTGTGTAGATTGATGAGCAAAAACAATTTGTATACATTTTAGAAAAAGTCTAACATAGCAATATGTGGAAAAAGTCCAGGGGTCTGAATACTCCCGAATTAACTGTAAATATTTTGTCTTGCCCGTTCACTTTATGAATGGCACACATACACAAACCATGTCTCAATTAAAAATCCTCCTCCGACCCTTCATCTACACTGATTGAAGTGGATTTAAGTGACAACAATAAGGGAACATAGATTTCAAGCTGATTCACCTGGTCAGTCTTTGTCATGGAAAGAGCAGGTGTTCCTAATGTATTGTACACTCAGGGTTTACTGTATACGAGACCTACAGACCAGCAAAGAGGCCAATGTTGTAAAGGTTATAATGGTGAGAAGCTGTTCATCAATATTATGATTGTCATGTCTAGTCCTCCGATCACATTCTACACTGAGACACCTCGGTGGTGGCAGAAAGAATATTATATTCCAAATATTTAATGTGTGTGTGTCAGTAGAGGCTAGCAGTCACATGATGCTTAGTCACTGAAGCGTGAGTGCTTTCCACTGGGTTTTGCTCTCGTGGCTGACATGGGAACAAATTAAATGAGCTGAATGTTAATTAGACTATCTGTACTAAAATAACATCGCTCCACTGTTACGGCTGTTGAAAGGAGCGGACCAAGGTGCAGCGTTGTGAGCGTACATGTTCTTTAATAAAGAAAAAGACGCCGGACAAAACAATACACACTACAAAACAAAACCGTGAAGCTTAAGGCTAAGTGCCATAAAGAATGTCAACTTCCCACCAAGACAGGTGGGAACAAAGGCACCTAAGTATGGTTCCCAATCAGAGACAACGATAGACAGCTGTCCCTGATAGAGAACCATACCCGGCCAAAACATAGAGATAGGTAATCATAGAAACACAACACATAGAAATGCCCACCCCAACTCACGCCCTGACCAAACCAAAATAGAGACATAAAAAGGATCTCCAAGGTCAGGGTGTGACATCCACACTCCAAAATAGAAACATTACATCAAATCAAAGTTTATTTGTCACGTGCGCCAAATACAACAGGTGTAGTAGACCTTACAGTGAAATGCTTACCAACAGTGCAAAAAAGGTATTATGTGAACAATAGGTAAGTTAAGAAATAAAACAACAGTAAAAAGACAATGAAAATTAACAGTAGAGGCTGTATACAGTGGCGAGGCTGCATACAGACACCGGTTAGTCTGGCTGATTCAGGTAGTATGTACACGTAGATATGGTTACTATGCATATATGATGAACAGAGAGTTGCAGTAGCGTGTCCTGCCACCCACCACCGGCGTGGTGGGTGGCAGGACACAATGCAGGTAGCCTGGTTAGCCAATGTGCGGGAGCACTGATGGTTGGTCGGCCAATTGAGGTAGTATGTACATGAATGTATAGTTAAAGTGACTATGCATATATGATAAACAGAGAGTAGAAGCATCGTAAAAGATTATGAATGCCAAGCGAATAGAGGCAATTAAATAAAGCAGGTAGTTGCTGAAAATGTTCTCTACATAAACTTAATACAAAATAATTCACTGTTGTAAAAGGTCATTTAATTTAGTTTGTGTGATTCGTGAGTAGGTGGGAACATCCATATTTATCTTGTTAATTAACAGAGGAGACTCTCTCATAGACTGTGTCCTGGTGTAATATCAGTTCCAGGCTAAACATCACCCAGTAAAAAGCTGATCTACTGCAGTGTCTATAATCCCTAAGTTAGGACGACATGTGTGGGTGGCGGGTAACACACACAGACACCTCGCTGCGGTTGCCTGGTTACAGATGTGTCATCCTAGCCAAGATCTCACCTGGCAGCTAGCCCACCTGGCCGCAGGTTTGACACTCTGGGCTTGCCGTCCTTATCGGACCCCCCGGAGATGGTGAGGCCCAGGCTGCTGCCTTCCCTTTTAATCAGGTCCAACGTGGTCATGCCCCAGTAGTCCTCTATAGACACACAGAAACAGACAGGAGGAACAGTGTCACAGAGTCAGCATCCTTCTGGTACACTGAGACGGTTTGTCTGAGCTGCTACAAACATGGATTGATGATCTCTGCCTCTATCATTCTGCTTCTATCATTCTGCCTCTTTCTCGTTCATTCTGACTAACTCTTTCACTGCCTTTTCTATCTCTCCATCTCTGTCTCTTTCCCTCCCTCTCCTCTATGGTAATGATGACATGGATGGGGTTAGCTCCATATTAACGCAGTACATTCAACATAATTTGGTGGAATTCAGTGGATGAATTGAAAATGTAAATCTTGACACAAAATGGCAATTTTCTAGATTCCTAAATTATAATTTATTCATTTCCTGAACAGAATTGAGTTGAAATTGGGGTTGACCCTAACTGATGGCTAGCTAGCCGTAGTGCGTTTAGACGTTGTAGCTTACACTACATGAAAAAAGGTATGTGGACACCCGCTCGTCGAGCATCTCATTCCAAAAGCATGGACATTAATATGGAGTTGTTCCCCTTTGCCAGCCTCTTCTGGGAAGGCTTTCCACTAGATGTTGGAACATTGCTGTGGGGACTTGCTTCCATTCAGCCACAAGAGCATTAGTGAAGTTAGGCACTAATGTTTGGCGATTAGGCCTGGCTCACAGTCGGCGTTCCAATTCATCCTAAAGGTGTTCGATGGGGTTGAGGTCAGGGCTCTGTGCAGACCAGTCAAGTTTTCCCACACTGATCTCAACATACAATTTCTGTATGGACCACACTTTGTGCACAGGGGATTTTCATGCTGAAACAGGAAAGGGCCTTCCCCAAACTGTTGCCACAAAGTTGGAAGCACAGAATTGTCTAAAATGTAATTGTATGATGTATCGTTAAGATTTCCCTTATCTGTAACTAAGGTGCCTAGCCCGAACCATGAAAAACAGCCCCAGACCATTACTCCTCCTCCACCAAACTTTAAAGTTGGCACTATGCATTGTGACAGGTAGCGTTCTCAGATGGTGAAGCGTTATTCATCACTCCAGAGAATACGTTTCCACTGCTCCACTGAGTCCAATGGAGGCAAGCTTTCACCACTCCAGCTGACACTTGGCATTGCATGGAGATCTAAGGCTTGTGTGCGGCTGCTCGGCCACGGAAACACATTTCATGAAGCTCCCGATGAACAGTTCTAGTGTTGATGTTGTTTCCAGAGGCAGATTGGAACTCAGTAGTGAGTGTTCCAACCGAGGACAGACAATTTACCACGGTACGCGCCTCAGCACTCAGTGGTCCCATTCTGTGAGCTTGTGTGTCCTACCACTTCGCTGCTGAGCCGTTGTTCCATTTCACGATAACAGCACTTATAGTTGAACGGGGCAGCTTTAGCAGGGGAGAAATTTGACAAACTGACTTGTTGGAAAGGTGGCATCCTATGACGGTGCCACGTTGAAAGTCACTGAGCTCTTCAGTAAGGCCTTTCCACAGCCAATGTTTGTGTGCAGAGAATGCATGGCTGTGTGCTCGATTTTATACCTGTTAGCAATGGGTGTGGCTGAAATGGCTGAATCCACTAATTTGAAGGGGTGTCAACATACTTTTGTATATATAGTGTATGTGCTTGGTTCCATTCTGTCTGGCTGCAGACACATTGTGCTGTTAAATGAAATCCACGGAGGGAGAGGATTCCTTTAGTCTCCAGCGACAGGCTACATAGGCATTTTCTCAACCTTATCTAAGCACTACAGTACCACATCTATCAGCCAATGTAGCGCAGACGTGATGGAACATGTGCAATCAAACACTCTTGTGGATAGCTTTCCATCATGGAAAAAGGCTGAAGATAGTGGATATGGTACCACAGAAGATACTGTAGAATGTAGAACGACTGAAAGTTACAGTAAGGTGTAATCACACTGTACCTTTAATACTGCGTCTCCTGGAGGTAAGGGCATGGTCGGTCCCTCCAGAGTCCTTGCTGCCCTTAGAGTATGGCCCATCATCTGGAATAATGAAAGGGACATTTGGTGAATAATCTGGACGTTTGGAAAATTACTACAGTATGTGAGGAATGTGTGCATGCTGTTCCTTAGAGGAGAGGGGAATCTGACACCATCACATCCCCTGTCCACACACTGACAGCTGCCTGGGCCTTGTTTAACCCTTTGATCCCTATTAGAGGGAGTGTGAACATTAGAAAGAGGCACAACAGGAAGGAACTCCTCTAATAGGCACTTAGCCTACTAACTCAAAGAACACTGGCGGGTCAATCTCAGAACCCGGAAGGTCTTCCTGCTGTTTCCATGGTAACAGTGGGAGGGGTAAAGAGATCAAGAAAGCTAGTTTTAGTGCGAGTAGTATGAACTTGTCCCAATAGACGCTTATCTAAAGATAATGTTGCCTTGTTCACCCTAATGGTTAAGATTTAGACTTGGAGGAGCTGATTGTGTGATGTGTCCACAGGCATCTTCTACCTGCGGTGAAACATGATGTCTGCACCAAGATGATGCATACAGTATACCTTAGAGCTGGGAAATACTCTTGAGGGAACATGCTGTGGTTAAAGGACTGTTCAGGCACGTGAAGAATACAAACATTTTCAGTCAACGACAACAGCTGCTACAGAGGAAACCAGGAAATGTTCTCTGTTCCTCTGGGATTGTCTTTTTTACAGTGGGTGTCACGAACCTTGCCGAAGACGGTGCCTCTTCCTGTTCGGGCGGTGCTCGGCGGTCGTCGTCGCCGGCCTATTAGCTGCCATCGATTTCCTTTCCGTTTGTTTTTGGTTATTGGGTAATTGGGTACACCTGTTTTGTATTAGGGTTTGTTTGTATGGTATTTAAGGGCACTAGGCCTGCTGGGTATTTGTGCGGGCTTGTTTGTGTTACTCTGTGTTTGATGGTGTGAGTTATTTGTACATTTATTCTCCGGACTATTTTGTCCTGTTGTTTGGACCGGCAACCTATTATACGCCCTGTGTGTTGGCGTGACTGTTTTGTTGCACTGGGGAATAAATTTGAAGGAAAGACTGAACCCTGCTCTCTGCGCCTGATTCCACCCACCACCACTCCTAATTGATCGTAACAGTGGGAGCCATTTCTGACACAGCACCGGCCCCAGATTTGCAGTGACGCTGCCCTGCCCTGCCATTTGAATCTGGATACAGCATGGGCATGTCAGCATTTCTGTCCACCGAGGACAAACTTTTCAACCAAATGACTTAAACATCATATTACACACTTAAGGAAAAGCTAAGCCAAAGTTGTTTAAAAAAACATTTGCGGAAAGCTAGGGCCTATGAGAGGTCCATCTATTTCAGCTGCTGCACTGACAGGTCGACTTCATACACCGTGTGCTCCAAATATTCTGACATAAGCACTATTCTTACTATTGATTGAACGCAGCTCAGCCTTTCCACTCCCTTGCTGAGCTACACTGTACAATGCTACATGTAACACTCTTGGTAACGAAAAACAAAATGCAAATTTAGCCTAGTGATGTCCTGTTCATCAGCTTTAGGCAGGATTGTCATGATGACGTGTGTAGGTGATATTTCTGTCCTGTGTTGTCTACACTCAATTAACCATTCATCCACTTTTGTATCGCAACTAATCATCCCTCGTGCATAATATCACATGACCCTTAACTAAATTCACATCATCAATATTCAAATGGGGCCAGCCTTTGGTCAAAAAGGGAAAAATTCTCAATTTTCATTCTTGTCATGCACAGGACTAATTGGCCCAAAGACAAAATAACATGGAGTGTATCTCAATAGGCTAAAATATCTTAGTCACCTTTCTTTCATTTGCACAGATGTAAAAGAACGGGTGTAAACAGTTAGCTGGTACTGGTCGTTCACCTTTCCTACATTTTCAGATCAGTGCATTTGAAGGAAAGAGACGAGGAGAAGGAATGTCTCCATATCATAGAATCATGGTGGTTGATAAGCCACGTCTTAACTGTGGAAAATACGCAGACATAATATAAAAATGAAACATAATGAGAGTTTACAAAAAGAAAACTCAAGGGCTTGCAGGAATATGCATACAACAATAATGTACACTTCCTTGCACAAATATCCTGTTCAACAACCTTAGGGCATAAGTGCACGGCGGGCACGCACATACACACAGTGTGAATCACCAAAGACACACTGTGACAGGCAGCAGCGTGTGTGGTCCCATAGCCTCATGAGGGGCCTGACAGTCCAAGCAGCCATCATTGTAGTCAAAAGGCAACGTTTGCTCTGGGTTACAAAGACCCCATACGCCCCACGTGACTGAACGCAACTATACCATACATACAGCTGTACCAGTTAAGAAAAACATCATTAGTGATCCTGACGGGCCAATCATGGGCCAAATACATTACTTCTTGAATTGGCTTAATCAATTCAGCAAGCAAAACAAAAAGCACCCTTGAACTAAACAACATCCTAACTGGGTACGGCAGGGCACGAACCTCCTAGTAGGAGCATGTTGTTTTGGCAGAGGGAATACTCATCTACTGTGGTAGCTAAAGAATCAGGTATGGAACTGCAAAAACGATACACTTAAGATCTGCAAACAGGACAGTACCTACAACATTACTTAGAGTGGTGTGCAAAGTAATGTGCCAGAAAAATAGTCACCCCTATTAATTTCTGGCATGTCAATTAAATGAATCTAATTCAAGGCACCGTATGCTATCCTCTTTAGAACCAATCAGAATGTAGGTTAAATGTGGGGGCCTCTGACAATAGCTATGAAATCAGTGCTATTTTCAGAGGTAAGACAGTATTTATAAACTGGGCTTCACTAGACCCAGTTTGCATTGCCATATCTGCTCCAATTTCAGACGGCAGCCTTGTATTCAGTACTGTCTGGCCCTAATTCAATGGCATTTGGTCTACTGTCTGTGCCTTAATAGCGAATTAATAGATATACTGCGAGTAAAATGGTGCTTGACAAAGCTGTCATTCAACAAATCTCAATTAATCTGAATGTGTACAAATATAGGGAAAAAGTGTAACATTTCCAGCTGACTAAATAACATCTAATGACAGAAAGTCTAGCTATGTGACAATCTACCTCACTGGGCATAGATGCTATTTCAACATCTATTCTAGGTTGGTTCAACATCATTTCATTGAATGTTTGATTCAACCAGTGTGCCCAGTGGGATGTGTGTTACCACCATGCTGAAGACATTGAATCACAGGTATAAATACTTCACTCTTCACATTCAGAACTAAATACTGTTACAGGTGCTATTGATAGTCCTAAGCCCCTTACTATTGCAACACTAGGGTGTAGCACCACAAACCATATGACATACAGTGCACACTAGATAGCCTATGACGGCTGTGATATTCATTCATTCATCATCACAATCAGTGAGTGTCAGGCAGATTTACCGATGCTGCTGTTCTTCGCCTCTCTCCTCAGACCACAAAGCATGGCTGCAGTCCTGTCAAGACATCCGACCTGAGAGGAAAGTCACTGTTCTGTTGTAGTGGCCAGCAGACCCAGCGAGGTGCCCCTGGGGATACGGTGTCCTCTGTGACCCAGTCTCACTCGCTAACAAGCAGGACAAAAAACTATTTTCTTCTCTTCATATCTCTGTTCTACTTGAAGCATATCTTGACTTCACTTATTGCATGAAAAATCCTGTTCCATAGATATCTATTTCTATGTCCTTTAACTGTTTAAACTTGGTAAAAAAAAATATATATATATATATATATTGCTAAAATAAGTCATTCCCACAACAAACCGAAAGCAGGGAAACCAAATGATCAAAGCGTCAAAGGAATAGTCATCTCTCCTTTTCTTCCCACCATTCTGAGGTTCCTTTTAAGGTATTCATGGTTGCTCTTCCTATTCCATAGGAATAATCATACCCCTCGTTCACGCTCACATACCAGCTCACACACAAAGCAACCATTACACAGAGCCTCAGTGTGTGTCGGAGAAGGTCGCTCTCCCTCCCTCTCTATGCCAGAGGGGTGTGATGAAGCAGTCAAACACTCTCCCCACACATGACACGGTCACACCCCCTGCATCACACACACTTTCTCTCACACACGCGCACACTCAGTGCAGTCAAGCACACAATTAACGTTACCCACACATCCATTGTCACTGAGCTCATACAAGAGCAGCCATAAGCAGTTACACATTTTCCACACTAGTCGACACATAAGCAGTGCCCATCTTACTGTGCCCACCATAGTCATCCTACCCACACACATACACTGGCTAACTAATGTTCGCAGCTTTTCCCCTCGCGTGCCTTAAATTCCACCTCCCATTCCATAGGCTCATCACAATGATTATTATCTGCTTATACAAGAGCATCCCCAGTGGTGGAAAAGGTACTCAATTGTCATACTTGATTCAAAGTAAACATGTCTTAATGGAAAATGACTCAAGTAAAAGTGAAAATCACCCAGTAAAATACTACTTGAGTAAAAGTCTAAAGGTATCTGGTTTTAAATGTACTTAAGTACAGTGGTGGAAAAAAGTACTCAAATGTCATACTTGAGTAAAAGTAAATAGTGTACATCAAAAGTCCTTATATTAAGAAACCAGATGGCACAATTTCCTTTTTTGTTCATTGTTTTTTTTTCTCAGACAATTTACAAACGCAGTATGTGTGCTTTGTGAGTCCGCAAGATCAGAGGCAGTAGGGATGACAACGCGCTACATTGATAGGTGCATGAATTTGACCATAATTCTGTCATGCCTGAGTATTCTAAATGTAACGTGTACTTTTTGGTGTCAGCGGAAATGTATGGGAGTAAAAAGTCAATATTTTCTTTAGGAAGGTAGAGGTAAAAGATGTCAAAGTACAGATAACCCAAAAAATGGCTTAAGTAGTACTTTAAATTATTTTTACTTCAGTACTTTACACCACTGAGCACCCCTACCAATAACTGTACATGCATGTCGCTACAAAGCCAAAAGAGACTTATTCACTCAACTTCTGACCAGAGAATCCTGTCCTTTATATGAGACAATGGCTGCAATGGATATAAATCAAAACAACAATATGGTTTCTCGCTTTCAATCTGTGGTGAACATCTCATGTTCCCTTCTCTGGGTGAGAGGGCTCTTTCCCCCACTGCCACTGCGCTGTCTGTCTTCTACCCAGACACACACTTACAGAGGAGTTCAAACGACCGCTGACTGACTGAGAGCCCCACCTGTCTGTCCATTTGTCACCCTCACATGCTCGCCACTTCCTGACTCACCCTCCCTCCATTCTTTCCCCCTATAAGGCCTGACAATCCCACCCAAAGGAACTTCTGTCATAGTCAGGTCTGAGAGTAGGGAAATGGCATCAAAGGATATACTAAAGCTCTAAACAGACACAAATATGAACTAGAGCCCACACAATAGCTTCAAAGTCCACACAGATGTGAGGATGAGCTCAAGTACAAATAAAAGCTAGTAAACTATATGTGCAGTACAAATACATCCTTGATCCCAATGCATAGATTTATTAAGTCTATGTAGCATTTTCCTGACCAGAGACACCTCAAACAACTACAAACAAAACGTTCTCTCCACTGTAGAAGTATTTCTCGCCAATGTAGCATATCTCCTAATTAGTAGTCTCTTTCCAGTGGACCCAATACTCTTTGGCATAGACAATTTCCTCCGAGTTTCGTCCTTAATACCCCCTTTACTCAGGTGTTTCAGAGCGAAACAAATTAATTTCTTACAGAATAAAGAGGAACAGAAGACACAGAGCTGTTTGTTGGTCTTATAAAAACCCAGGGAAACAGAACATACTAGGCCACACAATTAGGGTAATTATTTATATATTTTACCTTTATTTAACTAGGCAAGTCAGTTAAGAAGAAATTCTTATTTTCAATGACAGCCTAGGAACAGTGTCTGCCTTGTTCAGGGGCAGAACGACAGACTTGTACCTTGTCAGCTCAGGGATTCGATCTTGCAACCTTTCGGTTACTAGTCCAATGCTCTAACCACTAGGCTACCTACCACCCAATTATGTAGAGTAGTAGAAGCACACCCACTCAGTGTAGTTCTGTGAAGTAGAATAAATGCTGCGTTTAGACTGGAGAATCAATTACACACAAAAATTACACACATTCTGCTAGAAAGCAATATGTAATCGATTCTAGATTCAACAGATACTTGACTGTTTAAATGTATATAAAACAGTGCTATTGTCTTACACTTCCAATTAGTGATCATTCTAAAAGACCATTGTAATATATGTTAAATAAGACCATTGTAATATATGTTAAATAAGACATGACATGTTCACTTACCTCTAAAAGAATAAGCTCTCACATACGTTGAAAGTACAGTAAAAGCTATGAACTACTCTCCAACCAAAAGGTAGCTGGGCACACTTTCTAACATGCAGCTGATCATACTGCCAATGTATGGCTATCAGCTCTAGTTGCGAATAACTGGGAGCGGGGATGACAGAAACTTGAGTCAACACACCGATCACGAAATGACTTAGCCTACAAGACAGGCTCAGAGGTGGTGAACATGACACAGTCATAATTCATAATCATAGTACGATGTTCACCTGCAAGGTAGCTCAGACGTAAACTAAACGTAAAATATGACTCCATTAAATAACTCATCCCACATTTAAGCTAAGTTATCATATTGATTTTGACAAGACAAAATAGACAAGATAAATTCTAGGTATAGTTTCTTATTTAAAACGGTCTCAACTAAGAAATAAGGCACTTCAGCTCCCACACAACTCAGGCTGGAGCCTGCAACAGTATATACAATACAGTGCAGTGTAAAAACCCAATCAACTCGTCCGTTTGGCTTTAATGAACAAAAATAAATCATGTGGGCTCTGCCATCATAAGTATTCATAAACATTGTTGCGTAAGCAGTACCTTTGGTCCTCCCTCTGATGATCCCGAGCCGACAACGGAGTGAAAAGGAGAACATCCTCCTCTTTCCTCCTCCTTTCCTCATGGACTCGGTCTGAGAGAAGGCCAGGGTGATGAGCTTTGGGTTGCCCATACGTCCCTTTCCACATATTACTCTGCCTGCCATATTCACTCTCTAGTCACCGAAAGTAAAAACATTCTCGATCGCTTTCCTCCAAACGGTTTCCTCTAGCTCCGTCCTGCGGTCTCTTCACAACCCTAACTGGAGGAGTCCCAACATCCTCAGGTGTGTCTGAATAAGCCTACAAAAAAAAAAAAAAAAAAAAATCTAAACCTACGAAAGATATACATATTCGTAAATCTATGCATATTTATAAACCCATCAGTGACTGCTTCTCTCGTAACACACACACACACAAAATGTGAAATTAAAACTACATGCAAACAAAAACATGAAGATGCTGTCCATTGTTATTCATTTCAGGTAAGGTTATGTAAATGTAATGCATGTTATATTGTTTGTGATTTTTATCACTGACACAGTATTTTACATGAACAGATGGATAGGAGCTAAATGTTGCAGAGATGGCACAGCCTGCCAGAACGCAATGGAAACTTTCACCCCAGGTGGCTGGCTATTTATTCATGCCAAAACATAGCATTTCAGAATTGCAGCATGAATGTGCATGATTGAAAAGGGCATCTAAACATGTTCATTTCTGTAATTCCAACAAAACACTGTATGCGGTTGTCTACATTAAATTACTTTAATTTATGAGGCCCAACTGTCATAAGCAGAGAAGAAATGAAAGTCATGTGGAAGAAAGCAAACCGCTTTGGTTTCATCAATATTTCTGAATAATACTCAAATCTAAGTAGTGTTAAATTACAACATATTTGCAAATTAAATCAAGATATCTTGATTTGAAAGCATCTGGATATTAGACTCGTATTGCACTCATGATAATCGTGTAGTAGTCGGATTAATGTCCCAGACATATCTTATTATTTTTATGAACTTCCTTCAAGATCTTCAAAGATCCCAAAGGGGATTCAACTACTTCGAGCCTCATATATCCCTGTTGAGAGCATATCAATAGGAAGTTGAAAACATCTTTCATACAAGTTTCCATTGCTTTACTAAATCCTAAATTGTCAGAATGGGGCTAAGGATCACTACAGGGTGTTGGCAAGGATGACTGCACAACCAGCTGAAGTGCCACAAGGCTGTTAGCACAACAAACACTGATGCACTTGGGAATAGTAGTCAGTGCTATCCCATAGTTTCAGTCGAGACACGTCACACAGGTCTAAAACTTCCCTTGTGTTGCACACAGATCACAGGTCACCAGTAACCAGGTTTCCATCTAATCTTAATGCGCGTAAAATAGATGACAGATAAAAATAGTCAGGACAGGCCTGATTGAAAAAGCTAATTTGTCATGAACTTGCCAAATGTCAATAAACTATGTGAGACATGGCAGTGGAAATACTGATATAACTGTCACATTGTACCAAACTTGACATGTGGTCCCCCCCACAATGACTTGGGAAAGCATGCATTTTATTAGGCTACAGATTAAATATATCAGGAACTTCATTGGTTTGGTGAAAGTGCAAGGTGATGAACTTAATGCTCCTTCCCAATAATGCGTGGCTACTGTTTTGTCCATAATGTCATCTCGTAGGCAGGCTATACCTGCACCGTATCTGCGAGCGCATGTGGCAAGATCAGAGAAGAAACATGCGCTATATAACGCAACATTTCTGACAAAACCATCGGAGTTGAAAACGCATAATTTTTATGTGCACTATGGCATCACGCAGACTTTCATCCTCAACAAGTCAACTTGATGGAAACAATCAGCATATTGTATTTACGCTGATTGTAGAATATTCACATGAAAATCTGTCACAAATGAGATAGAAGCCTAGCTTGTGGTATTGAAATATTCTAAATAACATGGTCTTTTTTTCTCTTCCAGGTACAACCCTCTCTGCTCTATAGGACTGTCTAACAGGTAGGAGTATATACAGGATTTGGTCTGAAAAGAAGTTAACTTGATGTATTTCATAACCCTTCTCACAAAGGTGCACTCGGAACTTGACACTTTCAATGGTTCTCAAAGAAATCTCAGAACCATCTAGACCAGTCATGCTGAACCAGACCAATTCTCAACCCTTCGCCCACGTGTCTACTCTCCACTTTAAAGGGAGGATTGGTGTCAGGAATATAGGGAAACGGGTAGAGAATTTGAACAGTCTAGCTATAGCAAAGTGTTAGACCAGAAAAAATAATTTGCCAGGAGAACATACATTTAAACATGTGTTTTATTGGGAAATAATGGCTGGATCACTCGTTCTCCTCGCTGCGGAGTCTGGCATTGGGGTTGGTGATCTTGATGGCCAGCTGGGCTGCTCTCTCCACAATCAGCTTCCTGTTCTTGGAAGACACGTTGTGGGCAATCTCAGCAGCATGGGTCCTACGGAGAAGGTAAGAGCAGGATAAATTATTTGTCAAACGCCTATTTTTCAGTGGCAATTAACCAGACTATAACTGACCAAATAGGCAAATTCTTTTTCATTTCATTTGACTAAAACAATACAAAATGCTCTCTGTGGCCAAAATCTGACTAATAAATGGAGTAGACATGAGTTTTTGGAAAGATTGAGAGCGATAAGCACAAATAATATTAACAGCACTGATGCGCAGTTCTGTTCAGCAGTAGGAAAGACGCGCCACACCTGGCACACAGCCTACATGAGCTGTTGAGCAGTGGGAAAGACGCGCGGCACACCTGGCACACAGCCTACATGAGCTGTTGAGCAGTGGGAAAGACACGCCACACCTGGCACACAGCCTACATGAGCTGTTGAGCAGTGGGAAAGACACGCCACACCTGGCACACAGCCTACATGAGCTGTTGAGCAGTGGGAAAGACACGCCACACCTGGCACACAGCCTACATGAGCTGTTGAGCAGTGGGAAAGACACGCCACACCTGGCACACAGCCTACATGAGCTGTTGAGCTGTGGGAAAGACACGCCACACCTGGCACACAGCCTACATGAGCTGTTGAGCTGTGGTGGAGCAAGTGATGATTGTGGGCACAGGCAGACCAGCTCTGCTCTGATTATACACATCTCGCAGGCCACTCTCTTGCTTTCCCTGTAACTAACCAGTCACCACCAGCCATCTAGTTAGCTACCATTTGCCTGGTTAAGTAACACAAGCTGCTTTACGAAATTTAAAATAGCAGCATTGCATTTAATAGTAAAACAGTGTAGGTATGTTTCTCTCCTTCGAGTATAGAACAGTCTTTAAATTTGTAGTCTTTAAATTTCATATGCAATTTCTTTTTGCTAGCTTAGTTTTTCTCTGCATTATTTCAGACATTTGTCAAGCCGTCTCCAATCAATGCCTGGTTGTGTGTGAATGCGTGGTGGGGGGACAGGTGTAACGGTTAAGGTGTTGGCTTGACAGTTGCTGGACCAGGGTTCAACTGCCGGTTGGGGGAACACTCAGAGTTCGATACAGCACACTTCCATGATTGGATTTATTGACGCTCCCCTTAAACTGCCCCTAATTGACCCATTTTCCGACCTTCCAACCTTGACATTTTCTGGGGAGTATCACTTCAGTGCGGAGGCAGCGCCCCTGACCCATGCAGGTCTCTACGCTGACAATATTTTACATGGAGCATGTGTGCCCCCAAGTTGAAAGATGAAGGCGCACAGGAAAAGATAATTGAGCACAATGAACATTTTATAAAGCTAGAATCCTTAAAGTTGCAATATCTATTTTTGGGCGACCGGATAAAATTTACATGGACAGATCTTAAACTCACGTTTCTTTCTCATTGAAAGCAAGCCTAAGAAGCAGTTCTATGTGCGCTATATTTATGCTTCCCGCGGCTTTTACTTTTGCACACCAGCTCCAAACAGCACTTTAGATGGTTAAATGATTCTCTACACTATACTTGCATGTTTTGTCACAAACTGAAATTAGGCAAACTATTAGAATTTTAGTACCCAGGAAATGGCGGAGCGATTATTGCATAGCGGATCTTTCATCTTTCTAGGCACACTGGTGCTCCTAAATGAAAATTCCAGGCAGCACAGCAAAGTCTTTAACCGCACACACAGTAGAATGGTCGCACCGTAAAGCCCTGAAGTGGACCCCACGATGTGCGCGTTGCTCATATCATACGCAAATTGACCTTTTATAGCCTATTACATAAGTTGGCAGAAGACTGCCTCAGTAGGAATGGTAGGCTATAGATTGTTCATGGGTATATGGTAATTGGCTGCTCTTCAGTAGCTAACTAGAAAAAAGTTTAAAATGTATCAAATTAGGGCACGCCCTAGGATTTTCAAACAATTTGTTGCTGATCAAGGCCTAAAGTTGGGGAGGGGCAGGTCCGGAGACTATCAGTCAACTTCCCCCTCAGGAAGTTGGAGAAATGTTGCCCTAGCACTGCGCAGCGTATTCAAATAACCAACTAATAATCAAGCTTTGGTTATTTGAATCAGCTTTGTAGTGCTAGGGCAAAAAAAATGCTCCAACTTCCTGAGGGGGAAGTTGACTTGACACCCTCCTGGCCTACCCAACCTGGGGGGCTCCAGTAGTTGGGGAAACCCTGGTCTACCTTACTGTAGGCTATTTGGAATATGAAACAACTGAACTAGGCCTATATGAGCTTTTTCAGATCTCCATCCACACCCTAATCTATCAGGTTAGTCTTGTCTACTGGGCTACCATTGATAGTTTTGGTAAACTGACTATTATCACATACTTAGAAGCCTACTGTTGGCATAGATCTATATCAAGAGAAAAGATGAAGACATTTTTAACATAGCCTTACTAATCTTTAACAGTCTACCGGAACTTTCTGTGAAGGACAGTATCATCGGGACATCGAGTCTTTCCATCCACGCAGTGACTTCGCAGTTTCATTGCTTGTCAATGCATGCGCGCATACTACTGTTGAGAAACGCATGTGCAGACAAGTGTTCTCACTTAGTTGACTAAACGCTGTAGCAAACTACCATCGTTGTAAGGAAGCCTTAGTTGACTACAAAATAGTGATTGTTCACTTGACAAACATACAATTTTGTAAAATATATTTGGCAAACAGTTTGCTCTCAATTTTTCCCTACCCTTTTTCCTCACATCAGTGGCATCAACTGACAAAGTGGAGCTGCCATCCAGCTCAAGGGAGGAAAATTGTACCAGAGACAGAAAAGGAAGCAAGACAACCCACTAGCTGTTTTTTCTGGTTCAATTAAAGTAAATTAACTAAGTAGACCAGACTCAGCTGCTATTGCATTGGTGTCTATGGGAGAGAAAACCCCTTAAGACAGGTACTGACAATGTTTTTCCAATAGTCATCAGCCAGACAACTCTTCATTTATCAACCATCTTTGATAGTACTACGACTACAGGGAGAGAGCTAGAGATGTGGTCCTCCTCGACCAAGTCCTCTGACTGCCTCAGCTACCACGTAATACGGTTGAGTCAAAAACCACAATGTGCCAACTAGAAGCCTATTTTGTTTTGCATTTTTGGGGTAGTTTTTCATACTAGGGTACTCAAGCATGGTACGCAAAATACGTGCAGGTTGACAGGTCCGCATTTTTAGATACAACTTCTGAGTCCACTGGATTTCTACAAATAGTATTCCCTGTCAAATAGGCTTTGCGCTATTAAGATTCGTAGAGCTACGCCTCCCCTGGCTTAGGCGACCCCCCCCCCCCCCCCAAACACACACACAACTACAGATTGATTGGAGAAAGCTTGTGTCAAAACATTTTCTCGGATGTTCTACATGTAGCAAGCCTAGTGGATAATGCTGGAAATTCAGGTCAAAGAAGAAACCCCTCGCCCCTAATAAAAAATAAAAAAACTTATCCAACACATTTTGTATTTAGTACCTTTAGAAAGAACACCAGGATAACTGTATTAAAGCATATATTATTGCATCTCTAATGATACTTGTTTGAGTAAACAAGCCAAATGGACCCACGGGGAAAAATACAGTGCACCCAACAAAACGTACTTGTTGCTCATCATGAGGACCTCCAGCTCCTTGATGTTGTGCACCAGGAACTTCCTGAAGCCAGAGGGCAGCATGTGCTTGGTCTTCTTGTTGCTACCATAACCGATGTTGGGCATCAGCATCTGGCCCTTAAACCGCCTGCGGACTCTGTTGTCAATACCCCTGGGCTTACGCCAGCTTTTCTGGAGGGGGCATAGAAAAATATGTTACTTACTAAAAGCAGTTATAATCAATGTTCCTTCCAACTACTTGGCTCGAGGGAGATCAATGTCCTTTGCCTCTCTGCATGTGTAATGTCTGAAAAGCATCGCTCGCTCCACAAATTACAGAACTGTACATTCCTAAAGGCAGATCTATCATCTTTAAAGTTATGCCTGTAGCAAATGCTCTTACCGTGACCTTGACATATCTGTCAGACTGATGGCGAATGAACTTCTTAACCCTCTTCTTGACGATCTTCGGCTTGGTAAGAGGTCGGAGGGCTGCCATGGTGACCTGTAATGGGGTAAAATGTTATTTGTTAACTTAATTTTGGGCAGTGTTTCACAACTGGCAAAAAACAACCATTGCATATCTAATCACCCACAATCAGTGGTTGTGAAACGTTAGTCAGTTACATGACTAGTAACTAAAAGCCAACAACTCTCATTAGAAAACAAGCCAGCTAACACGGTGCATGTCATTAAGATTATTCCTTTATCGCAATAGCAAACTACAGGTAGCTGACGGTTAACTTTAGTCAACAGACACCTCGACTCTACCTTTACAAATGGGAACAGTCAATCGCATTGAAGTAGCAAGTGTGTTCTAGCTACAGCAACGAACATTGTTTGAGGGTTGGCTGCGTTGTTAGTCTGGTCAAAGTAGTTAACAGGCATATGATATCCAGGGTGATCCTAAAAACCATGCTAAATTAAAGCGTGGTTTATAGAACGAACACGTCTCGGCCACACTGTAGAGACATCGCTAGTCACTAGCCAGTTCTAATATTAGGAAGGCTAGCTAGCCACATGGAATGCAAGCCGATCGAAACCATGGCATTTAAAAATGTGCAGTGTCTAATACTATTCGATGGCTTCTGAATGTTGAATTTGCGCCGGTGATTATTTATGTCAACATTATTTATTTTGTCGACTAAACCAGTAGATGGACATAGATTTTGATAAACTCACCCGCCTGTGTAATTTTAGGAAGGGAGTCAGCAACGGCCGAAAGGAAAGGACTTCCGTTAAGGACCGCAAGGTGGTATGGGTAATGTATTAAATGAGAGAACTGGAAGTAGTAGCTCGTCTTGGCACTACTTATACCAAATTGAGGACATCTCCCTCAAAATGACTCATTGTGAGCTCATGGCAACAAAAGTTTTTTTGTGAGATCACGAGATAAACTCTATAAATAGGAGTGGACGTATTGATGAAATATTGACAGCTTCGAACGGTGTGTTCGAAAAACGACAGTGTTTTTGCGCAAAATAGTAAACATCATCATCATCTGGATATGTATGCAACAAAAGTTCAATGCATACAGTTTGACACATACATTTGATAAATCCAACGTATGCAGAACACCGAACGCAAAGCAACTGCCTCTGCAACGCAATGCTGCAAGGCAAACGCAGCTTTCATTGGAAATGAATGATGGGCTGGAGAAGATGGCTGACGCTTGACGTGCTTCTTCTTCTATGAGGTTTAACTGCGGTTGGCATCCAATTTGTTGTATTACTGCCACCTACTAGACTGGAGTACAACTCCCTTACACTTAGCTTGAAAAACAAACAAATATGCACTAAATAAATACCCTGCCATCTAACACTACTCTCACTAATTTCAAAATTATATACAATAAAATGAACACCTCCCTATTCCACTAATTAAATGCAAATACCTCTCTGCCGCTGCCACCACAACCTTAATTTTCTGGGACTTCTGATCCATCCCTGCAGTACAATTGATAACCATTGCTATTAAATGCTAGAACTTATTTTACTTTTTGGCCTATCCCTCTGTACTGGTATATCTCTACTACTCTCACCACTCCTCCCCCTTAACCCATCTTCCTCTACTTTCTTCACTGCCTCAGCATATGACAACTTCTCCACTACTCTAACCCTGGAAACCTTAACCTGCCTCTCTCGCACGGGACATTTCTGATCCCCAGCTCTATGAGCACCCCTACAATTAACACAATCCACTACTTTCCCCAATACCACACATTCCATTGCCTAATGCCCTTCTGTACATTTCTCACACATTGGACCCTCCCTCCTACACACTGCTGCCACATGACCATAAGCTGGACACCTATAACATCATAATGTATTTGGCACATAAGCTCGTACAGGATAACTTATATAACCTAACTTCACTTTGTTAGGCAAAGACTCAACTTCAAAACTCAAAAGAACAGACAACGGCTCTTCTGTTTCCCCGCTCTCGCCACCCTATCTGCGTCACATCAAATGACGAGCATCACATACACCGGGAAACTTTGCCCTCAGCTGGTCAACTTTTATATCTACTGCTACCCCAGTTATCACTCCTTTCATTGGTGCCTTTTTCTTGAGAACGAAACAACTACATTTTCTTGACCCCATTTGTTTTACTCTGAGAGCATTCTTCCTCTGCCCAACAGAAGCACAAACAATTATCACAAGACCACTTCTGGTTACCCTCACCGATTCCACATGACCCAACTCTTTTTTTCACCCACCGTGAAACCACAAATGGATCAGCCAAAAGGCAAGAGTCCACTTTTCCCATAAACTAAATGTTTTACGTGATCCAAACCCATTGTGTTTTTATGTAGTCGCTTTTTGGCATTGTTTGTAACTTATTTTGTGCATAATGTTGCTGCTACTGTCTCTTATGACCGAAAATAACTTCTGGACATCAGAACAGCGATTACACACCACAAACTGGCAGAAGCTTTTTTTTCCTTTAATGAGACTGACGTGAACGTCATACTGCTTTCCCGGGAACAGACCCAAATCCCAGTCATTTGTGTGAAGAGACGACGGAGAAAAAGAGGACGGAGGTTGGGCTGGTTTCTGAGAATTCGTAGGTGATCGAATAACCCCCCCTGACTTCCGTTATTCTAGCTAATGTGCAATCATTGGCAAATAAAATCAACGACCTACGAGGAAGATTAAACTACCAAAGGGACATTAAAAAGTCATGGCTGAACGACAACATAATCAATATACAGCTGGCGGATTATACGCTGTATCGGCAGGATAAAACAGCGGCATCTGGTAAGACAAGGGGTGGCGGACTATGCATATATGTAAGTGATGTCAAAGTAAGTCTCAAGGTTTTGCTCGCCTGAGGTAGAGTATCTCATGATAAGCTCTAGACCATCCTATCTACCTAGAGAGTTTTCATCTCTATTTTTCATAGCTGTCTACATACCACCACAGACTGATGCTGGCATTAAGACTGCACTCAATGAGCTGTATTCCGTCATAAGCAAACAGGAAAACGCACATCCATAGGCGACGCTCCTAGTGGCCAGGGACTTTAATGCTTCTACACCTGCATTGCTTGCTGTTTGGGGTTTTAGGCTGGGTTTCTGTACAGCACTTTGAGATATCAGCTGATGTACGAAGGGCTATATAAATAAATTTGATTTGATTTGATTTGATTTAATGCAGGGAAACTTAAATCTGTTTTTACCAAATTTCCACCAGCATGTTAAATGTGCAACCAGAGAGAAAAACTCTAGACCACCTTTACTTCACACACAGCGATGGGTACAAAGCTATCCCTCGCCCGCCATTTGGCAAATCTGACCATAATTATATCCCCCTGATTCCTGCTTACAAGCGAACATTAAAGCAGTAAGCACCAGTGACTTGGTCAATAAAATAGTGGTCAGATGAACAGATGCTAAGCTACAGGACTGTTTTGCTCGCACAGACTGGAAACACGAGTCACTGAGCCACTTTGTAACCTGGACCATTACAGTAGTGAGTTCTTGTGCAGCTTGTTGTTTACTCTTTGCATGCACATATATCACTGTATCATCTGCATACATTTGAACTTCAGACCCAGTACAGACAGAAGGCAGATCATTAATGTACAGGCTGAACAGGAGGGGCCCCAGTATTGACCCTTGGGGCACGCCCAAATCATAGCTAAGAGTGGGCGACAGCTCATTGCTCACTCTGACACACTGAGTTCTGCCTTCAAGGTATGATTTCATACATCTCAAGGCATCAGGGGAAAAGTTGAACTTGGACAATTTTGTGATGAGAATCTCATGGTTAACAGTATCAACGGCCTTCCTTAGGTCCAGAAACACAGCCCCAACAACGCCCCCTTTGTCCATCTTGGACAAAGTTGGCCGTTTCTGTGGAGTGGTTCGCTCTGAAGCCAAACTACATGGAGTGTAATGTGAAGGGGCTGCTGTTGAGGTGGGCAATCAGTTGTTCTGCTACAAATCAAATCAAATCAAATCAAATATATTTATATAGCCCTTCGTACATCAGCTGATATCTCAAAGTGCTGTACAGAAACCCAGCCTAAAACCCCAAACAGCAAGCAATGCAGGTGTAGAAGCACGGTGGCTAGGAAAAACTCCCTAGAAAGGCCAATACCTAGGAAGAAACCTAGAGAGGAACCAGGCTATGTGGGGTGGCCAGTCCTCTTCTGGCTGTGCCGGGTGGAGATTATAACAGAACATGGTCAAGATGTTCAATGTTCATAAATGACCAGCATGGTCGAATAATAATAAGGCAGAACAGTTGAAACTAGAGCAGCAGCACAGTCAGGTGGAAGTTGAAACTGGAGCAGCAGCATGGCCAGGTAGACTGGGGACAGCAAGGAGTCATCATGTCAGGTAGTCCTGGGGCATGGTCCTAGGGCTCAGGTCAGTTGAAACTGGAACAGCAGCATGGCCAGGTGGACTGGGGACAGCAAGGAGTCATCATGTCAGGTAGTCCTGGGGCATGGTCCTAGGGCTCAGGTCCTCCGAGAGAGAGAAAGAAAGAGAGAAGGAGAGAATTAGAGAACGCACACTTAGATTCACACAGGACACCGAATAGGACAGGAGAAGTACTCCAGATATAACAAACTGACCCCAGCCCCCCGACACATAAACTACTGCAGCATAAATACTGGAGGCTGAGACAGGAGGGGTCAGCTACACACTTTTCAACAACCTTTGACACCACAGGTAGTATACTAATGGGCCTGTAGTTACTCACGTCAGCAGGGTCGCCCGATTTAAAGATGGCCATTATTATGGCCGACTTCCATACCCTTGGAAACACCCTGAGACCAATAGATGTGTTGGTGACCTTGTAATGGGGCCAATGAGTGACTCTTTGTAGATTTTAAGAAAGGTAGAGTCCAGCCCAAACACATCTTTGGCTTTAGAGTTCTTTAGTGAGCTAATCACCTTGTTCACCTTCAGAAAACTCCCTTATGATGAAGACAGGTTGAGCATCATTCACTAGCACTGAGCCCAAGAAACCAGTGGAGGGGTTCTGTGTCAGTACCCTTACAGAGTCAATAATGAAGGAATTGAAGGCTATTGCTATTTCGACTGCATCCTGTGTTAGATTGTTATTCACCATGATTTCTAGTCTTTTTGCAGTGTTACCATGGTCTTTCCCTGTTAACTTTTTTAGATTCTCTAGATTCCCTTTGCTTCACCAATTATGTTAATAAAAAAGTTTGCCTTGGCCTGTCTGATTTCTTTCATCACCTTATTTCTCAACATGGTAAACCTACGTCTGTCATGCTCCAATTTGGATCTTAGGGCTATTTTTAGAGCATAATCTCGTTCTTTCATCAATTTCCAGATTTCTCCATTTGGCCAAGGAAGAGTACTCTTTTGGCCAGGTTTGGATTTGATTTTCTTTAGGAAATAATTTATTGTAGTCTGGATTGTGGATAGAAAAAAACATCTATCAACTATCAGCTTCCACGTCTGTATAGGACAAGAGGTCATTCCAGTTAATTCCCTTAATTGCGTTTTCAAAATAGTTTAATTCACTCTTAGGTATTCTTAGTTGATCCGGCTTTCTAACAGTAGAGAGGTTAAACCTGCTTTTAGACAGCTTTCTGGCTATAAGTGTCAGATTATGATAGCCCAGTAATCATATTGAATGGGACTTCTCAAAAAATACTTCTCAAAACTATACATTTTGCAGATAGAACCTTATAGTCCCAAGTCCTTGATTATTCATATCGTAGGTTCTGGTCCTCTTTTTCAATACTTAAATTTATTTTCACTAGAATGGCCATGTCGTGACTTTGATTAATGTGATGACTTATTTAACGAATCAAATAAATAATGTTTATTGTTACTCAATTAAATGAATCATGTAACAATTAACTCATTGGGAATTTGGGGCACCACGGAAGAAGTAGTTTAACGAGTTACCATCTCCCAAATTAAACTCAAGATGATCTAGATAGCTAAGTCATTTATTAATCATTACCTCATATGTCTCATTCTGAACATCACAGACTTCTTGAATCCGCAAGAACCCCAGCCTTTTCTGATTATTCAGTTCTACACAAATTGATTTCATTATTTATTTACTAACTGACTAAATAATAACACAGAATACACAGACACTTGCATGAGACAAAAGTCCCTAGTGGACTGACAAGATATTACGGCTTGTTACACAATGGAGAGGGTTGTGGGGAAAGAGAGAGACAGAGATAGGGACATTTATCGCAGATACATTCTATAACTATTCGCACATTAATCATATACCTTGCACATGAACCACCGCCCGCTTGGGTAAGAAAGTAACAAATGTATTTATGTGGTGAATGCCTTCGTTCGTCGTCTATTTCGGTCAGAACCAAGCCCTGTCGGAAGGTTGTTTCAGCCGTGTAGCCACAACTACACGTTTTCTGGTCTTAGAGTTTAAACCATTTGTAATGTTTAGCTTACGCTTCACGTCTGCTGGTCTCATGTGTTAATTTTTAGCAAGTCCTTTTAAGCACTCTATCACACTGACATGCTCTTCTGACCTCATTCGACACGTGGTTTAGGTTAATGTGCAAGGGACATGAAAACTATGATCCGTCATCAAACTAAATTCACATTCCTAGCTGAACAAAAATAATTTCAACAAGCTTCATATCGTATTAAAATCATATTGGATGGAAACTTAACATCGAAAGGGGATTTCCTCCCTAAGTTACAGTATTCGGTTCATACAGTTTTTAATAACATCACCAAATGAAAAGCAATAAGACATGATTTTTCTTTAGATCCCCACTGACCATTCTAAACATTCTTATCTTAGAAATATTTTTCCAAAGTTCCCTCTCTGGAGAGTTTTTGGGCGGCAGAATGTCTTTGTAACAAAGACATTCCAATCATGATACTAAAAAACAAGAGAGGGTTCTCTGCTGCATAAGATTTGCAATTGGCCTGAGGTGTCATAAAACCGGCCCAGGTCTGGCTAGCTGTCAGCCATTTGCCAAGCTGATCTGAGGCCTTGGATCCTCCACCAGGATAGTCATGACAGCCATCTAAACTATTTGTGGGAAAAAATTAATAAATGCAGGTACCTTAAGAGCATGTTTTAGACCCTTAGGCGGGGCCTTGCTGTTTTTGGCTTGTTCACTATCAATCCGAAAGCGTCCATGGAAGGAGTATTTCACAAAAATTACAAACTTACCACATTTGATTGATTAATAGAAAGTAGTCTAGTTTACTGACTTTGGGTATCAGAGACCAGAAAAACATCAGTTTACTCATCTAGAGCTATGCCATAGATAGAACAATGAGACAGATATTTCACCGGATGTATAAATGTGAAGCATCTGGCTGGCATTTTCACTCACTATCAAATGGTGGTGAGAGGCAGTGGGAGAAGATAGCGCGTATATATATATTTAGAAAATACATCTCGCTCTACCGGTCAAAAGTTTTAGAACACCTACTCTTTCAAGGGATTTTCTTTATTTTAACAATTTAATTACATTGTAGAATAATAGCAAAGACATCAAAACTATGATAGTAGTATTCAAGTATTTATGCTGCAGTAGTTTTGTCGGGGGGCTAGGGTCAGTTTGTTAAATCTGGAGTACTTCTCCGGTCTTATGCGGTGTCCTGTGTGAATTTAAGTATGCTCTCTCTAATTCTCTCTTTCTTTCTCTCTCTCAGAGGACCTGAGCCCTAGGACCATGCCTCAGGACTACCTGGCATGATGACTCCTTGCTGTTCCCAGTCCACCTGGCCGTGCTGCTGCTCCAGTTTCAACTGTTCTGCCTGCGGCTATGGAATCCTGACCTGTTCACTGGACATGCTACCTGTCCCAGACCTGCTTTTTTAAACTCTCTAGAGACAGCAGGAGTGGTAGAGATGCTCTTAATGATCGGCTATGAAAAGCCAACGGACATTTACTCCTGAGGTGCTGACTTGCTGCACCCTCGACAACTACTGTGATTATTATTATTTGACCATGCTGGTCATTTATGAACACTTGAACATCTTGGCCATGTTCTGTTATAATGTTCTGTTATAATCTCCACCTGGCACAGCCAGAAGAGGACTGGCCACCCCTCATAGCCTGGTTCCTCTCTAGGTTTCTTCCTAGGTTTTGGCCTTTCTAGGGAGTTTTTCCTAACCACCGTGCTTCTACACCTGCATTGCTTGCTGTTTGGGGTTTTAGGCTGGGTTTGAGATATCAGCTGATGTACGAAGGGCTATATAAATACATTTGATTTGATATAACCCATATGGATCCAAAAATCTCAAATTTGGACTCATCAGAATTTCCACTGATCTAATGTCCATTGTTTGGGTTTATTGGCCCAAGCAAGTCGCTTCTTCTTATTGGTGTCCTTTAGCAGTGGTTTTGTTGCAGCAATTCGACCTTGGAGGCCTGATTCACACAGTCTCCCATGAACAGTTGATTTTGAGATGTGTCTGTTACTTGAACTCTGTGAAGCATTTATTTGGGCTGTAATTTCTGAGGCTGGTAACTCTAATTAACTTATCCTCTGCAGAAGAGGTAACTCCGGCTTCCATTCATGTGGCGGTCCTCATGTGAGCCAGTTTCATCATAGTGCTTGATGGTTTTTGCGACTGCATTTGAAGATAAGTTCTTGAAATGTTCCGTATTGACTGACCTCCATGTCTTAAAGTAATGATGGACTGTCGTTTCTCTTTGCTTATTTGAGCTGTTCTTGCCATAATATGGACTTGGTCTTTTACCAAATAGGGTTATCTTGTCACACAACTGATTTGCTCAAATGCATTAAGAATGAAATCAATTCCACAAATTAACTTTTAACAAGGCACAGCTGTTAATTGAAATGCATTCCACCTCATGAAGCTGGTTGAGAGAATGTCAAGAGTGTGCAAAGCTCTCATCAAGGCAAAGGGTGGCTATTTGAAGAATCTCAAATATGAAATATATTTGGATTTAACACTTCTTTGATTACTACATGATTCCATATGTGTTATTTCATAGTTTTGATATCTTCACTATTATTCTACAATGTAGAAAATAGTAAAAAATAAAGAAAAACCCTTGAATGACTAGGTGTTCTAAAACTTTTGACCGGTAGTGTATACTGAACAAAAAGTGTTGGTCCCATGTTTCATGAGCTGAAATAAAAGATCCCAGAAATGTTCCATATGCACAAAAAGCGTATCTCTCTCAAATGTTGAGCACAAATTTGGTTACATCCCTGTTAGTGAGCGTTTATCATTTTCCAAGATAATCCATCCAACTGACAGGTGTGGCATATCGAGAAGGTGATTAAATAGCATGATCATTACACCTTGTGCTGGGGACAATAAAATGTCACTCTAAAAATATGCAGTTGTGTCATACAACACAATGCCAAAAGTTTTGAAGGAGTGTGCATTTGGCTTACTGACTGCAGGAATGTCCACCCGAGCTGTTGCCAGAGATTGTAATGTTAATTTCTCTACCATAAGCCACCTCCAACGTTGCTTTAGAGAATGTGGCAGTACGTCCAACCAGCCTCACAACCGCAGACCATGTGTAATCACGCCAGCCCAGGACCTCTACATTCGGAAAAACAAATTCTGATTGGCTGGGCCTGGCTCCCAAGTGGGTCGGCCTATGCCCTCCCAGGCCCACCCATAGCTGTGCCCCTGCCCAGTTAGGTGAAATCCATAGATTAGGGCCTAATGAAATTGTCAATTGACAGATTATCTTATAAGAACTGTAACTCAGTAAACTCGTTGTAAATTGTTGATGTTGAGTTTATATTTTTGTTCAGTTTACATTTGAACAGGGCTGAAAAGCGACTGGTAGCAGGAATATATAAATACTTGGTAGCATACTAATGGTAATATATACATATATATATTTAAATGGGAATAATAGTGACCAGTAGCAGGATAAATACTAATGGTAATGGCAATCAAAGTTGTTGAAATGCAGTAACAGTGCTGTGGATAAAATCACTGTGGAAGCCCAAAAAAAAGCCATATTACAACCCGTGCTGTGATAATTGCGCAGTTTGCTCTATAAATCCAGCTAATTCATATGACTTGTGACCATGATGTATCGGCCCAAAGACCGAGACACTAAGAAGTAAGACGATAGTGGCAGAATAAATTCAACCACACCTTTGTTTTCTCACAAAACCGGATAGTGACCTCTGTCCAGTGACGTCCACAAAGCATATTGCATGTAACAGACAGTTACATGACCTACAGCATGGTAAAGCAAGTTGATGTTTCAGACATTTTCGTCCCACTAAAGTACTATTGATTTAGAACCACAGATGGATACCGCAAGTGGCAAAGAAGGCAGGTGCTGCTTCCACTATTCTAGCACCATTTCAACATCATCAAATCACCTCTGCTTTGTCTAATACAGTGACAACTAAAAGATACTAAACCCTTTTTTGTCCAATCAACGAAAACTAAATATGATGTAGCTGTCCATGGTTCTGATTTGTTTGTGTGCGTGTGTGTTCGTTCGTGCAAGTAGAAAAACATATTGACTCACTACTTGTGGAGAAACGCCAATGCCATCCTCCTCTCTTTCATGCTGACCAAACAGTCTATCACGTTGTCATACAGTACATGCTTTTATTTTTTGTTTTTATAGGCTATCGGGCTAAAGTGCTTGCTCGCAAGCTTAACTTCCATTTTGATATTTTATTTAAGTCAATAAACAACAAATTCATATTTACAATGACGGCCTACCCCGGGCAAACCCTAACCTGGACGACGCTGGGCCAATTGTGCGCTGCCCTACGGGACTCCCAATCGCGTCCGGTTGTGATACAGCCTGGAATCGAACCAGGGTCTGTAGTGACACCTCAAGCACTGAGACCGCTGCGCCACTTGGGAGCCCCATTCATGGGCAACATTAGCTAGTTAACATTAGCCTTCTACATCTAGCTACACGTTGAACTTTCATCCTCTCAGGCCAGGTGCACAACAATGTATTAATTGGCCAGTACAGAGAATTAAGTAAAACCACAAGTCCTAATCCTGATCTCCATCCATGGCTAATTGGTCAATTTTATGGGGATGTCTGGCTTCCTTTGTATTTTGTAAAATATTTTTGTATTTATTATGGATCCCCATTAGCTGCTGCCAAAGCAGCAGCTACTCTTCCTGGGGTCCAGCAAAATGAAGGCAGTTTATACAATTTTAAAACATTACAATACATTCACAGATTTCACAACACACTGTGTGCCCTCAGGACCTTACTTCACCACATACAGTGGGGCAAAAAAGTATTTAGTCAGCCACCAATTGTGCAAGTTCTCCCACTTAAAAAGGCCTGTAATTTTCATCATAGGTACACTTCAACTATGACAGACGAATGAGAAAAAAAATCCAGAAAATCACATTGTAGGATTTTTTATGAATTTATTTGCAAATTATGGTAGAAAATAAATATTTGGTCAAGAACAAAAGTTTATCTCAATACTTTGTTATATACCCTTTGTTGGCAATGACAGAGGTCAAACATTTTCTGTAAGTCTTCACAAGGTTTTCACACACGGTTGCTGGTATTTTGGCCCATTCCTCCATGCAGATCTCCTCTAGAGCAGTGATGTTTTGGGGCTGTTGCTGGGCAACACGGACTTTCAACTCCCTCCAAAGATGTTCTATGGGGTTGAGATCTGGAGACCGGCTAGGTCACTCCAGCCACTCCTTCGTTGGCTACACATGTTAATATGGGCTATTTTTAGCACTTTTCTGGGTTGCTTGAGTGTTTTTAATGCTTTAACTGGGAAGCTTGTCAGAGGTAGGCTTACTCCTGTTATTTACATTGGAGCTGATAGTGCAGGGTGAGCTGGATGAAGTGGTCTTCCTACTATTGCACACCGCCTCAGTGCTAACAGTGGAACTCTGATTTATAGGCTCATGATTACTGCTTACAATAGCTGTAGGATAAACAGATGTATTCGGTGCAATTAGGGGTACATCAATTAAATTACTTACATTGTGTTTGCCAATGCCCCTAAGATCATGTACATTTGATGCAGCATTATGACGACTTATTGTCACAATGGTAGGGATTAACTGAGCTGGTCTTGGATCATTTACCAGTCATTGATTCAACGCAGCCTTGAAATGCATGAACAGAGTCCAGGAGCCAAGAAGATTTGGATGGGCTTAGTCATTCCTGTAGAGTATCTTCTGTTTCCAGAAGGTGTCAAAGTTATCAATAAAAGTGACTCCAGCAGAGCTACAGTCTTTCAGCCAGATGTGTAATGCAAGCAGTTTGCTGAATCTTTCACACCCGTGGCCCAACGATGGTACTGGACCTGAAATTATTGGCCGTTTTATGTAGTCTTTTAATGATAAAATCAGTTCTTTAAAATACATTTTCAAATGTTCCGAGTTAGCCCTCCTTATGTCGTCAGCTCCCGGCATCTGTGGTAGAACAGTCAGAAGCAGCCTTGTTATGTCCTGTACTCGTGCTCCTTCGTAGCACAGGGGTTTTGCCTTGGGGACCGAGATGTTTCTCACCATAGAGCTGCCTATGATGACAGCTGGTGGTGTTGAATGGACCGGTCTCTCAGGCAGCCTCTGGTGAGGCTTGGAGCTCCGAGAATCTGAACCCGAGGTAGAACCCACCGGAGAGGGAGACAGATCCGAGGTTGCAACGTGCATCCATGAATACACGCCAGTGCAGAAATGCAACGTGCGCCCAGCTCGAATGCACCGAGTGTGTGTGTCCCTTTGCATTGAACTAAGTGGAATTACACTCCTGCTGAACTCCGCCCATGGTTGAGCTTGCTCCTTTTTGCGTCATCAAAAGTCGACGCTGAACTTTTGACGTATAGAACGTGTTCGCCATAATAAATGTTGTGCTAAAACAAGTGACAACAAGGTGGCGTTTGTATTCTTATCAACACATATTGGTGTAGTTAGCAAGTGGTTTGTCGGCATTGTAAAAAAAAAAATAAGGAAGACGGAAAGAGCGAAGGAAAATTGAGCAGAAAAGGGTACGTATTCGCTAGCCAGCCAACAACACTGTTTGGCACACAAACTGTCTTCCTAGACGGTCTTGTAGCTAGCTCGAGTGCACACAACACATACAGCTGTTTCTGGTGCGGAACACCAACACTGAACTGATTGTAGCTCTTACACAGCGTACGTTCCAACGTTGTACTAGTTAGCTAACCTTTATATAGGGCATATTCATAGCTAGTTGGTAGCGCAGCTAAAATACTCTGCAGATGTGAAATATCTCTATCGATGATAGTTAGCTAACTAATGTACAATATGTAGCAAAGTACGGATGACTAACCAGTTCAGTAGTTGGCTAACTAAATCACTACAAAACACGTGTGTACGTTAGTTTGTCATCATGATGAAGCTAACTTCTTAGCTATATATTCCAGAGAGTGTAAGTTAAGTAGCCTAGTTGGGGAACGCAACTCCGTTCTCTTATGTCGAGCCGGAGTTGAGTTTTGATGACTGGTCGCGGGACTTGCTAGCAACGTCATTGAGTCGCCATCCGTTGATTATTGTAAAAATGTCAATTCTGAAAACGCTTACCTATAGCTATGTTTGTCCTGTACAACTGCGATCCTTCCGCGGGGTACTGAAATTCATTATTCTAATAAAAATCGTAGCGAATACAAGCGAGGTTTTTTTTGCTTGTATGACGTAAACTGAGATATAATTGGGTCAGTGATCTGGACATCGCAAAGATCCCGGAAGTTTACATTTTAAATGGTACGGTTAGGGACGTCCCAAGGATTCCTGATAGTACGGACCCAATTTAATCGCAGTTTACGTAATACGAGCATGAAGGAAAAGTCGTTTGTGTTATTTTTTTTAAATTAGAATGATTAATTTTAGCACCTCGCGGATGGACTGGAGTTGTACAGGACCAAAATTGAATTGACATTTTTACAATAATCGATTGATGGTGGTGACTCAATGTTGTTGCAAGCAAATCCCGCGACCAGTCACCAAAACTATACTCCGTCTCGATGAAGATAACTAGTAACTAGCTAACATTAATTATACAGGGCAGGCTAGCAGCTACTGCACAATAGCGAGTGTTATTGGATGTTTTCTAGCAGAGCCATAAACATGGCTATGGTTTCTAGCGTCATGCTCAAGGCCATGACCAAATCACCTGTTGACTGTCCCAAGAACCTGTATAGTTGGATCGGTTCTGAACTGGAGGCAAAATAAAGGTCAATTTTGTGTCACTGTTTGCAACTGGAGAGGAAGTCATGGTTTGTGAGCATAGATGGATCATTCATGAATTATATTTTATTTGAGGAGTAGGCCAAATCAGTAAGCTAGTGTTAGTGATTATATGCTAAAAATGCTGTGTTGGTGCATGCAAGAGGAGGGACTAGGGAATCAATCTAGCTCATATCAACATTTACAATGACAGGCGACTCTCTCCTTTTGCATGCACCAATGCAGTGTTTATTTTTTTTGCACGTTCTCTCTAGACCCCAAGTAAGGTTTAGTTGATGACATGAATTGTTCTGTGTGTCAGGCCAGACCATGGCGTCGGCATCTGCTAGTGTGGATTCCAAGGCAGAGCTGACCTCTCTGCTGGAGCAGTGGGAGAGGGAGCAGCAGGCCAGCACACCGGACCTGGTCAACATCCTGACTAAGTGAGTGTGAGTAATACAGGAGGATAATGGTTGGTAACACCAGTGGATATTCTGGGAAGTAACATCACTGAATGTTTTTTTATTTATTTGCGTTCACCTTATTTATTTATGCTACATATTACTTGATTCATAAAAATAAAATAAAAAAATGTAAGTCTCTGAACATTAAGGAATATGTGGTTGTCTGTTTTTGAGTATATCATGGGTTTTCTTTTCCCCTCAGGATTTCAGAGCTGGTGGAGAGGGAGACTGAGGAATATCACAAAGCTGATCCGGATCCTTTTGATGACAGGCACCCTGGTAAGATGATGTATTTATGTTGTATGTAGTCATAACTATAGTATTAGCTATAGCAACAGTGATAGTTGTTGACATTCTGTAGGTTTTTCTAATTCTCCCAACCCCTTGCCACTTAGGGAGAGCGGATCCGGAATGCGTCTTGGGTCAGCTGCTAAAGATCCTGTTCAAAAATGATGACTTCATGAATGCTGTAAGACCTGAACTTTTTTTAGATGTATTTTTTCCCCCCACACATTTACAAAATTGTATTTGTTCAAATTTGAATTATTTTAACTCCTGTCTTTTTCTAGCTCGTTAATAGCTATGTGATGACCAGTAGAGAGCTCACCCTCAACACTGCAGCTTGTCGCCTGCTGCAGAATATCATGCCTGGGTTGGAGACTGCAGTGGTCTTTCAGGAGAAGGTAGGCTGTAACCTAAATCTGTGGAGATGCACTTGAACATGTTTGTATATTTAGTCAGCTATAATATGCAACTGATTCAAATATTCAATAATCATGATGTCTTTGTTTGTGTGTGTACATGACAGGAGGGCATAGTGGAGAGGCTTTTTAAATGGGCCCAGGAGGCGGAGCAGCCCCTGAGAGTCTATGCTACAGGCCTTTTGGCTGGAGCAATGGAGAACCAGGACATCGCTGCCAACTACAGGGAGGAGAACTCTGTCGTGGTCAGTGGCAACATCCTACTACTACCTGAGAAGGTTTATCAACATCAACATAAGATCTTGTGTAAATACGGTAATGTGGGTTCAATTGAATTTAGCCCTGTCACCACAAGTGGGTGTCCATCACCAGTATCTGTGAATGATGCTAGATGTCAGTATCTGAATGATGCTAGATGCATCCTTCTCTCTTTAGGTGCCTCTGATGCTGCAGCGGCTACGCGAGCTGCAGGCCAAGGACACTGAAAACCGGAAGGGGTTTAAACGGCCCAGTCCCAGGAAGAGTCTGGGGGAACCTCTCCTTCCTCTGGATGAGGAGACGGTCGACGGGGGCTTCGAGGACAACCCTTTCCCCCCGGGGAATGAAGGCATTGAGAGGAATGAGAAGGGATCAGATGAGGACCGAGTGGAGATCCACAGCCACGAGTCTTACAGCGAGATCTCCTTCCACCTCAACTACCTTAACCACACCCACAAGACCAGTAGCTGCGCTAACTCCGCTGTCAAAGGACTGATGAAGCCTGTGTCTGCCCCGCTGCCTCTGTCCCACCGGGACTTGCCCGACGGCAGGGAGGAGGGCAGCACTCACCTCAAGAGGAGAACAGAGAGGGAGACTGGACGAAAGGTGAAACAGAAACTGAACTTCTCCCTGCCAGACCCGGAGAGGAACTTCAGCGAGCTGTCCAACAGCAGCTGGTCTGAGATGAGCCCCTGGGTGATTGGGAACAACTATCACCTTTACCCTCTTACCCCAGAGATGGAGCAGAGACTCATCCTACAGTACCTCACCCCTCTGGGAGAGTACCAGGAGGTTAGTGTCTGCTACATAAACCTACCAGCAGATGTCAGTCAAACTCCTTTATAAGAGCTAGTGCTATAGTCGTTGAAGACAATATGCCATAAATGACTGGTAGACAGACGAGTAGTTCTCTGTATACATTTTTATTTCTCTGTATTCATTTGCCTTTCAGCTTCTGGCTGTCTTCATGCAGATGGGAGCCTGTGAGCTGCTCATCCATTACATGGACCTGAAGCAGACCAACGATGTACAGCTCACCTTTGAGGCTCTCAAGGTAACATTTCTACAACTGACCTATAATGCATCTCAATTGTTTAAAGAGGAGCATCCCAGCCTTATCCTTAGATTCTCATTCGCTACCTGTAGTACCTAGCCTCCCTGCTCCTGCATAAGAAGTTTGCCGCCCAGTTTGTGGTCCATGGAGGGGTTCAGAAGCTGCTGGAGATCCCCAAGCCTTCCATGGCCGCCACAGGGGTGTCTCTGTGCCTCTACTACCTGGCCTACAACCAGGATGCCATGGAGAGGGTAGGACAAACACACACTGCATAAAGGTCAACTGTTGATAAAAGTTGTGACCTGTGGTACATGGGTGTAACATTATTTACTTTCATGTAAATGTGTAAGTCAATACAAACATGCATTCATGTGTCCCCATTAAATGTGTCTTTGTTACCCCTAGGTGTGTATGCTGCCCCACTCTATCCTGTCTGACGTGGTGAGCTACAGTCTGTGGCTGTTGGAGTGTTCCCACGCCTCGGGCTGCTGCCACGCCACCATGTTCTTCTCCATCTCTTTCTCCTTCCGAGCAGTGCTGGAACTCTTTGACAGGCAGGACGGCCTCCGGCGCATGGTCAACCTGGTAGGAGGACCTGTGTGGTTTAGTCATGCTTCTGTTACATCCAGTTGTATCCTAGTGAAATACCAAGTGCTTTTCACTGTCTCCAGAGCAGTTCTCTGAACATCCTCTGTGTTGGAATGTGTATTAGACTGCTGTTTATTTTGTATTCTACGGTCTCCAGATCAGCACATTGGAGATCCTGAACCCTGAGGACCAGGGTGCCCTGCTGAGTGATGACCAGATCTTCTCCAGCAGGCAGACGGCCAAGCACACCTGCATGGCCCTGCGCAGGTACTCCGAGGCCCACCTGGCCATCAAGGTGGAGCATGTCAAGCAGTCCCTGCAGCGGACTGAAGGGGGCGCTCCCATTCACCCACAGCCTTACTACAAGGTAGGAGGAACATGCTGTTCCATGTGTGTTGGGATATGGTGATTGAAATTATCTTGGGTCCTCTTTCAATTAATGAAATTGAATTTCAATTAACTTCCTCAATTGAAATGGATTTTACCGCCATCCCCCTGGAACCCATCATCACAGATTAACTTTGGTGATGGTTTTCCTTCAGTGATGCCTCATTCTCTTTATGTTCCCCAGGCATGTAGTTACACCCACGAGCAGGTGGTGGAGATGATGGAGTTCCTGATTGAGTACGGCCCAGTCAGGCTGTACTGGGAGCCTGCAGAAGTTTTCCATAAGCTCTCCTGTGTGCAGCTTCTCCTGCAGCTCATCTCCATTGCCTGTGACTGGAGGACCTACTACGGCAGGTGAGGACAGAAAATAAACACATCCTTCCTTCTCATGAGAAGGATGGACTTATTTATCAACTCCATCTGCTCTATATTAAAATTACACCTCTGTTTGTTATGGAGAACATTTCTCACAAATCCAAGTGAACACAAAGTTGTACCCTGTGACTATTTCACCCTGTGTTGGCTTGTCCCCTAGGAGTGACACAGTGCGTTATGCCCTGGACATACTGAGCATCCTGACGGTGGTCCCTAAGACCCAGCTGCTGATGTCGGAGTCTGTGGCCGTGCTGGATGGGGAGGGGGGCAACGCCATCTCCACCGTGGGTATGTTACATTTAATGCCCTGCCTTGTCATTAAAGTTGCACGATATGGGTAAAAGGTCATTGGGACATCTGTGTGTGGGAAGGAGCCACAAGAGGAGAGGGACAACAACCGAATAAACTAAAAACACACGTCACATGCGGCTAATTAGCATTTCAAAATATTTCATGCGATATGGATCTCTTGCGATAGGAATATTGCACAAGTCAATGTACACTGTACAAAACATTAGGAACACCTTTCTTATATTTAGTTGCACCCCCTATTGCCTTCAGAACAGCCTCAATTCGTCAGGGCAAGCACTCTACAAGGTGTCAAGCCTTCTGCAGGGATGCTGGCCCATGTTGACCCCAATGCTTCCCACAGTTGTCAAGTTGGCTGGATGTCCATTGGGTGGTACACTTGATACACATGGGAAACTGAGTGTGAAAAACCCAGCAGCGTTGCAGTTCTTGACACAGTTGCCTGGCACCTACTACCATAACCTGTTCAGACACTTAAATCTTTTGTCTTGCCCATTCACCCTCTGATGGTCACACATACACAATCCATGTCTCAATTGTCTGAAGGCATAAATCCTTCTTGAACCTGTCTCCTCCCCTTCATCTACACCAGTGGTTCCCAAACTTTTTATAGTCCCGTACCCTTTCAAACATTCAACCTCCAGCTGTGTACCCCCTCTAGCACCAGGGTTAGCGCACTCTCAAATGTTATTTTTTGCCATCATTGTAAGCCTGCCACACACGTGGGAAGTGACAGAGCTCTTATAGCACCAGGGCACAGAATAATAGTAATTCATAATTTTGCTCTTTATTTAGCCATCTTACATATAAAACCTTATTTGTTCTTCAAAAATTGTGAATAACTCACCACAGGTTAACGACAAGGGTGTGCTTGAAAGGATGCACATAACTCTGCAATGTTGGGTTGTATTGGAGAGAGTGTCTTAAATAATTTTCCACACAGTCAGTGCCTGTATTTAGTTTTTATGCTAGTGAGGGCTGAGAATCCACTCTCACATAGTTGCAAAGGGCATCATTGTCATAACAGCGAGATTTGCCAAGGGAGTGTGCTCCTGAGCAGCCCTATCCAGACACCTGTCAGTGGAATCTGATTTAAATTCAATTTTCAAAGAAACGCTTGTTGCAATTTCGATGAGGCTCTCTTGTTCAGATATTGGTAAGTGGACTGGAGGCAGGGCATGAAAGGGATAACGAATCCAGTTGTTTGTGTTTTCCGTTTCGGGAAATTACCTGCGTAATTGAGCACCCAGCTCACTCAGGTATATCACATTTGACATTGTCCGTAAGCTTGAGTTCATTTACACACAAAAATCATACAATGATGGGAAGACCTGTGTGTTGTCATTGTTAATGCAGACAATGAAGAGCTCCAACTTCTTCTTAATTATAGCCTCAATTTTGTCCCGCACATTGAATATAGTTGTGGAGAGTCCCTGTAATCCTAGCTTCAGGTCATTCAGGCGAGAATAAACATCACCTAGATAGGCCAGTCGTGTCATGCAAGTGGTCAGACAATGGTTAATTATGGTCAGTAAAGAGAACTTTAAGCTCGTCTCTCAATTTAAAAAAACATGTCAACACTTTGCCCCTTGATAACCAGCGCACTTCTGTATGTTGTAAAAGCTTTACATGGTCGCTGCCCATATTGCACAATGCAGAAAATACAAGAGAGTTCAGGGGCCTTGCTTTTATAAAGTTAAACATTTTCACTGAAGTGTCCAAAAAAATCTTTCAAGCTGTCAGGCATTCCCTTGGCAGCAAGAGCCTCGGTGGATGCTGCAGTGTACCCAAGTAGCGTCGGGAGAAACTGCTTGCACAACGCGCATTACCACTCCACTATGTCTCCCTGTCACGGATTTTGCTCCATCAGTACAGATACTAACACATCTAACACACCAAAGACCATTTGATGTCACAAAAAAATATCCTCTCCTGGTTTGCGGAATTTTATTTTATTTTTGTCAGTGAAATGAGGCTACTCAGGCCATGGGGGGAAACTCACCCAAATGTATAGCTCTGTTGGAAAATCTAAATGGACTGTGTGAAAATGTGATTTGCATTTGTATTTGGTGTTCCCCACGACGGCATTGTGCGTACCACTTGTTTGGGAATAGCCGATCTACACTGATTTTGAAGGGGATTTAACAAGTGACATTAATAAGGGATCATAGTGTTTACCTGATCAGTCTGTCATGAAAGGAGTAGGTGTTCCTCATTTGTTTTTGTACACTCTGTGTATAGCCCACCTGCCATGGCTTTCTATTTACACAACCCCATATATCCAGTAGACAAGTACTCTTGGCTTTGCGTTCTAATCTTAATGTTCTGTTGTTCCTCAGGTATGGGTGTAGTCCTGGTGGTGGCAGAGGGAGAGGTGTTTGTGAACGATGCCGAGATTCAGAAGTCTGCTCTGCAGGTGGTCATCAACTGTGTGTGCGCTCCAGATAAACGCATGTCCGGCATCGGCAAGTTCATCTCTGGCACGCCCCTCAGACGTCTACCCCAGACCACCAAGAACAGCGAGAGCGTGCTCACCAAGATGTGGAATGTGGTGCAGTCCAACAATGGCATCAAGGTGAAAATATTTATTTCAGAAATAATCAGGGCTCTTACGCTTGAATGTTTTTGGTCTCTACTGGTCTCATAGTTCTGCCATCTCCCTGTAGGTACTGCTGTCCCTGCTGACGGTGAAGATGCCCATCACAGATGCGGATCAGATTCGGACCCTGGCCTGTAAGGCCCTGGTGGGTCTGTCCCGCTCCAGCTCAGTCAGACAGATTATTAGCAAGCTGCCTCTCTTCAGCAGTGGACACATCCAGCAGTTCATGAAGGAGCCCGTGCTCCAGGACAAACGTAGCGAACACGTCAAGTTCTGCAAGTTTGCGGCAGAGCTAATCAAGCGGGTGTCTGGTAAACCCCTCATGATCGGGACGGATGTCTCCCTGGCCTGGCTGCAGAGGGCAAACGTGGTGGCCCAGTCCAGAATATCCTTTCCTGAGAAGGAGCTACTGCTGTTGATCCGGAACCACCTGGTGGTCAAGGGTCTGCATGACACTGCCACCACACTCACCAAGGAGGCCGACCTCCCCATGGCCATCCTCCCCCACCCATCTTCCTCAGCTTTGCTTCCTGTCGTTGTTCCCCCTGCTTCTCCTGCCCCTGCCCTCCCCCGGACCCCTCGGCTGGCCAATGGGGTCACAGCACGGTTGGTGAGCCACAGCTCTCATCTGTCCGTGCCGTTGTCAGTTCACTCCCAGCCTCGTCCCTCGACGTCGCAACTCCTCATGGTACCTCCGGCCGCCCCTCCCCTGTTGACCCCTCACCAAAGCAACGGCTCTCCCCTTATTGGGCGGATCGCGTTCATGCGAGAGCGCCCGTCGCCGTGCCCCATGCCTGCCATCTGTAAGAAGCCGCGGGTGCTGAGGCAGAAGTCAGACTACGGTGCCTTCAGCCAGAGTCCAGCCATGAAGAAACAGCTGGACAGACACCTGCCCTCTCCCCCCGCCCTGGACAGCATCATCACAGAGTACCTGAGGGAGCAGCACGCGCGCTGCAAGAACCCCGTTACCACCTGCCCCCCCTTCTCCCTCTTCACCCCCCACCAGTGCCCTGAGCCCAAGCAGAGGCGCCAGGCCCCAACCAACTTCACCTCCCGACACACACGCAGGGTTGTCTACCCAAAATACGGAGGGGTGGATGGCGGCTGCTTCGACCGACACCTCATCTTTAGCAGGTATGATTTCTTCCTACTAAACTGGGGACTCAGCACAAAGTCCTTGAGTAACTGATGTGAAATGGCTAGCTAGTTAGCGGGGTGCACGCTAATAGCGTTTCAATCGGTGATGTCACTTGATCTGAGTCCTTGAAGTAGTTGTTCCCCATGCTCTGCAAGGGCTGCGGCTTTTGTGGCGTGATGGGTAACGATGCTTTGAGGGTGGCTGTTGTCGACGTGTGCAGAGGGTCCCTGGTTCGAGCCCAGGTAGGGACAGAAGCTACACTGTTACACTTGCCTTTCAGGCTGAGGTGGACCTTGGGTTTTTATATATCAACTCAGCAACAAACCAAAAACTTCTCACTGTCAACTGTTTATTTTCAGAAAACTTAACCTGTGTAAATATTTCTATGAACATAACACGATTCAACAACTGAGACATAAACTGAACAAGTTCCACAGACATGTGACGAACAGAAATGGAATAATGTGTCCCTGAACAAAGGGGGGGTGTATCTGGTATGTATCTGGTATGGCCAGCAGCTGCAATAAGTACTGCAGTGCATCTCCTCCTCATGGACTGCACCAGATTTGCCAGTTCTTGCTGTGAGATGTTACCCCACTCTTCCACCAAGGCACCTGCAAGTTCCCGGACATGAGGGAGGAGGATTTCTTCCCTGTAACGCAGACTGTTGCGATTGCCTGCAATGACAACAAGCTCAGTCCAATGATGTTGTGACACACCACCCAAGACCATGACGGACCCTCCACCTCCAAATTGATCCCGCTCCAGAGTACAGGCCTCGGTGTAACGCTCATTCCTGAGACAAAACCGCTACTCGTCAGTGAAAAGCACTTTTTTCTAGTCCTGTCTGGTCCATCGACGGTGCGTTTGTACCCATAGGCAACATTGTTGTCGGTGATGTCTGGTGAGGACCTGCCTTGCTACAGGCTGGATTGAGGGCTTGAAGGCCTCTCTCAGCCTATTGCGGACAGTCTGAGCACTGATGGAGGGATTGTGCGTTCCTGGTGTTACTCGGGCAGTTGTTGTTGCCATCCTGTACCTGTTCGGCAGGTGTGATGTTCGGATGTACCGATCCTGTGCAGGTGTTGTTACAAGTGGTCTGCCACTGCGAGGGCGATCAGCTGTCCTTCCTGTCTCCCTGTAGCGCTGTCTTAGGCGTCTCACAATACGGACATTGCAATTTATTGCCCTGGCCACATCTGCGGTCTTCATGGATCCTTGCAGAATGCCTGAGGCACATTCACGCAGATGAGCAGGGACCATGGGCATCTTTTTTAAAATGTTTTTCATTCAGTGGAAAGGCCTCTTAGGACACAAAGTTTTTATAACTGTGACCTTAATTGCCTACTGTCGATAAGCTGCATCCTGTAGCTGTTCCACAGGTGCATGTTCATTAATGGTTTATGGTTCATTGAACAAGCATGGGAGACGGTGTTTAAACCCTACAATGAAGATCTTTGAAAGACAGGGTCCTGATAAAGGGGCGTGTCTTTTTTAGCAGAGTTTTTTTTTTTCTTCTTCTTTTCCCCCCCAGGTTCCGACCCATCTCTGTGTTCAGGGAAGCAGACGAAGATGAGAGTGGGTTCATGTGCTGTGCCTTCTCTGCCCGTGAGCGGTTCCTGATGCTGGGGACGTGTACGGGCCAACTCAAACTCTACAATGTGTTCACAGGCCAGGAGGAGGCCAGCTATAGCTGCCACAGCTCTGCCATCACACACCTAGAGCCATCACGGGTCAGTGAGGCACATTTACAAATCGACCTATCTTTTGGGTATCTAAAACATAGTATTTAATTAAACCTTTATTCTTGTCTTTTGTCATCAGGATGGCTCTTTGTTGTTGACGTCAGCATCATGGAGTTATCCTCTGTCTGCACTGTGGGGCATGAAGTCAGTGTTCATCATGAAGTAAGTGTGACTCACATAAGACTAACCTTGGCCCAGTCAATACAGTTGGTTATTGCTTTCCATGGGGATGACTGCTCTACCGTTCCATTTCTATGGTTCATTCTACTGGTTCTGTGTCCTCAGAGCAGGGAGCTGCAGAAAGGGGCTGACAGGTTCTTTAATTATGCACACTAACTGAACTGCCTTAGGGCTGGAATCTTCACTTCATAGAACACAGACAGTGTAGTGGGGCCACAGTTTAACAAAAGCAACATTGGGGCTTTTGTGATTTTAGCTAGAACATCGGTCCCTCATTGCTTAACCAAAATGGCTTTTTAAATATGAACTGAAGTCAGAGGTTGTAAGGATTGCCTTGGAATTATAATTATTTTTTTAATGTATTTTCCATTTATCTTTATTTTTTAGATGTTTGATTTGATATATATATATTTGCCTTTTTCTTTCCAGGCATTCCTTCTTAGATGACCATTATGTGGAGTTCAGTAAACTTTCACAAGACCGAGTCATTGGCACAAAGGAACACATAGCTCACGTAAGTTTTCTTTCTCAACATCTAAAGGTGAAACTGAACAACCATGTGTATATACACTGAATATACCGAACATTAGGAACACCTTCCTAATATTGAGTTGCACCTCCCCTGGTTGACTGCAATGCTTCCCAGTTGTCAAGTAGCCAATTTGTCTGTGCTTTGGGTGGGGGACCATTCTTGATACACACAGGAAATGGTTCAGCGTGGAAAAATCTAGCAGCGTTGCAGTTCTTGACACAAACCGATGCGCCTGGCATCTACTACCATACACCGTTCAAAGGCACTTAAACCATGTCTTGCCCATTCACCCTCTGAATGGCATATACATAATTAATGTCTCAAGGGTTCAAGAAGGATTTTTAAGCCATCTCCTCCCCTTCGTTGAAGTGGATTTAACAAGTGACATCAACAAGGGATCATAGCTTTCACCTGGTCAGTCTGTCATGGAAAGAGCATGTTTTCTTAATGTTTTCTATACTCGGTGTATAATCTGAAATCATGTCATCGTCTTTGGGTCTCAGATCTACGACATCCAGACAGGGCAGAAGACCCTCACCCTCCACTACCCGGACCTGTCCAACAACTACAAGAGGAACTGTGCAACCTTTAACCCCACCGACGACCTGGTGCTGAACGACGGCGTGCTGTGGGATGTGCGCTCAGCTCAGGCCATCCACAAGTTCGACAAGTTCAACATGAACATCAGCGGAGTGTTCCACCCCAACGGCCTGGAGCTCATTGTCAACACTGAGATTGTATCCTTTACTCACTTACTGTACAATAGTAATACTACATTTTTAAAGAGTATTCCCAATGCTCAGTTGTCGGTACTTCGCCTACATCAGTTGGTCAGATGTTATCAAGCCTCGTTTCAAGATTAGTTTGTCATCTGTTGTGTAGATCCAGTAAAATACCCCAACACCAAATGAATTGGAAAAAATAGTCATTACATTATAGTGAAAGTGATGTGACATTGTGATTTCTTAATGAGTGTGTCAGTGGGACCTGCGGACCTTCCACCTGCTCCACACAGTGCCAGCTCTGGACCAGTGCAGGATCGTCTTCAACAACAACGGCACGGTCATCTACGGAGGTGAGGACTGAACTCACTGCATGATGGGAAATACAGTACTGTATCCTGTATCCTGATTAATCCAATTTCACCTGCTGAACAGCTAGCACTTTATAGATGTGTGTAAAAAGGTGAGTGCTTGGGGGTTGTGTATTTCTGAAGTGTTGGAGGCGCATGTAGAGGTGTGTGTTTGATGCCACACTGCCCCACTGAACCATATGGCCAGGAGGCTGTGCCCTGAGCTGGCAGAGGAGAGCACCAGCTGGTTCACACCACCTCACAGCCAGAGCCACAGGGAGGCCATGATGGATCCACCCACATCCATATCACTCGAATGTCTCCGTAGCCTGAGCCATGTGGAGGCCAAGATGTAGCCAACCACAGCAGTGGCACTCGAGCAGCAGTATCACTCTTCTCATACAATCTCTTTATCCCCCCATACGTACATCCATGCAGTTTGTACGTATGCAACTTGTGTTATTTTGTGATCATGGATCTTCGCATTGCCAAAATTCATTACATTTTCCCCAAATTTAGTTTATATCTGTCTCTTTTTTTGTAATCTTTTCACATCTCACTTTTTTATAGAACATAAAAAAATATATATTGTAATTGGGGGGATATACCCGTTTTAATCGAAGTGTTAGCAGTTGATGTTAACTCTTCAATAACACAGATTCCAACGCAAATCAGGTGGAGAAAAATGGGTTTATTCAAAGAGGACAAATCATAGATGTTATGCTGAGAGGTAGATGTTCATTCTCCCCTGTCCTCAGTGACTCTCTCCTCAGTGATTCTCAACACAGAGCAAATGGAGAGGATGTCGTTTTTTTACCCAACCCTAGCCTGTGGTTGACCAATTGGAATTCCTTGCCATTAAACTGGGACAATGGCCAAATAAGTATCCTATTTCAGGCTTAATGTATAGACAAATTCCTCCCATGTCTCTGACCCATTGCTCATTAATTCCCTATTGCAGAAAAATTTGATCGTTAGTACTCTATTGACCTTCAGTCCTCTTGACCTTTAGTCCTCTGCATTGTGTATTTATCTTTTAAAATATTCTTACAGAAGTGAGCATCAGATGGAGACCATGTGATTCTTGAGTTTGCTAAACGAATGGCCTCGATTGATGCAAATGAGCATGATATTATTCTGCTAGGTAGGCGTAGGCTTTTTTGTCTAACAGTGTGTTTTGGGGGGGAAATCCTTCACATCTTCAAAGTGTAGACTAGATATGCGAATGCACTGCACACAACACGCACAGACGGGCATTCCTGTGCCGTTTCCAAAAGTTGCTGGAAAATACAAATCACGGATGCATTTTATTATGATGAACTTGGGCAAATTAATGTATTTTCTAATTGGTTCACTACATTTAGTTGCTTTCCTACTACGTTTAATACATTCTGGAACATTGTTGAAATCCGTTCTGTCCAGATTCTGTGAGACCCTCTGCGTTTTCCTCAATGTGGCCCTATGGTACCAGAATTGAGCAATGCCTATTTTCAAGCAGCATTTTTCAATTCTTTCGTTGGAATTCCCATTCACTTTTTTTGCTTTGACTGAATATAAATTGAATTGACCCCAACCCTGTTACCTAGGGCCATGTGGATGCCATGAAGGCTCTGCCCACACACACACCCACACCACTCTGTTTAGTAGCCAGAACCATGGGTCCATGTCCATCGGTCTGGCCAGATTTGCTCTAGTTGTGGTGTGTACAGGAAACGTAACCCTAATGTTGTTTTTCCAGCGATGCTACAGGCAGATAATGAAGACGATCTATTGGAAATGCAGATGAAGACTCCCTTTGGCTCCTCCTTCAGGACGTTCAACGCCACTGACTACAAACCCATTGGTAAGACTGCTCTAAGACACACTGTCACAACAGTCCCTAGGCCTTGCATTTATCAGAAGGAGACTTACCGATTTTAAATTGCAACCCAGGCATGACTCAATAGTGGCTCCTGTCCTGACCCACCATCTGGGAAACACTAGTTTTGTAAAACTACAGCTTCATGCGTTGGAAATGGAGTTGGATTAGCTTTTTTCAAATTGACTCTTTACAAAATAGTTTATTCTTCCTGTATCAACTCCTTTCAATATTGTGAAGTCATATGAGAGGTTTGTTATTTCCCCCCCCAGCCACCATCGACGTGAAGAGGAATATATTTGACCTCTGCACGGATACTAAGGACTGCTACCTGGCTGTGATCGAGGTCCATCTTCTGTCATCTGTTAGATTACTCGATAAAGCTGAATCACATACCCCACTTTGTTCAGTCAGATATTGAGTTTAGTGGTGGTGGGGCTTAGTACTATTGAGACATACAACTGTTGTCAGACCTTCTGTGTGTTTCCCCTCCAGAACCAAGACTCGGTCAACACAGACACGGTGTGCAGACTGTACGAGGTGGGACGCCAGAGACTGGCTGAGGAGGAGGAGGATGAGGAAGATCAGGTAAAGGACCCAACGTACCCCTTCACAAAGCGCCCCCGTCTTGTGTTATGTTGGTTGATAATCCATCAAATAACCAATTGCTAACATTGGCATTGATTATTGGTTGGTTGTGCCAGATTTTTTTTTTATTGCAAGTAATCCAGTCTAAATATCGAAATATAAGATCTGGCTGTTCTGGAACACTTGTCCCCTATCAGGAGGATGACGATCAAGAGGATGACGATGAAGATGACTCTGACGACGACATCGACACAGACCCACTGGTTGCCGAGTTGGAAAATGAAAATGGAGGAGAGGACGAGGAAGATGGGAACAATGAATTCTCTCCCTCTGACGATGAAGAGGTAGCTCGTCTGCTTGAGGGGGATGATGATGATGACTCGGATGAGGAAGATGGGGACCTTGCCCTGGATAACAGTGAGTAACAATTGTGTCAGTGTATCCCTCAGCCACGCACTCATCTAGGTACAGCATTGGATGAAGGACCGGGCAGGGTTGAAGTTTGTGGTAACATTGAACTTTAACCTCTGTCACATAATTTTTTTTTTATAATGACATAAAACAGGGGCATTCCACTCTTACCCTATGAGGTCCGGAGCCTGCTGGTTCTCTGTTCTGCTTGATAATTAATTGCACCCACCTGATGTGCCAGGTTTAAATCAGTCTGTGATTAGAGGGGAACAACAAAAAAACGCCAGTGGAACTAACTTCGAAGGTCAAGAGTTGAGTTTAAGAGCCATAGACGTCATAAATTCATTAAAAATCCTACAATCTCATTTTGTCTGTCATAGTTGAAGTGTACCTACGATGAAAATTACAGGCCTCTCATCTTTTTAAGTGGGAGAACATGCACAATTGGTGGCTGACTAAATACTTTTTTGCCCCACTGTATATACAATTCACCAAAAAAATTTTGCAATGTCTTTTTTCACCTTTTTATTTAACCAGGTAGGCTAGTTGAGAACAAGTTCTCATTTACAACTGCGACCTTGCCAAGATAAAACACAGCAGTTCGACACATACAACAACACAGTTACACATGGAATAAATAAACAAACGTACATACAGTCAATAATACAGTAGAAAAAAGAGAACTATATACAGTGAGTGCAAATGAGGTAAGGCAATAAATAGGCTATGGTGGCAAAGTAATTACAATATAGCAATTAGACACTGGAATGTAGTGTTACTAGGGTGCAAAGGAGCAAGATAAATAAATATAGTATGGGGATGAGGTAGTTGGATGGGCTGTTTACACATGGGCTATGTGCAGTGATCTGTGAGCTGCTCTGACAGCTGGTGCTTAAAGCTAGTGAGGGAGATATGGGTCTCCATCTTCAGTGATTTTTGCAGTTCATTCCAGTCATTGGCAGCAGAGAACTGGAAGGAAAGGCTGCCAAAGGAAGAATTGGCTTTGGGAGTGACCAGTGAGATATACCTGCTGGAGCACGTGCTGCGGGTGGGTGCTGCTATGGTGACCAGTGAGCTGAGATAAGGCGGGGCTTTACCTAGCAGAGACTTGTAGATGACCTGGAGCCAGTTGGTTTGGCGAAGAGTATGAAGCGAGGGCCAACCAACAAGAGTGTACAGGTCGCAGTGGTGGGTAATATATGGGGCTTTGGTGACCAAACAGATGGCACTGTGAGACTGCATCCAATTTGTTGAGTTGTGTTGGAGGCTATTTTATAGATGACATCGCAGAAGTCGAGGATCAGTAGGATGGTCAGTTTTACGAGGGTATGTTTGGCAGCATGAGTGAAGGATGCTTTGTTGCGAAATAGGAAGCAGAGTCTATATTTAATTTTGGATGGGAGATGCTTAATGTGAGTCTGGAAGGAGAGTTTACAGTCTAGCCAGACACCTAGGTATTTGTAGTTGTCCATGTATTCTAAGTCAGAACCGTCTAGGGTAGTGATCGGTAGAAGAGAATGCATTTAGTTTTACTTGCATTTAAGAGCAATTGGAGGCCACGGAAGGAGAGTTGAATGGCATTAACGCTCGTCTGGAGGGTTGTTAAGTGTCCAAAGAAGGGGCAGAAGTATACAGAAAGGTGTCGTCTGCGTAGAGGTGGATTAAAGAATCACCAGCAGCAAGAGCGACATCATTTATGTATACAGAGAAGAGAGTCGGCCTGAGAATTGAACCCTGTGGCACCGCCATAGAGACTGCAAGAGGTCCGGACAACATGCCTTCTGATTTGACACACTGAACTCTATCAGAGAAGTAGTTGGTGAACCAGGCGAGGCAATAATTTGAGAAACCAAGGCTGTTGAGTCTGCCAATAAGAATGTGGGGATTGACAGAGTCGAAAGCCTTAGCCAGGTCGATGAATACGGCTGCACAGTAATGTCTCTTATCGATGGCGGTTATGATATCGTTTAGGACCTTGCGCGTGGCTGAGGTGCATCCATGACCAGCTCTGAAACCAGATTGCATAGCGGAGAAGGTACAATGGGATTCAAAATGGTCGGTAATCTGTTTAACCTGGCTTTCAAAGACCTTAGAAAGGCAGGGTAGGATAGATGTATGTAGCAATTTGGGTCTATTGTCGCCCCCTTTGAATAGGGGGATGACCGCGGCAGCTTTCCAATCTATGGGAATCTCAGACGATACGAAAGAGAGGTTGAGCAGGCTAGTAATAGGGGTTGCAACAATTTCGGCAGATAATTTTAAAAAGAGAGGGTACAGATTGTCTATCCCAGCTGATTTTTGTAGGGGTCCAGATTTTTCAGTTCTTTAAGAACATCAGCTATCTGGATTTGGGTGAAGGAGAAATTGGGGAGGCTTGGGTGAATTGCTGTGGGGAGTGCAGTGCTGTTGACCGGGGTAGGGGTAGCCAGGTGGAAAGCATGGCCAGCTGTAGAAAAATGCTTTTTAGAAATTCTGGTGGTGACAGTGTTTCTTAGCCTCAGTTTAGTTGGCAGCTGGGAGGAGGTGCTCTTATTCTCCATTGACTTTACAGTGTCCCAGAACTTTTTTGAGTTTGTGCTAAAGGATGTAAATTTGTTCTTGAAAAGGCTAGCCTTAGCTTTCCTAACTGCCTGTGTTTATTTGTTCCTGACTTCCCTGAAAAGTTGCATATCACGGGGGCTATTCGATGCTAATGCAGAACGCCACAGGATGTCTTTGTGCTGGTCAAGGGCAGTCGGGTCTGGAGAGAACCAAGGGCTATATCTGTTCCTGGGTCTACATTTTTTGAAAGGGGCATGCTTATTTAAGATGGTGAGGAAGGCACTTTTAAAAGAACCACAAGGCATCCTCTACTGATGGGAAGAGGTCAGTATCCTCCCAGGATACCCGGCCAGGTCGATTAGGAAGGCCTGCTCACTGGAGTGTTTTAGGGAGCGTTTGATCGTGATGAGCGGTGGTCATTTGACCGCTGACCTGTTACGGATGCAGGGAATTAGGCAGTGATTGCTGAGATCTTGATTGAAAACAGAAACTTGGAAGGCAAGTTGGTTAGGATGATATCTATGAGGGTGTCTGTGTTTATGGATTTGGGGTTGTAAGAGAGATTTGTGAGAGATTGAGGGCATCAAACTTTGTAGGATGGCCGGGGTGTTAAGCATCTCCCAGTTTAGGCCACCTAGCAGCACTAGCTCTGAAGACATGGGGGGCAATCAGTTCACATATGGTGTCCAGGGCACAGCTGGGGGCAGAGGGTGGTCTATAGCAAGTGGCTACGGTGAGAGACTTATTTTTGGAAAGGTGAATTTTTAGAAGTAGAAGCTCGAATTGTTTGGGTATCTTTGCAGTAGATTGCAACACCTTCCCCTTTGGCAGTTCTATCTTGTCGGAAAAATTTTATAGTTAGGGATGGAAATTTCAGGGTTTTTGGGGGTCTTCCTGAGCCAGGATTCAGACACGGCTAGCACATCCAGGTTGGCAGAGTGTGCTAGGGCATTGAATAAAACAAACTTGGGATAGGCTTTGAATGTTAACATGCATGAAACCAAGGATTTTATGGTTACAAAGTCAGCAAATGATAGTGCCTGGGGAATGGGAGTGGAGCTAGGTACTGCAGTGCCTGGATTAACCTCCACATCACCAGAGGAGGAGTAGGATAAGGGTACGGCTAAAGGCTAAAATAACTGGTTGTCTAGTACGTTCAGAACAGACAGTAAAAGGAGCAGTTTTCTGGGCACGGTAGAATAGATCCAAGGCATAATGTACAGACAAAGGTATGGTAGGATGTGAATACAGTGGGGGTAAACCTGTGCATAGAGTGACGATGAAAGAGCTATTGTCCCGACAAATATCATTTAAACCAGGTGATATCACCGCATGTGTGGGAGGTGGAACTAAAGTGTTAAATAAGTTGTATTGAGCAGGGCTAGAGGCTCTACCGTGAAATAAGGCAATAAATACTAACCAAAACAGCAATGGACAAGGCATATTGACGTTAGCGAGAGGCATGTGAAGCAGAGTGATCATAGGAGTCCAGTGAGTGGCTTCAGGCAGCTTGCGGGCCGGGGCTAGCAAGCTAACAGAAGGGCCTTGGAGGGACGTCGCGACGGAAGAATGTCTGTTGTGGCCCCCTCGTGCTATTACATCGGCATGCCAACTGGCAGAATAGGTATAGTGGCCAAAGAATTTGTTCGGTGGGCCTCTTAAGCTAACAGTCCGATGTGCTCTGGACAGCTAGCAGGCCGCGGCTAGCATGCTAGTGGATGGAATTTCAGGGGACGAAGCGACGGCGGAGCCAGTTGAGAAAAACCCCACCAGGCGAATCACGTTAGAGGTCCAGTCGTGATGAGTCGGCGGGGGTCCAAGCCAGTTATCAAAAAGAGGTATTGTAGTGGCTGATGGACCTCTTTAGCTAGCCGGGAGATGGGCCAGGCAAGGCTAGCTCCAGGCTAATTGGTTCTTGCTTTGGGACAGTGACATTAGCCAGGAGTGGCCACTCGAATAGCAGCTAGTTAGCTGTGATAATCCAGGTGAAGAAAAAAATGGTTCAGAGCTTGCAGTAGGAATTCGGAGTTTTGGAGAAAAGTTAGTCCGATTTGCTCTGGTTTGAGTCGCGCTGTGCAGATTGGCGAGAGTTGTCCGTGCTAGAGGTGGCTGATGACAGCTAGTAATGGCTAGCTGACTACTATCTAGTAGTTAGTTAGCTGGCTAGCTTCTGTTGGGGTTCCGGTTCAGGCAACGGATCAGCTGGGCTCCGTATGGTGGGTATCATGGCCAAAGAATTTGTCCGATGGGCCTCTTAAGCTAACAGTCTGATGTACTTGATACAGCTAGCAGGCCGTGGCGAACTAGTAGCCAGTTAGCTGGTAGCTTTTGATGAGTTCTTAAGTATAAAAATAGCAGATCTGTACCACATTGGGTGAGGCGGGTTGCAGGACAAAAATATTCAGTCCGTAGATAGAAGGTGATATTAAATATAAATGAAAAAAAAGGAAAAACGATGTTTACAAGGGACAGGAAGGGACAAGACAAAAACACACGTCCGACTGCTACGCCATCTTGGAATATTCTTGAACTATTCAAACCCTTTACTCAGTACTTTTTTGAAGAACCTTTGGCAGCGATTACAGAATTGAGTCGTCTTCGGAATGACGTAACAAGCTTGGCACACCTGTATTTGGGGAGTTTCTCCTATGCTTCTCTGCAGATCCTCAAGGTTTGTCAGGTTGGATGGGGAGTGTTGCTGCACAGCTATTTGCAGGTCTCTCCAAAGATGTTCGAAAGGGTTCAAGTACAGGCTCTGGCTGGGCCACTCTAGAACATTCAGAGACTTGTCCCGAAGCCACTCCTGCATTGTCTTGGCTGTGTGCTTAGGGTTTTTGTCCTGTTGGAAGGTGAACCTTCACCCCAGTCTGAGGTCCTGAGCACTCTAGAGCAAGTTTTCATCAAGGATCTCTTTTTACTTTGCTCCATTTTTGGCCGCCAGCTCCAGGAAGAGTTTTTGTGTTTCTGAACTTCTTCCATTTAAGAATGATGGAGGCCACTGTGTTCTTGGGTACCTTCAATGCTGCAGAAATGTTTTGGTACCCTTCCTCAGATCTGTGCCTTGACACAATCCTGTCTCGGAGCTCTACGGATAATTCCTTCGACCTCATGGCTTGGTTTTTGCTCTGAAATGCACTGTCCACTGTGGGACATTTTTATATTGAATTTACCACAGGTGGACTTCAATCAAGTTGTAGAAACATTCCATGCTCAGTGGAAACAGGATTTACCTGAGCTCAATTTTGAGTCTCGTAGCAAAGGGTCTGAATACTTATGTAAATAAGGTGTTCCTGTTTTTTATTTTTAAATCTGCAAAAATGTCTGAACCTGTCTTCGTTTTGTCATTATGGGGTATTGTGTGTAGATTGCTGAAGATTTTATTTAATACCTTTTTAGAATAAGGCTGTATACTTTCTGAATACTTTCTGAAGGCACTGTATGCACAAACAAGGATATTTTCCCATTACTATTTTATTCAGTTAAGTTCAATTATATTCTTCTAACTATAATGGCACGGGACTTATAAGCATATCTTGTCTGCTAACTAACATACAGTAGGCCAACTCATATTCTGTTCTTCTGAAATACATTTTCTTACCATAATGTTAATTTAGATCTGACTAAAATAAATAATGGATTTATTGATGGTGTTCATAGACTTATTATACTTTTTTTTTAACGGTGCGCATCAGTGTTTTGTATGCCGGCTATTACTTGCCTTTTTTTTAAATAGTCCTCGTTCTCTGTGAAGCTTGTTATCAAAATTATTGCTTCAAAAAAGTGTTACTATACTGCTGTGTGGACATTTCATCTTTAAAGAGTGATTAAGGAAAAACAGAGAGATGAACCCTCACACATTCTGTTGCAGGAGACAGGTTTCTACTTTGTGGCATTTTTACTCCAGCACCGTGACTTGTACAGTATTCTGTCCCGTTATTCCCCGGACCTCTAAATCTGTTTTTGCTTTCTTTCTGTCAACCCAGCAGACAGCTCAGACCTTGAGGATGACATAATCCTGTCCCTGAATGAGTGAGGAGTTGTCTGGGACCGAGAAACTAGGACAGCATGTCCGGACATCTAGTGAGAGCTCTCCCGTGGGTGAACACTCATTAACAACTGAGACAAGACGGTAAGGTACAGTTGGATAGAGTTGGGGAGAAAGAAGGATGGGATTTGGGAAATTAACTGCGAGAGCCGACAGCACTGCGAGTTTGGAATATTGTCCCAATGCCCACCTACCTCCCAGGAGCAATAGTGGGAGAAGCTGATTGGAGAGTCCGAAGTAGAGGTTCAGAAGAAAGTTTCGCCTTTCAAAAGTTTCCACGGAAATGGTATTCCTGAAAAAACCCCAGAAGATTTGTTTATGATATAATTTTAATTTTATACACAGTTTGCTTGATGAGTGGGGAAAAAAACTGGTACACACAACAGACTGATTCTTTTAAAATGTTGATTTCATTAAAGCTCTTTTCAAAGTTTGTCCCCCTTATGGACTATTGGTCATTTTCTAGAATGCTGAATGACCACTGTCATGTGTAGACTGTTTTAGATGGGGAAACTGAAGTATACCACATCTCTCTGTGGATTGATAAGGCAGAGTGTTCGCTGACTCAAGCTTTCTGTACTGCATCAGCTCCCATGTGGTCTGCTAAAGACTAAGGTGCTGCTTGAGGCCGCCACTGTAAAAACAAACACCCACACAGAGAGCTGATAATCTGTGGAGCTCAACCAGCCATATCCTCAGGTTCATCTCCACTGCACCACCTACAATACAAACGTAACTAACGACCAAGACACCACACACAATAGTGCCATCAATGACCAACACCACTGGGTTTCACTGTGTAATCATAACGGATTAAACATGGTGCTCTTTAAAAATGCTGAATGCTGGCAATTTAGGAATTGTACTCACATTAGTGAGTGTAAAACCGTGGACTCCACAAATATTGTCAGCACGTGATTGATGTAGGTGTATGTCTACATAACGAGGCCTTAAATGATGCCTGGCATTTTATTTTTTACACCGTGTATGAATTTGGCTTAGATTTACGTTTTGAGTGCTTGATATCAACATTGGGTTTATGCTGTCTACACACAGGAAATGTTATATTGTAAGACAGAAAGCAAACTTTACCTTACATTTTGGGTTAACATCTTTTGGGGGGTTCATTAGTGGACATTGCTTGGTATTCAGTTGTTATTTTGCTACAACCTATTTTTTATATATATATATATATATATATATATATATTATATATATTATATTATATATATATATATTATAACAACACTTAGGATTTGTTTGGTCCTCTCATGGAACACCCCTGACAGAAGTGCATTGGATGATGTTTTAGTTGCTGACTGTCAATAATGCAGAGACACTGGATGCACATGTTTTGCATTAAGGGATGTCCGGGTGGGTGAATGGCACTTGATTGGCGATTTAGGAGCCTGTTGGAAAACACAGAATCCCACCCTCAAAACTGCCGGTTATAGGGATAGCATTGAAAACCAAACAATGAAAATTGTTCCCCCGGCTATGCAGAACAAGTTCACTGTATTTTGGTTGAGGTGTGTTTTGTTTGGATTATGGTTTTGACCTTGAACTTTGTTGGGTGGAAGGGAGGATGGTTTTAGAAGCTATTCCTGGTAAGTATTAAATTGTGCACAGCTGTATTATTCAGTTGCTGCTACTTTTTAACGAGACAGTCAAGATTCAAATGTAGGATGGTCTCGCATGTATTGCCAACATATCATGATTTTTCTTCCCGAATCATGATCTTTTCCTAGTTTTGATTTCATTATTTTCCTTCTGCCTCTCTTCATTTCTTTGTTAGAGGCGCTCTTGTTAACGAGCCATAAGAAACATGTTCTGTACAGTATGTATCTAAAAGTATTTTTGCTCCCATTTAATTTAAAGATTGAGCGCTGTCATCTTTAGGCCTAAATTGGAATACCCTGACCCATTGACATTAAGAGATTAACGGCCCTGGTGTGAACATATATGACCTGCATCGTGCACCCAAAAGCTATAATTCAGTTGCTGTGATGGAAGAGTTCACTCATCTCTAACCTACGTAGGAGCCAGGGGTTCACAACCAGAACATAAACGTATAGGATATACCTCAGAAATGTACTAAAGATTTAGTCATTTGTCGTACCTAATTTAAGCCAATTTTATGGATATTATAATACACACATTTGTTTCATACTTCACTTACTATTTATTGTAGACTATATGCTCTGTCTACAGACATGGGCTATTTGCTATATAATCAGCTAATTCAGTAGTGTGCTGTTGCATCACCATTGGTTACCATATGTTAAATTGGATTATGTAATGTTCTTAGATAATTATAGAATGGAATCATAACATTCTAAAAACAACCTTGTTTTGATTAAAAGTGATTTAAAAATGTGTGCGTGTATGAGGTATTGGTCTGTATGAGCATGCTAGAGTAGTTCATGGGAGATGTCTGTGTTATGCTGAAAACAGGCAGGATCTTGTCTAAGATAGAAAAATAAATGTATTCCTGTCTGTGGGTGATGTTGCAAGCAGAGGCTATCTTGTCTGTGTGAATATAGTATTTGGGATGGAGGACTGATTCTGTGTCTGCCCATAATAGAGTAGCTTATAGTGTCTGTCTGTTATGTTTGAGCAGAGAATGTTGTGTGTGTGTGTGTGTGTGTGTAAGAGAGAGGGAGACCGAAGAGATTTTATCTGCGTATGTCTTGTTTGCACGTGTGTATGACAGGGGGATAAACACTCCTTATTAGGGCAAACGGTACTAAACTACTGTGTACAATAACATCTGTAAAACGTCTTTCAATCAAGGCGTTCATTAGATGTCTTCTATGTATCAACTTCAATGAAAGTAGAGCCAGAAAATCACACTGTATAGTTTGGTTAATTTTAATTTTAAAATGTTCTTGTGCCCCTGTTACAGGTTCTAAAATACCAGGTTTGCTTTTCCCAGATGGTGCAGAATGTACTTCGCAACTCTACCATACTATTTTCTCTCACTGGCTGTCACTAACCAATTATGTTAAACATAATTATATTGTGTTGACATCAGTTATTATTTTTGTCAGTAGGAATAGGAATCAAATGTCAAGCTAGATCTGAGATCATCAACTAGATTCAGCCACGGGCTGGTTTTATTTTCTTTAGCTGAGTGTTGGGGGGCCAGAACATAATTACAAATCATTTGCAAACTGACTGCAAGAATCTGTGAGTACAGTCGTGGCCAAATGTTTAGAGAATGACACAAGTATTACTTTTCACAGATTGCTGCTTCAGTGTCTTAAGATATTGCTGTCAGATGTTACTATGGAATACTGAAGTTCAATTACAAGCGTTTCATAAGTGTCAAAGGCTTTTATTGACAATTACATGAAGTTGATGCAAAGAGTCAATATATGCGGTGTTGACCCTTCTTTTTCAAGACCTCTGCAATCCACCCTGGCATGCTTTCAATTAACTTCTGGGCCACATCCTGACTGATGGCAGCCCATTCTTGCATAATCAATGCTTGGAGTTTGTCAGAATTTGTGGGTTTTTGTTTGTCCACCCGCCTCTTGAGGATTGACCACAAGTTCTCAATGGGATTAAGGTCTGGGGAGTTTCCTGGCCATGGACCCAAAATATCAATGTTTTGTTCCCCGAGCCACTTAGCTATCACTTTTGCCTTATGGCAAGGTGCTCCATCATGCTGGAAAAGGCATTGTTTGTCACCAAACTGTTCCTGGATGGTTGGGAGAAGTTGCTCTCGGAGGATGTGTTGGTACCATTCTTTATTCATGGCTGTGTTCTTAGGCAAAATTGTGAGTGAGCCCACTCCTTTGGCTGAGAAGCAAGCAAAATTGTGAGTGAGCCCACTCCTTTGGCTGAGAAGCAAGCAAAATTGTGAGTGAGCCCACTCCTTTGGCTGAGAAGCAACCCCACACATGAATGGTCTCAGGATGCTTTACTGTTGGCATGACACAGGACTGATGGTAGCGCTCACCTTGTCTTCTCCAGACAAGCTTTTTTTCTGGATGCCCCAAACAATCAGAAAGGGGATTCATCAAAGAAAATAACTTTACCACAGTCCTCAGCAGTCCAATCTGTACCGTTTGCAGAATATCAGTCTGTCCCTGATGTTTTTCCTGGAGAGAAGTGGCTTCTTTGCTGCCCTTCTTGACACCAGGCCATCCTCCAAAAGTCTTCACCTCACTGTGCGTGCAGATGCACTCACACCTGCCTGCTGCCATTCCTGAGCAAGCTCTGTCCTGGTGGTGCCCCGATCCCGCAGCTGAATCAACTTTAGGAGACGGTCCTGGCGCTTGCTGGACTTTCTTGGGCGCCCTGAAGCCGCCTTCACAACAATTGAACCGCTCTCCGTGAAGTTCTTGATGATCCGATAAATGCTTGATATAGGTGCAATCTTACTGGCAGCAATATCCTTGCCTGTGAAGCCCTTTTTGTGCAAAGCAATGATGACGGCATGGGTATCCTTGCAGGTAAGCATGGTTGACAGAGGAAGAATGATTCCAAGCACCACCCTCCTTTTGAAGCTTCCAGTCTGTTATTCGAACTCAATCAGCATGCCTGTGATCTCCAGCCTTGTCCTCGTCAACACTCACAGCTGTGTTAACGAGAGAATCACTGACATGATGTCTGCTGGTCCTTTTGTGGCGTTACAGTGGAAATGTTTTTTGGGGGATTCAGTTAATTTGCATGGCAAAGAGGGACTTTGCAATTATTTGCAATTCATCTGATCACTCTTCATAACATTCTGGGGTATATGCATATTGCCATCATACAAACTGAGAAAGCAGACTTGGTGAAAATGTATATTTGTGTCATTCTCAACTTTTGGCCAGGACTGTACACATCAAACATTCTGAGACTCAATCATCGGATCATTGTATTTTTATAAATCTTTATGTACAGTAAAGTTATTTCACCTGGAATATATTTGTTCTCACTGTACAGCATGACATTCTGCATATCATGCTCTGACCCAGGGCGGCAGGAGGATGATGTTATACTCTAGGTAGCTGTGCTGGTTTTCAAGGCAAAAATATTAGGTTGTGTTTCCCAAAATATATTTTCACGAGGACTTTAATGGGTTTCAGTACTGGCAGGAAGACTGCATTCTTTGAGCCCTCTGCCGTTCTGAATGCAGTAAGCTGACTGGATTCAAGAACCCACTGATATGTTTGAGGCAATCTAGGGCAACAATGATTACATTGTACAGTAATTGTAGAAGACCGAACTAGTTAGGTACAATATTTAAATTCATATAATTTCATATTCATTTTCCATTCATTATTTCACACATACAGTGCATTTTGTAAAGTATTCAGACCTTTTGACTTTTTCCACATTTTGTTAGGTTACAGCCTTATTCTAAAATGGATTAAATCGTTTTTTCCCTTATCGATCTGCACATAATACCCCTTATGTAAAAAATATATATTTGTTACTAAGTTTTCAGACCCTACAACCGCAAGTCGTCTTGGGTATGACGCTACAAGCGTGGCACACCTGTATTTGTGGAGTTTCTCCCATTCTTCGCTGCAGATCCTCTCAAGCTCTGTCAGGTTGGTGGGGGAGCGTTGCTGCTCAGCTATTTTCAGCTCTCCAGAGATGTTCGATCGGATTCAAGTTCGGGCTCTCAAGGACATTGAGACTTGTTCCGAAGCCACTCCTGCTTTGTCTTGGCTGTGTGCTTAGGGTTGTTGTCCTATTGGAAGGTAAACCGTTGCCCCAGTCTGAGGCTCTTGAGCGCTCTGGAGCAGGTTGTCATCAAGGATCTCCCTGTACATTGCTCCGTTCATCTTTGCCTCAATGCAGACTAGTCTCCCTGTCGCGGAAAAACATCCACACAGCATGATGCTGCCACCACCATGCTTCACCATCGGGATGGTGCCAGGTTTCCTCCAGACGTGACGCTTGACATTCAGGCCAAATAGTTCAATCTTGGTGTCCTAAGACAAGAGAATCTCTTGTTTCTCATGGTCAGTCATTTAGTTGCCTTATGGCAAACCAAGCGGACTGTGCCTTTTTTACTGAGGAGTGGCTTCAGTCTGGCAACTGCTATAAAAGCCTGATTTTGTGGAGTGCTGCAGAGACGGTTGTTCTTCTGGAAGGTTATTCCATCTCCAGAGGAACTCTGGAGCTCTGTCAGTGACCATTGGGTTCTTGGTCACTTCCCTGACCAAGGCGCTTCTCCACCGATTGCACAGTTTGGCCGGGCAGCCAGCTCTAGGAAGAGTCTTTTGGGACCTTCAATGCTGCAGAATTGTTTTGGTACCCTTCCCCAGATCTGTGCCTCGACACAATTTGCCACAGGTGGACTCAAGTTGTAGAAAATCTCAAGGATGATCAATGGAAACAGGATGCACCGTAGCTCAATTTTGAGTCTCATAGCAAAGGGCCTGAATACTAATGTAAATAAGGTATTTCTGATTTTTTTATTTGTTGAATTTTCTAAACCCGTGTTCGCTTTGTCATTATTGGTTATTCAATTTTAGAACAAGGCTGGAAGGTATAAAAATGTAGAAAAAGGGAAGGGGTCTTTTATACTTTCTGAAGGCACTGTATATATTGCGAAATGGTTTATTTGGAAAAACAGACATGTTGCGGACACCAACGTCTTGCTTCCAGACAAGCTAAATACCTTCTTCGTCTGCTACCAAGGACTGTGGGCTCTCCTTCTCCGTGGCCGATGTGAGTAAGACATTTAAGCGTGTTAACCCTCGCAAGGCTGCCAGCCCAGATGGCATCCCTAGCCACGTCCTCAGAGCATGCGCAGACCAGCTGGCTGGTGTGTTTACGGACATATTCAATCTCTCCCTAACCCAGTCTACCCTAGACCTCCTTAAATTTGAATACCGCCCCAATAGATCCACAGACTATGCCATCGCACTGCACACTGCCCTGTCCCATCTGGACAAGAGGTATACCCATGTAAGAATGCTGTTCATTGACTAAAGCTCTGCTTTCAACACCATGGTACTCTCCAAGCTCATCATTAAGCTTGAGGCCCTGGGTCTGACCCTCGGCCTGTGAAACTGGGTCCTGGACTTGCTGATAGGCTGCCCCAGGTGGTGAAGATAGCCGTCCATTTGGGAGCCCAGAATTTATTTTTAAAACTCATCATTGGATAGTTAGGCAGTTGGGTTTCCCAAGGGACTCCATAGGCCAGCATAGCTGACCGAAATGGTAAATCTAGAAAAAGGAATGGTCTGTCTTAATTCATGGAATGTTCTCAAACCACTGCTGTCCATGATATCGTCATGGGTATATGGATTCCACATTTGGACCATTGGGGGGGATACAAAAGGCCACCCTTCAGATCACAAGGCATTATTGTGACTTTTTGCTGTCTGGCCATGTCATTTTAATTCCCAGTTACATTGTTTTTCAAGTGTTTTTTGTTGTTGTTGAGCACATCCTACCAGTTTGTCATGACTTATGTCCTCCATAAGCCAGGGGAACAATGGTGACAATGTGATGGGAGGAATAGCCTACTACTCACTGAGTATGATTGATGTATGTTGATTGATAGACTATAAGATTAAGTTAACCTTTTTCCATTTCTGATTGATTAATATGCATTAAACATAGGCCCCCTCTTGTACTCCCTGATCACATATGACTGCGTGACCATGCACACCTCCAACTCAATCAAGTTTGCAGACGACACAACAGTAGTGGACTTGATTACCAACAACGACAAGACGGCCTACAGGGAGGAGATGAGGGCACTTGACGTGTGGTGTCAGCAAAATAACCTCTCACTCAACGTCAACAAACAAAGGAGATGAGAGTGGACTTCAGGAAACAGCTGAGGGAGCACCCCCCTATCCACATCAACGGGACAGCAGTGGAGAAGGTGGAATGCGCAACAGCGCCTCTTCAACCTCAGGAGGCTAAAGAAATTTGCCTTGTCACCTAAAACCCTCAACTTTGACATATGCCCAGTTGAGAACATCCTGTCGGGCTGCATCACTGCCTGATACGGCTCTCCAGAGGGTGGTGCGGTCTGCTCAACGCATCACAGGGTTCAAACTACCTACCCTCCAGGACAGCTACAGCTCCCGATGTTACAGGAAGGCCAAAAAGATCATCAAAGATGACAACCACCCAAGCCACTGCTTGTTCACCCCGCTACAACCCCAAAAGGTGTGATCAGTACAGGTGCATCAAAGCTGGGACCTAAAGACTGAAAAACAGCTTAGATCTCAAGGCCATCTGACTGTTAAACAGCCATCACTAGCACAGGGAGGCTGCTGCCTACATAGACTTGAAATCATTGGCCACTTTTAATAAATGGATCACTAGTCACTTTAATAACGCCACTAATATTGTTTACATATCTGGCATTACTCATCTATGTATATACTGAACTTCTGGCGCTGACAGAGATGGCCGCCTCGCTTCGCGTTCCTAGGAAACAATGCAGCTCTGTCAATGCTCATGCATGTATTTATGTGTATATATTCTTATTCCATTCCTTTGATTTGTGTATATTAGGTACTTGTTAGATATTAATGCACTGTGTTTGCTACACTCGCAATAACATCGGCTAGCCATGTGACCAATACAATTTGATTTGAAATAACATTCTCCTGGCAGATCCCTTTTTAAGTGTGTATATAGACCAATAAAGAGGTTCTGTAACCATTTTTTGACAGACCCTGTAAGGAAAGCCTACCACATCTCAGTCTTGGTTCCAGTAACTGATGTAATAGCATGGACAGCTTGGTTTAGCCCAGGAGCTGAAGATTCAATTTTAAGGCACAGTGAAAGCTAGGCTGCCCATGACAGTGAAAGTGCAATTAGTGATGGATGCAATTGCCATGCAGTCAAATTTAAATTTGTAAATGCTTAACACATCCGTATTGACAAAACGAGTCATGTGACGACCATGAAGATGGCGCATCTTACAGTATATAGCAGTTTTCTGAAAATGTCTTGCCCCTCAATACCAGTTTGGACCGGCGGACAATATCACGAGTGTTAATTATCGTCTGACTCAACCCAATCGCGGGGACCCGATATCATGGCGTTGTTGATCATTGGGAATCCGACTTGGTAATGAACCACAGGCTAATGACTAACCTGGAAATACATAAATAAACCGTAAAATTCCTATCGAGATGCTGCTGCAACAATAGCGTTTGGAGATTTAGATGACCGTGTGTATTGGGTAGGTGGACACCGAGACTACATCTTGTGTGACTAGGAGACACAGCGAGCAGGACAGACCGGGAGATAAAGGAACCGCGGGCGAAGACTTTGGTGGTCCATTTTATGTTGTTGCTTTATAATAGCCTATATTTCTAACGAGTTGTAACCTAGTCCCGTTCGATACATAAAGAGCCGGGGATATTCCTATAGCTTTCATTTAGCCACATCCTCCCACGATATCGACAGAATGAGGCTTGGTCTCCAGGTGGGAAAATAACAAAAATCCCAAGATGTGGATACCGACAGAAGAGGAAAAAATCGGAGTTGGTGAGTCGATTCAGTATTTATCTGCCTATTTGTCTTTTTTTTTTTTAAATGAAATATTTTCAATGTGATTTACTTTTCTCATTAAAAACGGATTATTTTCTTATGAAGAAGCGCTGTGACGATCACAGCTTCGGATTTGATATCCTGTTTGGTCATACAGGTTATATGTAACTGTAAGGTATTCGCATCAAACAGTCACAATGTCTAGTGTTTTAAATTCCTGTAATGAGGCTATAGCTTACAAAACACAAGTCTATCAGCTGTGCTTAATGGCTAAGGATAACCTGACAATAAGAAAAGGTAAAATATCGGTTATTGCGTGGGATGATATCGCCTAGTATAGGCATGCTACCTCTCTATGCCTGTATCACCAGTGGCCATCCATAACCCAGTCTTACAGTATGCTTATCATTCATTCATACTAGGCTACATTGTATGTTTTGAAAATGCGTCAATAATTATGTTCAGATAAGCTCTGACGCTCTTCAATGCCTATCTGAAAAGGCATTCGACTGGAAACCACGAGGGGGCAATGGGACAGCGTTATGCCAACAGGTGTAGCCTAGAGTCTGAGTATGCGCATGCTTACCTGTCGGCATTTGTAACATAGCGCCACGACTACTTAGCTACTACTACTACGACCATCTGTAATCTCCAACCACTATGTCATAATGCTCAAGCCGAATCATTGTGAAAAGTGCTAGTAGCCCCAGAGCTAATGGGTCATTTATATCAGGAGTATTGGAACTATCTGCAAAATGTTCCTGGCGATTTGAATGAGTCATGTTGAAATCAGTTCGCTCAGAACACACACTGCACTGATTGTTGTAGTATGGGTGCGATAAATACCCAGACTCCAGAACTATTGATTTGTGTTCAACAAAGAGAAGTCATTGGTGGAGAACGGGAGAGAAACAACAGTTTGAGAGCACACAGTGTACTGTACCTTTTGATTTAACCAGCCATCCTTTTCGTTTCGCTGTCCGTGGTGCTGAAGATTATGCTTCAACCAAGCGCGTGTCGCTGTCCAGGGTGCTGAAACGCAGAAAGCAGCGAATATGACCAGCGTTTGTCAATTCCGGTGGCACAATTTTGTAAGCGCAACATTGCAGTGCACACACCTGATTCAGCTAATCAACTAATAGTCACGCGTGTTAGTGGTGGTTAGAACAAAATGTGAAACCCTGTACGTAGGCCCACGATTTGAAAAACACCGGCGTAGGCTACAGCCAGAGGCATAGGACTGCACACTGTTAGGAGACCCGCGGTGTCCATTTTGCTCTACTACTCAGAATTTTGCCAGAGTAAACAAAAGCCACATCATATTCATCAGATTTGTGGGCTGCTGCTAAGGTTTGATGCTTGATATTTGAAGCTGTCCTTGTGAAAACCATGTCCCATGTTGAAAGCTACAAACTGACATTGAGTTTTCAGTTTTGATTGGAAGTATCTACTTGGAGTCTGACTTGCATTTGGGACACATTTCTTCATACACCCAATGGTCAGGATTGGGGCAATTGTATCTGTTCCTAGATCTGCGTTTGGGGCAACTTCTACTATACAGTTTAAAACGAAGGGCGGTATCTGATCCTAGATCTTTTTTAGAGGTAACTTCTACCATACTGTCTAAAAGCTGCTGTACTCTTCTCTGTGGGCCTCATTCCTCCCATCTTATCTTAATGGGCACAGGCTAACAAAGAGAACACGTAGAACACAAATAATGAAAAATGGAATATCTCCTTTTAGACAACCTCATTATTTGTTTGCTTGTTTTTTTTATTGGACATAATACATCTCTGTGAATGTCTTCGTCACTATACAGTATCTCACCCCTGTGTCCTCTTCCCAAATTTAGCAGGTGATTTGCAGGTAGTTCCAACAGTTGTATCTGGTGGTAGTGAGGTGATATGGTAGTTGGCAATAGCTGTACACATGACTGTATTCACTTCTCACTCTGGTTCAGAAACATCTGCCCCTCATGTGGCTCTGACATTGGCATGCCCTTGCACCTCCACATGCATCGGCTCAAGTGCAACTCAATATAGAAATAAGTTGAAGTCGGAAATTTACATACACCTTAGCCAAATGCATATAAACTCAGTTTTTCACAATTCCTGACATTAAACCTAGTAAAAATTCCCTGTCTTAGGTCAGTTAGGATCACCACTTTATTTTAAGAATGTGAAAGGTCAGAATAATAGTCTAGTGATTTTATTTCAGCTTTTATTTCTTTCATCACATTCCCAGTGCGTCAGTTTACATTCACTCAATTAGTATTTGGTTTAACTTGGGTCAAACGTTTCGGGTAGCCTTCCACATGCTTCCCACAATAAGTTTGGTGAATTTTGGCCCCTTCCTCCTGACAGAGCTGTAACTGAGTCATGTTTGTATGCCCCCTTGCTCGCACACACTTTTTCAGCTCTGCCCACACATTTTCTGTAGGATTGAGGTCAGGGCTTTGTGATGGCCACTCCAAGACCTTGACTTTGTTGACCTTAAGCCATTTTTCCACAACTTTGGATGTATGCTTGGGGTCATTGTCCATTTGGAAGACTCATTTGCGACCAAGCTTAACTTCTTGACTGATGTCTTGATGTTGCTTCAATATATCCACATAATTTTTCTTCCTCATGATACAATCGATTTTGTGAAGTGCACCAATCCCTCCTTCAGCAAAGCACCCCCACAACATGATGCTGCCTCCCCCGTGCTTCACCGCTGGGATGGTGTTCTTCGGCTTGCACGCCTCCCCCTCCAAACATAACGATGGTCATTATGGCCAAACAGTTCTATTTTTTTTCATCAGACCAGGGGACATTTCTCCAAGAAGTATGATCTTTGTCGCCATGTGCAGTTGCAAACCGTAGTCTGGCTTTTTTATGGTGGTTTTGGAGCAGTGGCTTCTTCCATGCTGAGTGACCTTTCAGGTTATGTCGATATAGGACTGGTTTTTACTGTGGATATAGATACTTGTGTACCCGTTTCCTCCAGCATCTTCACAAGGTCCTTTGCTGTTGTTCTAGGATTGATTTGCACTTTTTTGCACAAAGTACGTTCATCTCTAGGAGACAGAAGGCGCCTCCTTCCTGAGTGGTATGATGGCTGAATGATCCCATCGCGTTTATACTTGCGAACTATTGTTTGTACAGTTGAACGTGGTACCTTCAGGCGTTTGGAAATTGCTACCAAGGATGAACCAGACTTGTGGAGGTCAATCTTGTTTTCTGACGTATTGGCTAATATTCCTTTGATTTTCACATGATGTCAAGCAGAGGCACTGAATTTGACGGTACGCCTTGAAATACATCCACAGGTACACCTCCAATAGGCTAATTGACATCATGTCAGTCAATCAGAAGCTTCTAAAGCCATGACATTTTCTGGAATTTTCCAAGCTGTTTTAAGGCACGGTCAATTTAGTTTATGTAAACTTCTGACCCACTGGAATTGTGATACAGTGAAATAATCTGTCTGTAAATAATTGTTGAAAAAATTACTTGTCATGCACAACATAGATGTCCTTAACCGACTGTATGTAGGTGGGCGGCATGTGTGTCTGGTGACATCTGTGTATGTGTTTGAGTGTTTTCTCTTTTGAAATGTAATAAAAGGTAACGTGGTCATCAAGTAGTCATGTGATCTCCACTGCAGATGGGTGCCATGCTCACTCAGACAGATCTGGTTGCTGTTCTGAAATCAGATCTGACAAAAGCACTCGGGCACTCGCGTGGCAGAAGTCCTTAGGTTAGCAGGACCTGAGAACAGCCCAGTGATGCGGTGTGTGTCTGAGTGAGCGTGCATTCAGGTCATGCTGAACAGCATGACTCATTGGGCCAAACAGAAAAGGCTCTTGTGTCATTTTTTACTTTGCCATTTGAGTATCTGGGACAGGGTTACTGAAATCTAGGAGAGAAGCAGGACCTCCGGGGTCTGCATGCTTAGCCATTCCAGTAATGCATTGTGACTAAAGGAACTAATCTGTGATGCGCTTCACTGTGATCACCAGCCCTACCAGTAATGTTTTGGTTTGGCTCTGAAAGCATCCAGGAAGTTTCTATTCAATACAGCACTTAAATAATAGTAAAACAATCACAGATTTAAGAATGAACTGCATACAGTGGTCAGAAAGGGTAAGACGCATTGTACATCAGTAATGTGATGTCCTTCAAGACATGTATTTCTCTGTAGTTTCTCTGTAGTCTTGCAAGTAAAGATGCCGCAGTTTAAAGGGATAATTGCTTGATGGAAAAGTGTTTTCTCATATGATCCTTATTTAGTATTTGTCAAGAGCTACAGTTTTTTTCCCCCTATTGTAAATGTCTTTCAAATTATTTCGTTCACCCACGTTACAAAATTACACATTGGTTTCATTACCCGGCAAGCTTTCTATGGACAAGGTATGACAGCAATCTGTGCTTTGTTTAAGTGTCCCTGGCACTGTTTCCAGTCATGGGACCAATATTAGCATTTTTTTGCACATCATCTGAAAACATCTAGATTTGATTGTGAAGCTCAACAAAGTTGCTTATATATGATTTCATTCGATGTGTGAAAGTTTCTGATATCGTCCCGTGACTTGAATGGGATATGTCATTTTTTAAAATTTGTGTGAACTGTCCCTTTATCAGCCATCTGCTAGTGTACTCCTTTCTGTACATTCTTTATGGTACCATAAAGCCTCCTCAGAAACAATGCTCACCCTCTGTGTACTGTTGTTATGCTGTCCCTGTCAACAATTTACTATGTAAATACATTGCTTTTGCTTCGGTTCATGTGAAGTTGCCCCAAAAAGAGATGTAGGGTTGCATTTACTCTTGTTGGTGGGGTTTGATGCTCGCTGCCCTTTAAACTGCCCTTCAGGGCATAGTACAGTACAATCTAGTACAGTATGTCTGTCTCTCTCAGCTTTGTTTTCCTGACCATGTGTGCTGTCTGTCTGCTAAATGTTTCCATCAACACAGAATCAAAGCTGAACTGAGAGAGCAGTAACCTACTTACCTCCATGTTCCATTAAGCAATATTTACAATGAGTGATGTGTATGTCTGTGGTGAAAGAATAGATAGATCATTCTTGGATGACTGTGACTTCAGTCTAGAGTTCATTATCTTATCGCCAGAGAAACTACTTTGATTTTCATTTTGATGAATAGTTCTATAAAACATGTTTTTTCCCAAATTGTGTCATTTTGATGACCACACAAATTGGTGCATAGTAATGATAAATTTGTGTGCTGTGCATATTTGAATGAGGCTATTTGCATGGTTGATTTAGCCTGGGGAGTGAGAGAGTGACACACACTGTAAAGACCTGGGTTGAATAGATAGACAACTATACAAAAGGCTTTGTAGACATCCATGTGATATAAAAGTGAACAATGTAAACACTGTTTTAAAAAGCAAGGATCAATTCAACTGAGCTTTTTTTTCTCTTGTTCACTTTACAAACCTAACAAAGGATGACTGATAGGAGCCTGTAACTCCACAACATTGGCTTACTAATTTACAAAGCAATACTGACTTAACCTTGATCTCTGTCATCTGTGTAGGCAAGTCTCTTTCTCTGTGTGTGTGTGGGTGTGTGTAAGTAAGTATCTTTCTCTCTGTTGGTGTGGGTGGTTGGGTGGGTTTGTGTGTGTGTGTGTGGCCCTTCTCTGTTTTCACACTGCAGGGAGCACAAAACTGCAGCATCTGCCTACCATCATTGTACATTGTGGGCCCACATAAACTGCTGTTGCCTTTAAAAAAAATGGCTTCAGCTGAATCTCTGCAAAAATAAGATTCATCTGAATTCCAAAGTTGAGGAATTAAGGAACAACTTCCTAACACAGTTATGCCATATTCAGACTTAATAGCTATCATAAGCAGGCTCCTCAACTAACATCAGTTTGTTGCAAATCATCAACAGTGGCACTTCATGCAACCTAATACTCTAACATAGTTCATACATTTTTCCTTTTGCCCATTTAGATATTACTCTCTCACTTCACTACTTTTACTGTACATTTCTGTCTTGGTTTGTGTTTTCCGATGAGTGAACACTGCCATTACCGTTCACTGTTGGCTACTATTTTACTCACACTGGTTGTTGATTGTGGAAATGCCTTGCTTCTGCCAGGTCTCATTTATCACACACCCTACTGTACTCGCACATCAACATTTTCACTTTGAATCTGAACTCTGAACTCAACTGTTGTTACGGTCACTCCCTGTATTGCTGCATTGTACAGTAACTATACTGTTGGGGTGGTGATGGGCACCACCCCAGTAGGCCTGTGATTGATAGATGGAAAAGGAAGGGAGTTCAATACTTTTTAGTAATGCAGATTTGCTTGTTTATTTCTGAATTTGCGTCTCAAATGACACCTAATTCCCTATACAGTGCATTACTTTTGAGGCACAACATGGGGAATAGTGATGTAATTGAAGATACTATATAGTGTGTTACTTTTGAGGCACAACATGGGGAATAGTGATGTAATTGAATATACTATATAATGCATTACTTTTGAGGCACAACATGGGGAATAGTGATGTAATTGAATATACTATATAATACATTACTTTTGAGGCACAATATGGGGAATAGTGATAAAACATGGATCCACATTTCAGCAAGGGAATATTTCAAATCCAAGTAAAGAGCAGTGACAACAGAGCCTGTGAAATAGAACCACAATCTCCAATCTCCAAAAACAGTCCCATCTTGTTCTGACATGGGCACTCTGCTGAGGGTCTCATAATGGTTCCAGTGTAATTAAGCAACTTACACAAACTAGGGGACATTAAAAGACAAGGACTTTGAAGTAGAGAATGTTTAGGCCAGGTTGGTAATAGACCTGAAGCAGAGTTAGAGAAGGTGACAAGAAGATCCCTCTTCAAGTCTTTCTCTCTTGTCACTTAGATGGTTATATGTTCAGATTATCTCGCTCCATCTCTCTCTCTCCATCTGATCTATGCCCTGTGCTTGTGATTTGGACCCTGTGCGCAGCAGCAGCACATCTATATTCCTGCCTTTTTAAAATGCCCAGATCCCTGCAGCAGTTATACAGTGAAGAAAGCCCTACAGTTTTATAGATGATCTGTTGCCATAGCTACCGTAGCAGAGGAACTAAGTGCTCGTTTCCTACAAACCGAACAAGTGCTCTGGCCTCTCCCTTCTCCCCTCCCCCCACTCATTGGGTCCCCTGACTGGGTCATTAGCATAATGACTCACACAGAACTCTCCTCCAAGGGCCACCATTTGTGGGTTTTGGAATCGTGAATGGAGCCCTGTCGTCGCCAAACAAGTTTGCCTTGTACTGATGCCTGTAGACATTACATCTCTGTTCTGCTGTTAAGTTACTCTGCTCCTCGACTGATGCACCATTTAAGAGGTATTAAAGGTAGTACTCTATAGTACGGGTCCCCTGAAGATGGCGCTAATGCATCCTTAATCATGTTCTCTGAGTCACAGTATTTGATTCAGCCAGCAGTACTCTGCATACTTTAAAGGGCATTGGTTGAATTTATGCTGCAGTGAGAACACACAGACAGCACACGGTTCAGTTCAGCATTGAAGATTTATGCACAGATATGATGGAGGAGCGTTTACCCCTACTGTTTAGCAGCAGAATGTGTGCTATGTGTAGAGTCCATATTTGGAGAATTAACTTTACATTGTATTAAAATCAGGACTGCTTAAGAATCAATTGCCTTTTTAAAATGCCTACACACTTCAGGGAGGGGGGCCTGTTTCCAGTTGGTTGAGCTGGGGATCTTTTGCGAGGACTGTTTGCAGGAAACGGCTTATTTAAAATAAAATAAAAAGCTGTTAACAGCTCCGTGACAAACCAAAACACATGCTGTTTGAAAAGATGACTGATGGGGAGGGATGCACCTTGTGGAAAGTAACACAAGGATAAAGCCAAGGACAGAGTATCTCATCCTTAGGCTGGGCACTTGACTGTTTCTGTTTACAGGAAAGGGATGTAATGATGAGCAGAGCTTTGAGTCTTTGAGTAATCTCTATTCACTGAATAAACAATATCATAAAAAACAAACACGTTGGCTAAAACAGAAACAGACATAACTTCATGAAGTTTATAATGTTTACCCTTTTTATTTTTTCTCAGTTATTTGTAACTTCCGGGGCTCAGTATGTCAGGCCCTGGTTCTGGAGATAGGAGAGACGGTGCAGATCCTGGAGAAGAGTGAAGGTAAGAGCTGCTGGGTAACAGTTTATAGAGAATAACATTGTATAGTATACTCACTTTACCGTCATCTAAAAAAAGCACTTTGTGGTATGTGTGTGGACATATCAACCAGCTGAACAGAGACTATGAATCTTTGGTTTCTCTTTAGGTTGGTACAGAGGGTTTTCCACCAAGAAGCCTTCAATCAAGGTAAACACATCAGCCTTTTTTCTTTTGGAATCACACTTTACATTCACTACTTGTATTGCCGCTATTATTGAGAGTGGTCCTGTTTGACCAGGCAGCTATCAGCCACTGTTTGTTTGAAGCTATTTATTCACAGCAAAGTGATTCCTCATGCAAACCTCAAGTTCAGCATGCTTACTTTTCTTAGTGTTGTCATGTTTGGGCACCGCAATTAGTATGTGTTAGGTGCAATCTACCATATTTTCTCTCCTCTCTGTGTGGCAGAGAATACGATGCACACTTTGGATTTCTGGAGGCGTTGTATTGGATGAGTAGCAGTACATATACAATAAGAGTTACACCATTTATTTTATCAGTTCACCTTCCACACCCACACATACATACTGATGGATCATCTGTGTTAAAAAGTGTTTCTACCACTCACACAGAGGCCTACAATGTGGCACTGTGTTTACTGTACACTTCATCTTGCTTCCAATGAGATGAGTGCAATGGGAGAATACGTTGGTACTTGCATCTAAGATAAAAAGCATGAAGCCATTTGTGTTGAGAGCGAGAGACACCGACCCATCCACCCACCCACTATCAGGTGTCTCCTGCTAGTACATTCCCTCCAGAGAGCCTGCTCAGGCTGCTGTTTTGACATGCAGTTCCATGTAAACTGGCAAACCTAACCTCCAGGTAGAGCTCCATTAACACACTGTCTCCAAAAGGTACAGTAAGATGCACAGAAATGCAAAAATACATCACAAAATGACAAACAGGGTTTCCTTTCGATTTGAATTCGATCACAAAGTGTGCAGGCATTCATCTTAATTTTTTCTATGGTATTATTAGTACCTGCCTGCACCTGTGGAAGTTTGTTGGATGTGTACGTACACTATGTTTGAACTAAATAGGTCCAGCACCTCCAGGCAATGTTCCACTATAGCTGCTGCCATCGATCTGTTCTGCACTGCAGTTCATGGTTAATATATATTACTGACGCATCCACTTCCGATCCAATCAATTGTTCAGTAAACCATGTTTATAACTGTACCTGTTTTTTCGGCTTCATGTTCCAAATCAAAATGTCTGACACATGATACCAATCACTGAGTAGCTTTTTATAAAAAACATTTAAAACCCCCTTTTTCTTCACAATTTCGATTTTGTCTCTTCGTTGCAACTTCCAAACGGGTGAAGGTCGAGTCATGCGTCCTCTGAAACATGATACGCCAAACTGCGCTTCTTAACACCCGCCTGTTTAACCCGGAAGCCAGCCGCACTGTGTCAGAGGAACCACCGTTCACCTGACGACCGAGGTCAGCCTGCAGGCGCCCGGCACACAACAAGGATTCACACAATGAACAATAAAGCAACCCTCCCATATTCTGGACGACGCTGGGCCGATCGTGTGCCACCCTATGGGACTCCCGATCACGGCCGGTTGTGATACAGCCCCAGTGCCTGAGACCACTGTGTCACTCGGGAGGCCTCATTCAGTCAGTATCTTAATAAGCTGTGAAACCAGTGAAGAACCTGTGATACCTTAGTCTGGCCCTGGTCCCAGATCTGTATGTGGTTTTACTCCTCTTCAATGTCATGACAGTGATAGACAATACCTCTGCTGTCTCATCATTCTTCTGAGTCAAGCTGAAATAAAAGGTCAGTCAGATTGAGTTGTCAGGTAACATACTGTTCCAGAAAGACACACTAAAACTCCTCACAATCCTGCCAGATAGCTAGAGGTCTTATGGGATGCCAATGCCCGTTCTGCTCTCACTACTCTCATCAGCTAGTTAAAGTCCCCCACCAATACGCCTCCATTTTTATGTACTCTTCCTCCCACGCTCCCTCACTTGCCCTCATACTCTCCCTGAGCTGCCACAATTAACTGTGCTCACTGTGCCCAATTCATCACATCTGGCAGATTAGAGCCAGAGAGAGGAACTGCAAGGGTTGCAGTTGGCACTGTTCTGTCTCTCATGCCCTTCCCAGCTAAGCGACAATTGTGGCTGAGCTGCTGCATATTCAGTTTGTGTGTGTCAGAGAGTTAGAGCAGTATTAAAATAGCCACAATCTAAGCGTAGCTTGTTGCTACAGTAGTTTTTCGTCTGTCAAGAACTCCGCTCCTCTAACTACTGCTCCACATTACAGTTGACCAATGCATATCATGTACAACACAGGGACACACACATGCAACATGTGGGACATACTGTTTACATGCATGCAGAGCACAGGACTACGGTCTTCAGTTGCAGCACCTTGCTACATTTTTCTCTTCTACCTCTGCCCTTTCCATCCATCAGGGTATATTCCCAACCAACTATGTCCACCTGAAGAAATCCACAGTCACCAACAGAGGGTGAGTCTCTTCCTGTTAAATCATATGAGCCCAGTTTGTCAGAGATACATTCAGGTTTGAAAATTATTGGCACCCTTGATAATGATGAGCAAAAACTACTATATCAAGTGAATAATACAAATACTGAGCTATATTGTCTGCAAAAACAATGGGGAAATTATATTATTTTACGACAATTGCTCAGAGCAAGAGATTTTGTTGAAACAAAAAAAGATGAGGGTCAAAGTTATTGGCACCCCTCTGTTCAATACTCCAGCACCCTCCCCTTGCGAGGATAAAAGCACTGAGCCTTTTTCCTAAATGTTTTATGAGATTGGAGAACACATTGGGAGGGATCTTAGACCATTGCTCCATACAGAATCTTTCCAGATCCTTGATGTCCTTCGTTCTGTACTTATGGACTTCCCCGTTCAATTCAAACCACAGGTTTTCACTGGGGTTTAAGTCTGGAGACTGTGATGACCCTTGCAAAATGTACAGACGAAGGACATCAAGGATCTGGAAAGATTCTGTATGGAGGAATTGTCTAAGATCCCTCCCAATGTGTTCTCCAATCTCAGAAATGTTTCTTTCTTTCTCTGAGAAATTGTATAATTTCCCTTTTTGTTTTTTTTGTCGTTGCATACAGCAGCTCAATATTTGTATTTATTTTATACAGTCTTTTTTTGCTCAGCTTTATCAAGGGTGCCAATAATTTCAGATATAAGGTGGAGAATCACTGGTTAATGGAAGCCAAAGGAAGCTCTATCTTTTCCACAACATATTGTAGAGCTGCCATTGGGTAAGACTTATTAATCAACAATGGGGTGGTGTGTGCATGTCCCACCCATTTCTGTTGCCTCGTTTCCCTCATCACTGATCTGTGAGGATCTGTAGTTAAACGGCATTAGGTCTGCTCTGCCAGTGAAGCATGCTCACACACACACACATACACACACACACACACATACACACACACACATACACACATACACACATACACACACACATACACACACACACACACATACACACACACACACACACACACACACACACACACACACACACACACATACACATACACACACACATACACACACACACACACACACACACGGACACACACAACACCAGTGGTCATCTGAGTTGTGCTGCTGTTTAAGGCACACAAGCTGTTCATGGCAGTGGAAGCAGAAAGAGGGCAGTGCAAAGACAAAGGGAGGCAGGCAAGCTCTTATACCAGCCAGTGTTGATGGAGATTAGATCTGCAGGCAGGGATCAGTGACAGTGTGGACTGGGAGGATCGTTCATAGTGTTATATCACCACCCTCCTGTGCACTTATAACACACATTCAGAGAGCTCTCGTTTGCTTCTAAAACAGGTGCAAACTTGGAAATTGTCATTATTACACTTCCCTGCTCAAAGGGTTGAATTTGGGAAATGTGCATTGCAGTTTAGTCTAGTTAATGATATGAAAACACTTACAGGTTCTCCCAGGGCATCAGAGCTATAGTATAATTCTGGCTTGTTATGTAATGGATGGACTGTCTTGTGTTTTTAACTAGACATGTTTTCTATAGAACAAATGTATGCAATACATTATAGAATCCAAAGCCAGAGTGCAGAGAACCACATTTCACAACATAATCTGGCTATCTTCTCCTTTTCTCCTGCTTAAGGTCTTTCTCTTGTCTTTCATTTAGTGTCATGGTTGGCACTCTGAAATATAAATTGTCCGTTGTGGTTTTGCTCTAGTGATCCTTTATAATCCTAATTTCACAATTGAGTGAAATATAGTTTTTTCCATCATGAAAGAGTTATGTCATGACAGTGCCAGCACAGGGCAGTGATCGAAGTGTGCGTGTGTTGGTTCGTTCAATTGTGTTTTTGTTTTTCTCTATTTGTACTGTCGGCAGATATGTCTCTGTCAGTTTTAGGTTTTCGAGTGTCTGACTCTGTTTCTATAACTGTGTGTGTCTCACCCTAGGCTGTGTGAGACGGTGGTGCCTCTGGAAGATCCCATTATCACTGAGACCACCTCCACCCTGCAGGAATGGGGCGTGCTGTGGAAGCAACTCTACGTGGTCAGTATCGCCTCACACGGACTCCATTTAAATGCAACGTACAGGGTTAGAAGAGTGGTTGATCAGAAAGGGAAAGAGGACAGGAGCTGCACCCACCCCTGCGTTACATACTTAGCTCAAAAGATTTGATGAGATATATTTTTACCTGCAGTATGCAGTGTTCACCTCATTCAATAGCTGAAAAAGCCATGTCTATTTGCAAAAGACTGGGGGATAGCAAAAACCATTGGGGTTGAACATACTGTATATACATCCCCTTCCCATGATTCCCCATAGCGTGTCATATAGGCTGTAATTCCACTCTTCGTCTTATCCTGCCTATGTATCTCCCAAAATAGTAATTGTCTATAAATAATGTCGTAGTAGATAGCTATCATAGGCAATTTCACAGAATGTAACTCTGCCATTACTATACTTCTTTGCCTAACCTGGTCCCAGATCTCTCTGTGCCGTAGCCAACCCTTCTATCGTTGGCATGCCATTCATGACAATGACAGTCAGAGGAGATGGCTAAGGAACACCGATCTGTCCCTGGATAATGTTCATGTTATGGGCTATTATACAGTCATCTTAAAACTCAATGCAGTATTGTACATTCAGCCAGCATCATCATCACCCTCCCACTGTGTAAATGTTTATGGAGACCTAAATAAACTCTAATCCTGCTAAGTGTGGAAGGGGCAGGGGGATATACGTAGCTGAGGTTTGACCTGAGCAGAGGGAGGGAGATTTTGTCGAGCTTGGCTGGCAGCGACTTTTTACATAACCTATCACTGAGGACTGCTCATGCTCAGAGCAGCCAAGGAGCCTAGGGCAGGACTGTGGTGATGTAACTTCCTGTCAAGCACAACAAATTCGAACCACTGATTTAACACTACTCATTTCGGGCACTCACTCGGCCCCCCTGTGTGGTAGCCAGTCACCACGGTTACCATCCATAAAAACAGGATGTATCATTGGCTAAATCAGGGGTGTCAAACTAATTTTCCCCGGGGGCCGCATTCCTTCTTCGAGGTCCGTAGGGCTGCACTGAAAATTGGTTATATTTCCGCGAGATATATAAATGGTCCTCTATCCATCGTTCTTGGAATTTTTATGCTCCTTGACTTTCTAGCTTTCATTTCGGTGATTATTAGTGAGCTGGACACAGTGAAGAAACTAATAATGTAGGTCCATTGTCATTTCTACACAGTTTGGATTTGATTTCAGTCATTTGCAAGTACAGTGCCTTGCGAAAGTATTCGGCCCCCTTGAACTTTGCGACCTTTTGCCACATTTCAGGCTTCAAACATAAAGATATAAAACTGTATTTTTTTGTGAAGAATCAACAACAAGTGGGACACAATCATGAAGTGGAACGACATTTATTGGATATTTCAAACTTTTTTAACAAATCAAAAACTTAAAAATTGGGCGTGCAAAATTATTCAGCCCCTTTACTTTCAGTGCAGCAAACTCTCTCCAGAAGTTCAGTGAGGATCTCTGAATGATCCAATGTTGACCTAAATGACTAATGATGATAAATACAATCCACCTGTGTGTAATCAAGTCTCCGTATAAATGCACCTGCACTGTGATAGTCTCAGAGGTCCGTTAAAAGCGCAGAGAGCATCATGAAGAACAAGAAACACACCAGGCAGGTCCGAGATACTGTTGTGAAGAAGTTTAAAGCCGGATTTGGATACAAAAAGATTTCCCAAGCTTTAAACATCCCAAGGAGCACTGTGCAAGCGATAATATTGAAATGGAAGGAGTATCAGACCACTGCAAATCTACCAAGACCTGGCCGTCCCTCTAAACTTTCAGCTCATACAAGGAGAAGACTGATCAGAGATGCAGCCAAGAGGCCCATGATCACTCTGGATGAACTGCAGAGATCTACAGCTGAGGTGGGAGACTCTGTCCATAGGACAACAATCAGTCGTATATTGCACAAATCTGGCCTTTATGGAAGAGTGGCAAGAAGAAAGCCATTTCGTAAAGATATCCATAAAAAGTGTCGTTTAAAGTTTGCCACAAGCCACCTGGGAGACACACCAAACATGTGGAAGAAGGTGCTCTGGTCAGATGAAACCAAAATTGAACTTTTTGGTAACAATGCAAAACGTTATGTTTGGCGTAAAAGCAACACAGCTCATCACCCTGAACACACCATCCCCACTGTCAAACATGGTGGTGGCAGCATCATGGTTTCGGCCTGCTTTTCTTCAGCAGGGACAGGGAAGATGGTTAAAATTGATGGGAAGATGGATGGAGCCAAATACAGGACCATTCTGGAAGAAAACCTGATGGAGTCTGCAAAAGACCCTGAGACTGGGACGGAGATTTGTCTTCCAACAAGACAATGATCCAAAACATAAAGCAAAATCTACAATGGAATGGTTCAAAAATAAACATATCCAGGTGTTAGAATGGCCAAGTCAAAGTCCAGACCTGAATCCAATCGAGAATCTGTGGAAAGAACTGAAAACTGCTGTTCACAAATGCTCTCCATCCAACCTCACTGAGCTCGAGCTGTTTTGCAAGGAGGAATGGGGAAAAATGTCAGTCTCTCGATGTGCAAAATGTGATAGATGTGATAGAGACATACCCCAAGCGACTTACAGCTGTAATCGCAGCAAAAGGTGGCGCTACAAAGTATTAACTTAAGGGGGCTGAATAATTTTGCACGCCCAATTTTTCCGTTTTTGATTTGTTAAAAAAGTTTGAAATATCCAATAAATGTCGTTCCACTTCATGATTGTGTCCCACTTGTTGTTGATTCTTCACAAAAAAATACAGTTTTATATCTTTGTTTGAAGCCTGAAATGTGGCAAAAGGTCGCAAAGTTCAAGGGGGCCGAATACTTTCGCAAGGCACTGTGTATATATATGTTCTTGGAATATTATTTATAACTCGCGGGCCGGATTAGACCTCCTCGCGGGTCAGATCTGGCCCCCACGCCATATGTTTGACACCCCTGGGCTAGATGTTTACACATTTTTATTTGTTTTCATTTAATGTTTTGCGCTCAAGGCATATTGCAATTAGAATGCATCGTGGTACCTCAGGGAGCGATGGCCTTTGAATTAGTGTGTATCTGTTGTAATGTACATAATTAGGCCTCACAGAACAGCCGACCGAGAGGCCTAATCGGCTCTGACTAAAATCGTTGTTTTCCTACAGCCACCAGCAGGTTGAGAACATGGAATGTTTACCCTAATTAAATGTCCATGAACGTTGTATATGCGGTTAAACTTTGCACTTATCTAAACAAAACTGGGAGGTAGTGTGGGCTTGTCAGGCCAATGGGAGGAATATAAAATGCTTCAATTAAAAGTGCTGTCCTTGATCATGGAGAAAAACTACATTTGCTGTAAGGACTGAGTTGGACATATATTTTTATTTGTATAATTAATTGTGCTGGTACTTTAGCTCTATCAGTGGAACTCATGTGGTAACTATGTAGCCTCCAGTAGAAAAGAAAGACCCTTGTTGGTTGTTTGTTAACAGAGAAACAGGTTTCACCGAACACCCATTTTTCCTTTATAGCTGTATAATTCCTGCATAATTATTTAATGACACAGCCATGCTAGTGTGTTTCATTAACACTCATTACAGTCTCATAACCCTGACCTTCTACTACTGTCAGGAGGAACAATTGCAATCTAACAGCAGCTAGTTGCTTAGTTGTGTGTTTCATAATGGAAGTCTATTTAAAACCATGGATTGAATCATGAGGGTGCCTGGAGCTGGAGTTGCTGTTACTTCCATAGCAGACCAGGGAACTCTCATAAGAATAGAGATACTGACATAGAAACGTCAGAGTCCAGATCAATATAGACATACTGTATTGTGTCCAAGAGCCAATTTGTTATGTTATATGTCTGTTTTGATCATATTGTTATGTGTGTGTGTGTGTGTGTGTGTGATCCCCACAGAAGCACAAGGTGGACCTGTTCCACAAGCTGCGTCATGTGATGAATGAGCTCATTGACCTGCGCCGGCAGCTCATCCAGGGTCACCTGGCCCAGGACCAGACCAGAGAGATCAAACGCCACATAACCGTGCGCTTGGACTGGGGCAACGAGTGAGTTGATGTAGTGTAGCGCATGGGCCAGGGCCCATATCATGTTTGTGTGTGCATTTGTAATACTGTATCCTGCTACAGAACATAATGTAGATGTAATGTATTGACACGGTCATTTAGCAGATTTGTTTATACAAAGCGATTCCCAGATAATCTATACAGTGGGTATCATAAGTATTCACCCCCCCTTGGATTTGTTTAATAAAAATATTACTAATATACCTTGATTACAAGGCCCTCCCTCGCTCTCCCTTTTTCAAATCAGATCCCGCCTCCGTTCTGCTCCTCCCCACCTATAGGCAGAATACACCTCCCGTGGTAAGGATTGTTCATCGATAATCTGATCAATCGGAATCTATGCTTCAAGATTGTTTTGATCACGCGGACTGGGAAATATTCCGGGTCGCCTCTGAGAATAGTATCGATGTATACACTGACTCGGGAAGGGCATAGAGGATGTTGTTCCCACTGTGACGATTCGATACTTATCCAAACAAAAAAACTTTAATAGATGGCAGCATTCAAGCAAAAATGAAAGCCCAAATTACCACATTTAACCATGGCAATGTGACTGGGAACATGGACGTGTGACCTCTGTAAGGCAATCCGAGGCAACACGTGACTTGCGCTGAGTGTACAAAACATTAAGGACACCTTCCTAATATTGAGTCATACACCCCCCTTTTACCCTCAACAGCCTAAATTCGGCTGTGCATGGACTCTACAAGGTGTCGAAAGCATTTCACAGGGATGCTGGCCCATGTTGACTCCAATGCTTCTGAAAGTTGTGTCAAGTTGGCTGGATTTCCAAGTTGGCTGGATTTCCAAATTGGCTGGATTTTTGAGTGGTAGACCATTCTTGACACACATGGGAAACTGTTGAGCTTGAAAAGCAGTGTTGCAGTTCTTGACACAAACCGGTGTGCCTGGCAACCTACTACCATACCCCATTCAAAGGCACTTAAATATTTTGTCTTGCCCATTCACCCTCTGAATGGCACACAAACACAATCAATGTCTCAATTGTCACAAGGCTTAAAAATCCTTATTTAACCTGTCTCCTCTCCTCCCCTTCATCTACACTGATTGGAGTGTATTTAACTCCAAGTGACATCAATAAGAGATCATAGCTTTCACCAGGATCCACCTGGTCAGTTTGTCATGGAAAGAGCAGGTATCTTTAATGTTTTGTACACAGTGTATGTGGCAGAGACTCCAGACAATCACGGATTATAAAGGGAAAGCCAGCCACGTTGCGGATACCGACACCTCGCTCCCGGACGAGCTAAACACCTTCGCCTGCTTCCAGGACTGTGCTCTCATTCTCCATGTTCGACGTGAGTAAGGTATTTAAGGGTGTTAAACCTCGCAAGGCCACCGGCCCAGATGTCTTATTCAATCTAGTCCATATCACCATCTGTTGTCCCCACTTGCTTCAAGATGTCAACCATTGTTCCTGTACCCAATAAATTGAAGGTAACTGAACTAAATTACTATTGTCCCGTGGCACTCACTTCTGTCATTTTTATTATTTTTATTTTACCTTTAGTTAACTAGGCAAGTCAGTTAGGAACACATTCTTATTTACAATGACGGCCTAGGAAAAGTGGGTTAACTGCCTTGTTCAGGGGCAGAACAACGGTCATGAAGTGCTTTGAGGCTAGTTAAGGACTATATCACCTCCAACTTACCCGACACCCTAGACACACTACAATTTGCATATCGCCCCAACAGATCCACTGATTGAACAATTGCCATTGCACTGCCCTATCCAACCTGGAGGAGAGAGATACTTATGTAAGAATGCTGTTAATAGACTACAGCTCAGCCTTCAGCACCATAGTGCCCTCCCAAGCGCATCACTGAACTCAGGGCCCTGGGACTGAACCCCTCTGTGTGCAACTGGGTCCTGGACTTCCTGATGGGATGACCCCAAGTGATGAAGGTAGGTAACAACCACTCTGCCATGCTGATCCTCAACACGGGGGTGCCATAGGGGTGCGTGCTCAGCCCCCTCCTGTACTTCCTGTTCACCCATGACTGCATGGCCACCCATGTCTCCAACTCAATCATCAAGGTTGCTGACAACAACCGTGGTAGGCATGATTACCAACAATGATCAGACCGCCTACAAGGAGGAGGTGAGAGCCCCGGTGGAGTGGTGCTCAACAAAATGAAGGAGCTGATCGTGGACTACAGGAGAGGGCAGAAAACACGCCCCAATCCACATTGATGGGGTCACAGTGGAGAGAGCCAAAGCTTCAAGTTCATCTACGTGGATATCACTGACAACCTGAATTGGTCCCTTCACACAGACGGCATGGTGATGAAGGTGCACTCTTCAACCTCAGGAGGCTGGAGAAATTTGGCTTGGCCCCTAAGACCCTTACAAACTTCTACAGATGCATCATAGAGAGCATCCTGTCGGGCTGCACCGTCTGCAACTGCAGGGCTCTCCAGAGTGCATAGTCTAACACATCACTGGGGGCACACTGCCTGCCCTACAGCACATCTACAGCACCCAGTGTCACAGGAAGTCCAAGAACATCATCAAGGACCTGAGCCACGGCCTGTTCATCCCGCTATCATCTTGAACTGGCTCTCTTGAGGAAAGGAAGACCCAGAGTTACCTCTACTGCAGAGGATACTTTCATTAGAGATAACTGCACCTCAGATTGCAGCCCAAATAAATGCTTCACAGAGTTCAAGTAACAGACACATCTCAACATCAACTGTTCAGAGGAGACTGTGTGTATCAGGCCCTCATGGTTGAATTGCTGCAAGGAAACCACTTACGAAAGGACACCAATAGTAAGAAAAAAACTTGCTTGGGCCAAGAAACAAGAGCGGTGGAAATCTGTCCTTTGGATAATGACCCAACACACCTCCAGGCTGTGTAAGGACTATTTGACCAAGAAGGAGAGTGATGGAGTGCTTCATCAGATTATCTGGCCTCCACAATCACACGACCTCAACCCAATTGAGATGTTTTGGGATGAGTTGTACCGCGGAGTGAAGGAAAAGCAGCCAACGAGTGCTCAGTATATGTAGGGACTTCAAGACTGTTGGAAAAGCATTCGAGGTGAATCTGATTGAGAGAATGCCAAGAGTGTGCAAAGCTGTCATCCGGGCAACAGGTGGCTACTTTAAAAAATCTAAAATATATTTTGATTGAAAACTTTTTTGATGTCTTTACTATTATTCTACAATGTAGAAAATAGTAAAAATAAATAAAAACCCGTGGATGAGTGGGTGTGTCCAAACTATTGACTTACTGTGTGGCTGAAGTATTCATACCCCTTGACTTATTCAACTTTTTGTTGTGTTACAGCCTTAACAAAACATGTATTAAATTGTTGTTTTTCCTCACCCATTTACACACAATATCCCATAATAACAAAGTGAAAGCATATTTTTATTTTAGCACGTGTATTGAATTGAAAATTAAATGCAGAGATATCTCATTTCAATTAGTATTCACACCCTTGAATCAATACATGTTAGAACAGCTGTGAGTCTTTCTGGGTACGCCTCTAAGAGCTTTGCACACCTGGATTGTACAATATTTGCATATTACTTGTTAAAGATTCACCCAGCTCTGCCAAGTTGACATAGAATTTAAAACCAATTTCAGTCAAAACCGTAACTAGGCCACTCCAGGACATTCAATGTCATCTTGGCAAGGCACTCCAGTGTATATTTGGCCTTGTGTTTTAGGTTCTTGTCCTGCTAAACTGTGAATTTGCCTTCCAGTGTCTATTGGAAAGCAGACTGAACCAGGTTTTCCTGTAGGATTTTGCCTGTGCTTAGCTCTCTTTACATTATTTTTTTATCCTAAAAAAACTCCCTAGTCCTTGACGATCACAAACATACCCATAAAATGATGTGGCTACCGCATTGTGTGTTGGATTTGCCCCAAACGTAATGCTTTGAATTCAGGACATAAATTGAATTTCTCTGCCACATTTTTTGCAGTTTTACTTTAGTGCCTTATTGCAAACAGGATGCTTGTTTTGGAATATTTTAATTCTATACCGGCTTCCTTCTTTTCACAGTCATTTATGTTAGTATTGTGGACTAACTGCAATGTTGTTGGTCCATCCTCAGTTTTCTATCACAGCCGTTAAACTCTGTAACTGTTTTAGTCATGATTGGCCTCATGGAGAAATCTCTGAGTGGTTTCCTTCTTCGTCTCAGACAACTGATTTAGGAAGGACACCTGTATCTTTGCAGTGACTGGGTTGTACCACAACAAAATGTGGAAAATGTAAAGGGGTGTGAATACTTACTGAAAGCCCTGTATATTTATGTACAATATAGTGTGTATTTATTTATTTATATATAACACACTACCTTTCAAAAGTTTGGGGTCACATAGACATGTCCTTGTTTTTGAAAGAAAAGCACATTTTCTGTCCATTTAAAATAACATCAAATTGATCAGAAATACAGTGTAGACATTGTTAATGTTGTAAATTATTATTGTAGCTGGAAACGGCAGATTTTTATTGGATTGTCTATATAGGCGTACAGAGGCACATTATCAGCAACCATCACTCCTGTGTTCCAATGGCACGTTGTGTTAGCTAATCCAAGTTTATCATTTTAAAAGGCTAATTGATCATTAGAAAACCCTTTTCTGCAATTACAGTGGGGCAAAAAAGTATTTAGTCAGCCACCAATTATGCAAGTTCTCCCACTTAAAAAGATGAGAGGCCTGTCATTTTCATCATACGTACACTTCAACTATGACAGACAAAACAGACAGAATTTATTTGCAAACTATGGTGGAAAATAAGTATTTGGTCACCTACAAACAAGCAAGATTTCTGGCTCTCACAGACCTGTAACTTCTTCTTTGAGGCTCCTCTGTCCTCCACTCGTTACCTGTATTAATGGCACCTGTTTGAACTTGTTATCAGTATAAAAGACACCTGTCCACAACCTCAAACAGTCACACTCCAAACTCCACTATGGCCAAGACCAAAGAGCTGTCAAAAGACACCAGAAACAAAATTGGAGACCTGCACCAGGCTGGGAAGACTGAATCTGCAATAGGTAAGCAGCTTGGTTTGAAGAAATCAACTGTGGGAGCAATTATTAGGAAATGGAAGACACACAAGACCACTGATAATCTCCCTCGATCTGGGGCTCGACGCAAGATCTCACCCCGTGGGGTCAAAATGATCACAAGAACGGTGAGCAAAAATCCCAGAACCACACGGGGGGACCTAGTGAATGACCTGCAGAGAGCTGGGACCAAAGTAACAAAGCCTACCATCAGTAACACACTACGCCGCCAGGGACTCAAATCCTGCAGTGCCAGACGTGTCCCCCTGCTTAAGCCAGTACATGTCTAGGCCCGTCTGAAGTTTGCTAGAGAGCATTTGGATGATCCAGAAGAAGATTGGGAGAATGTCATATGGTCAGATGAAACCAAAATATAACTTTTTGGTATAAACTCAACTCGTCGTGTTTGGAGGACAAATAATGCTGAGTTGCATCCAAAGAACACCATACCTACTGTGAAGCATGGGGGTGGAAACATCATGCTTTGGGGCTGTTTTTCTGCAAAGGGACCAGGATGACTGATCCGTGTAAAGGAAAGAATGAATGGGGCCATGTATCGTGAGATTTTGAGTGAAAACCTCCTTCCATCAGCAAGGGCATTGAAGATGAAACGTGGCTGGGTCTTTCAGCATGACAATGATCCCAAACACACCGCCCGGGCAACGAAGGAGTGGCTTCGTAAGAAGCATTTCAAGGTCCTGGAGTGGCCTAGCCAGTCTCCAGATCTCAACCCCATAGAAAGTCTTTGGAGGGAGTTAAAAGTCTGTGTTGCCCAGCAACAGCCCCAAAACATCACTCCTCTAGAGGAGATCTGCATGGAGGAATGGGTCAAAATTCCAGCAACAGTGTGTGAAAACCTTGTGAAGACTTACAGAAAATGTTTGACCTCTGTCATTGCCAACAAAGGGTATATAACAAAGTATTGAGAAACCTTTGTTATTGACCAAATACTTATTTTCCACCATAATTTGCAAATAAATAAATTAAAAATCCTACAATGTGATTTTCTGGATTGTTTTTTCTCATTTTGTCTGTCATAGTTGAAGTGTACCTATGGTTAAAATTACAGGCCTCATCTTTTTAAGTGGGAGAAATTGCACAAGTGGCTGACAATACTTTTTTGCCCCACTGTATGTTAGCACAGCTGAAAACTGTTGTGCTGATTTAAAGAAGCAATAAAACTGGCCTTCTTTAGACTAGTTGAGTATCTGGAGCTTCAGCATTTGTGGGTTCGATTACAGACTCAAAATGGCCAGAAACAAAGACCTTAATTCTGTAACTCGTTTTTCAACCACTACACACATTTCTTATTAACAATCTATTGTTTTGGCAAGTCGGTTAGGACATCTACTTTGTGAATGACACAAGTAATTTTTCCAACAATCGTTTACAGACAGATTATTTCACGTATAACTCACCGTATCACAATTCCAGTGGGTCAGAAGTTTACATACACTAAGTTGACTGTGCCTTTAAACAGCTTGGAAAATTCCAGAAAATTGTGTCATGGCTTTAGAAGCTTCTGGTAGGCTAACTGACATAATTTGAGTCAATTGGAGGTGTACCTGTTGATGTATTTCAAGGCCTACCTTCAAACTCAGTGCCTCTTTGCTTGACATCATAGGAAAATCAAAAGAAATCAGCTAAGACCTCAGAATAGAAATTGTAGACCTCCACAAGTCTGGCTCATCTTTGGGAGCAATTTCCATACGCCTGAAGGTACCACGTTCATCTGTACAAACAATAGTACGCATGTATAAACCCCATGGGACCACGCAGCCGTCATACCACTCAGGAAGGAGACGAGTTCTGCTTCCTAGAGATGAACGTACTTTGGTGCGAAAAGTGCAAATCAATCCCAGAACAACAGCAAAGGACCATGTGAAGATGCTGGAGGAAACAGGTACACAAGTATCTATATCCACAGTAAAACAAGTCCTATATCGTCATAACCTGAAAGGTCGCTCAGCATGGAAGAAGCCACTGCTCCAAAACCGCCATAAAAAAGCCAGACTACAGTTTGCAACTGCACATGGGGACAAAGTTTGTACTTTTTGGAGAAATGTCCTCTTGTCTGATGAAACAAAAATAGAACTGTTTGGCCATAATGACCATCGTTATGTTTGGAGGATAAAGGGGGAGGCTTGCCAAGCTGAAGAACACCATCCCAACCATGAAGCACGGAGGTGGCAGCAGCGTTGTGGGGGTGCTTTGCTGAAGGAGGGGCTGGTGCACTTCACAAATAGATGGCATCATGAGAAAGAAAAATTGTGGATATATTGAAGCAACATCTCAAGACATCAGTCAGGAAGTTAAAGCTTGGTCTTCCAAATGGACAATGACCCCGAGCATACAAAGTCAAGGTATTGCAGTGGCCATCACAAAGCTCCGACCTCAATCCTATAGAAAATGTGTGGGCATAACTGAAAAAGCGTGTGGGAGCAAGGAGGCCGACAGACCTGACTTAGTTACACCAGCTCTGTGAGGAGGAATGGGCCAAAATCCACCCAATTTATTGTGGTAAGCCTGTGGAAGGCTCTCCGAGGTGTTTGAACAATCTTAAACAATCATCTTAAACAATTTAAAGGCAATGCTTCCAAATACTAATTGAGTGTATGTAAACTTCTGCCCCACTGGGAATGTGATGAAAGAAATAAAAGCTGAACTAAATTATTCTCTCTATTATTATTCTGACATTTCACATTCTTAAAATAAAGTGGTGATCCTAACTCACCTAAAACATGGAAGTTTTTACTTGGATTAAATGTCAGGAATTGTGAAAAACTGAGTTGAAATGTATTTGGCTAAGGTGTATGTAAACTTCCGACTTTAACTGGATTCCTTTTGTCCAGGTGGGTGAGGGCAGTGTGGAGTGCAACAGAGATTGCATCATCTGTGGCTCTGTTGGGGCGGTATGCAAATTGGAGTGGGTCTCGGGTTTCTGGGATAAGGGTGTTGGTATGAGCCAGAATGATAAGCATTTCAGGACTATAGATGTGAGTGCTACAGGCTTGAAACGAGTTGATATTACAGACCGGGTCAGGCATAGGAGAATACATGTGCCAGCTGTTCAGTGCATGCTCTCAATCCACGTCATAGTATTCCATCTGGCCTTGCGAATGTTAACCTGTTAAAAGGTTTTACTCACGTCGACTACGGAGAACGAGGTCATAGTTGGGCTCTCAGGCGCCTGAGCAATGGAGAAAATGGAGCAGCTGCATCCCCACATTTTTACCAGAAAAGTGTCATGATCCATTAGAAAATTTGTCATTTTCAATAATTAGTCATGTTTTTAGCTAGTCTGTACTAAGATGGATATGTCAACTTTATTTATTATATAATTAACAGTTAGCATTTTGCACCCCCTCAAGATGAATGGTTTGTCCCACTTGAAATGTTTATTGCCTCCCTCCTGCATGCCACTTTTTTGGTTCAGTTAGAAAGCACTAGTTGCACCACTGGTGTTTTAAAATCCAAAGGCACCTGCAGGCATTTAACACCACTGTGCATTGTTGCCATATATTTTCCCAACATCAATCGGTTAATCCTTAAGTCTATTGACGCCCCCTTGCATCAATCTAATTAACATAATATTCGAATCCCCATGAAAATCCTTCAGTTTTTAAGCTTGAGATGTTTTTTTTTGTTGCATGGGCTGCATCTCAATCCACCACATACCCCTATGTCAGCCTGTCGCGTCTGCAGTGGAAAGTGGCAGAGTTACAGCGCTGTTTGTCAGACCAGGAAACAGCCCGCAAATCGGGTTGTAGAGCAAAACGGAGTCTCCCCTTTCCAGAGTGGGGTTAAATTAGTTTGTAGCCCAAACAGTTCAGGTGCTACAGACAGAAGTTGGCAGACGAGTCCCGAGGGGCTTGTGGGGGTTGTAGAGCAAAACGGAGAACACCATCGTGCTCCTGATAGTCTCGTCTCTCAATAGTGGCCATATTAGTCAGTAGGCCAAACCATTCAGATACTACAGATGTTTTCTTGAGAAGACAGATTTCAGGATGTCTCCTCCTCTTACAAACAGCGCTGTAGCTCTGTCACTTTCCACCGCCGATGTAATGGATTGAGATGCGGGCACATGCACAAAAATATATATATACATTATCTCTAGCTTAAATTGACAGATTTTGATGGGGATATTTGTATTATGTTAATTAGATTATGGACTCTTAAGGATTAATTATTGGGGGTGGGACTTTCAGGGAAGGGAGTAGATTAGTAATCTAGTCATTAAACACATTTTCAATGTAATTTGTTGTGGCAAATCCTATGTCAATCAAATTTCAATGTAGTGTATTTATAAAGCCCTTTTTTCATCAGCAGGTGTCACAAAGTGCAATACAGAAACCCAGCCTAAAACCCCAAACAGCAAGCAATGCAGATGTAGAAGCACTTTGAAAGGCAGGAACCTAGGATGAAACCTAGAGAGGAACCAGGCTCTGAGTGGTGGCCAGTCTTCTGGCTGTGCTGGGCGGAGATTATACACATGGCCATTAAGGCCAGATTTTTCTTCAAGATGTTCAAGTAGTTGTTCTGTTCATAAATATGGATTCCCCTGTGAAGAAACAGTGTAAAATTGCAGGAAAAATATTAACAAATTATTTTATCAACAAAAAAATGCACCACCACTTTCAGACAAAGCCAGGTGCTCATGCTCTTGCAAGTATAAAAGGCAATTAGCTATCAAACCCTGTTTACAAATGGGATATTTCGGAATTTTGGCAATGACGCACGAGAGCCAGCTGAACGAGGAGCCAGATGAACTCAAGGATACCGTGAAGTCTGCATCCAGTATGAAGGAAGTTAGATGTAGTTTCGCCAGCCAATGCTAACTAGAGTTGATGCAATGACTGGAGGTGCGCTAACGCAAATTAGCGACTGCACTAACGCTAGTTAGCAACTTTCTTCAAACTGCAGGAAGACATCAAAATAATATCAATGAGTTCATCTCATAGATTGTAGATAAAGGGCTTTCGCAAAAATCCTGAAGTATCCCTTTAATAATAGCTTTCTGAACAAGACCTAAATGCCTTCTATGCTTGCTTATAAGAGTATTTAAGATGTATAAGGGTTTTTTTTTTTTTTTAGATAAGAGGAAATGCTTTTTCTGTGTTCTATGATGGTTAATGTTATGATTTGTTGCCTCCCACCTCTCGCTGGCTCTTCTTTCTCTCTCTCCTCATCTCTCTCTCAACAGGCACCTTGGCCTGGACCTTGTTCCAAGAAAGGAGTTTGAAATGGTGGATCCGGATCATATCAGTGCTTCTGAACTCTACAAAATGGTATGTTCAACATAGGGAGGTATTAATGTTGCATTCTATACATGGCCATTCTATATGGGTGTTATGTGTGAATGCAAATGTATACACATCATTTCCCCTATCAAACCCCTGGGAAATAAGAGAACAGTGATGTGCATTATTATAATGTATTTATGAATTGAATATTATTTTACAGGCACAGGGTACTTCCATATATTTGACTTAAACTGTTCTTCCTTTGTGTGGTAATATTTTAATGTAAGTGTGTGGGTTGTGAATTACTGTGTTTTTTGTATTTACTGACAAGTGTGTTTTATGCAAATGTATGTTGGAATCTGTGTGTGCTGTATGATTTGTGTTTGTCTGCCTTGTACACTTGTGAATGTATGTGTCTTGTAATGCATTTTCTTAGTAAGGGTGTTTGAGCGCGTGTGTGTGTGGCACAACTCCGCTTTTGTGGCTCAAACCAGTTAATCCCCCCTGCTCTTTAAGCCCACGTTTCTGCCATATTGAGAGTGTCCCTCTACAAGCGCACACATGACCAAAACTTGAATGTTCACTAGATGCACTGTGACAACCCTGTGAGAGGATTTGAAAAAACAATAGTTTTGGTTATTGTAATTGCAATACTACAGTCTGGGTTATGTAAACTAACCACATCTATAGTTGAGACACAATTCTATAAATAAGATATATCCCAAATGTGCTCTTGGAATTTGGAATAAGCTGTAGTAACATATTAGGGAGTTGTAAGCTAAGTGTACACCCCCAGTAAAAGGCGATTTTTGAATTTCTCAGCCTGATCCAGAATTAGGAAAGTGTAATCACTGCTCAGACGCAGATGTCATGTTTTGGGGGAGGCCGTCTTGGAAACAGGAGACCCAGTCTTTACCAATAGTGGAGGGTCAATATGCTGGTCTAATACCGTCTCCTACTTTTTATTTTATTCGCCTTTTATTCCTGTGCCATTTTTATCGGCTTTGCAGGCAGATTGTTAGTGCATTAAGTGTTCGGTCCAGAAACAACAGTGTGGTTCATCCCTGCCAAAAGCCTCCTCACTAGGTCGATGAAAGTGAGCTTGTTTTTGGCAGGGCACACAGGCCTTGGCACCTCTTCAGGTGGGAGTAAAAGAGATCTCTTAGTTTGCGGAGCAGAGAGGTTTGTGCGTGTGTGGGAGATATGTGCTTTGTCCTCTCCTCTCCCATGGGCTCATGCTTTGCCTCATGTGGACTTATTTTGGGGATACTGCTCACTGAAGCAACCTCTAGGCAAAATTGGTGGGCGCCTTTTTATCAGAATTCATGCCTCTATTGCACAGTACTATACAACAGGTGTGGGCTTTTTGTGAGGAACTAGTGTCTTGATCATGAATAGAATGTTTGACTAAACTAAAATCACTCTTCTCTATGTACCCCACAGCATGCATCCAGCAGACACTGTGGCCAGCCAAGCACAAACCAGGTATGAACTCAATAGAATCTGCTATGCGGTAGCTAGATAATGGATGGAGATGCACTATATGCATGAGAACTAATTTGACATCACTTTACTGACAAAACCCATGCCACCATTTTGAATGATCACTAACCATCAACAATATCGCAAATCCATTCAATGTGAACCATCACGTTGGTGACAAAACACATCCACGAACATGTCTACCACACAGTGACAACCTTCGAAGGGTAGATAGACGTAGCATGTGTGCAGTGCAGTCAGAGCTTTGCCCCTCAGTAAGGACCTGTCTTGTTAGTGTTCGTCGTCCGATCGTTCTCAGGGCGACAGCGTGCGTCAGCGCCATGGAGACGGTTGCCGTGTTCCGGTGCAACACCACCTCTTCATCAACCTGAAGAGTTTCACCTACAACACCATCAGCGAGGAGGCAGATGTCTTCTTCTCCCTCTACGACACCCGTGACAACAAACAGATCAGGTATATGCACGGTCAACACTAAATAAACACACACCGGACACACGAACACAACCTCTACAGGCACTTGTGCAAAAGCAAGCAGGTCAGTTACTTGAGAGGGAGCCACAGGACATCTTATTTTACTTCTATGATACATGTGACAATGAGCAGACCCGGTACTGGAGGGAGGGCTCCAGTACACACACAGCAAACATACAGGACGGACACACACACAACTCATACACACACAGGGCATGCACATATGCAGAACACACACACTCAAACAACCCAAGTCGAGTTGAATGAGTAAATGAAAAACAGTGTGCCTTGATTCATGTACTGTAACATATGTCTTCCTCCTCAGTGAGAAGTTTATGGTGAGACTGAACAAAAGTGGAGGACCAAAGAACCCAGAGAAGGTGGACCGTCTCTGTGCTCTCTTCACGGTAACTCTCAGCTCTACACCCTTAGATGATGGCTCATAGGATTTTAGCTTAGATGAGCTATTCTTAGATATGTTTTTCAACAGCAACCACGGTAAAACAGCAACAAATGTAAGTAAATAATGTGTTGTGTACGTAAACGCATGCCTCACATCCATGTGCTTTGAGTAAAGCTCCAGTATTTTCTTGTTAATAGTGGGTTTATGTTTTATTTTTAGGATCTGAGCAGTAAAGACCTGAAGAGAGACCTGTACATTGTTGCACATGTCATACGAACTGGTAAGCCTATGTGAGATGGAGTAACAGAATTATCACAATGTTCATTCCAGGAAACCTTGGAAAGTAGCATTCCTCATATCGAGCTAATGCGTTGTTGTTGATGTTGCCTCCAGGTCGTATGTTGTTGAATGACTCAAAGAAGGGTCCACCCCACGTGCAGTACAGGAGACCGTACGGCTGTGCTGCTCTGGCCATGAGTGACGTGTTCCACACCATCACAGACCTCCAAGAGGAGAAGGACTTTGTGCTCAAAGTTTACACGTGAGTCACTGTCTGATCCTGACTCGCATTCTACTTTTCAGTCTCATTTAGCAGATGATCTTATCCACAGCGACTTACAATGTATTTATTTATTTGACGGGGACAATGCACATGAACTAACATTTAAACTAATGTTTTTTTAAATACTAAACTGCTCTTTTGCTGATACCTCATACTATACCGTATGTAGCTGGAGTCTTTGTAAATACCAAGAGCTTGACTGTTTTGATGTGTTGTGCACTTGGACCAGAATGATAATGAAGTGTCCTCTGGAAAATCAATATCTGCTCAACCAGGGCCTAAGATTGTGCTCCTGGTGTGATGTGAATCTGGCTCCCTCTGTTAGGCACCACTCAAGAGACACTCCTGTACCCCCGCCAAGCGATGAAGAGATTAGAGAGGCAGAGAGAAAGGAAGACTGAAAGAGAGAATGTGTGTGTGTGTGTGTGTGTGTGTGTGTGTGTGTGTGTGTGTGTGTGTGTGTGTGTGTATATGAGAGCATGATGGAGATGACACTTAGACAAATGAACAAAGTTAGAGGACAAAGCTTGATGAGGAGTAGAAGGGGAAAATAACACCGAATGAAGCATTCTGACTCAGTGACTCAACAGATAGCTATAGCACATCCCTTACTGTCTGTTCTCCTGTATCCTCCTCCTTTCTTCCTCCACCTCTGTCATCCTCAGGGGTCTGTATCATGTGTTTTGGATGTGGCCTAGCCCGACACTACTGATTTCTACTGTGGCACTGATGCTCTTTTAAATGCTCTTTCCTCACATACACTACAGTGCAAAATGTATGTGGACACCCGCTAGTCGAATATCTCATTCCAAAATCATGGGCATTAATATGGAGTTGGACCCCCTTTGCTCCAATAACAGCCTACACTCTTCTGGGAAGGCTTTCTATTAGATGGAAAGCCTTCTATTCAGCTGCAAGAGCATTAGTGAGGTCGGACACTGATGTTGAGCGATTAGACCTGGCTTGCAGTCGGCATTCCAAATTCATCCCAAAGGTGTTCGATGGGTTGTCAGGGCTCTGTGCAGGCCAGTCAAGTTCTTCCACACCAATCACTGGTCCTCGGTTTGTGCCCGGGGGCATTGTCATGCTGAAACAGGAAAGGGCCTTCCCCAAACTGTTGCCACAAAGTTGGAAACACGGAATCATCTACAATGTCATTGTAGCGTCAAGATATCCCTTCACTGGAACTAAGGGGTCTAGCCTGAACCATGAAAAACAGCCCCAGACCATTATTCCTCCTTCATCAAACTTTACAGTTGGCACTATGCATTGGGGCAGGTAGTGTTCTCCTGGCATCCGCCAAACCCAGATTCGTCCGTCGGACTGCCAGATGGTGAAGCGTGATTCGTTACTCCAGAGAATGCGTTTCCACTGCTCCAGAGTCCAATGGTGGCTAGCTTTACACCACTCCAGCAAATGCTTGGCATTGCGCATGGTGATCTTAGGCTTGTGTGCGGCTGCTCGGCCATGGAAACCCATTTCATGAAGCTCCCGACAAACAGTTCTTGTTCTGATGTTGCTTCCAGAGGCAGTTTGAATCTCGGTAGTGTATGTTGCAACCAAGGAGAGATCATTTTTACGCAATGCGCGCTTCAGCACCAGGTGGTCCTGTTCTGTGAGCTTGTGTGGTCTATCACTTCGCGGTAGCGCCATTATTGCTCCTAGACATTTCCACTTCACATAACAGCACTTACAGTTGACCGGGGAAGCTCTAGCTTGGCAGAAATGTGACAATATTGACTTGTTGGGAAGATGGTATCCTATGACGGTGCCATGTTGAAAGTCACTGAGCTCTTCAGTAAGGCCCATTCTACTGCCAATGTTTGTCTATGAAGATTGCATGGCCGTGTGCTCAATTGTATACATCTGTCAGCACCGGGTGTAGCTGCATTAGCCAAATCCACTAATTTTGAGGGGGTGTCCACATACTTCTGTGGAACAGCTTGATACTGTACACTAAAGAAATTGTGCATTATAAAATGAACTATTTTTACGATGATGATTATAATTAGCCCTTTGCACATGTCTCAGAAAAAGCAAGCAGCGTTGTGAGCACAGAGCTGCCTCCTAAACTGTCCGCTCCGATAAGGCTTCAGCATGTGCATTTCCCCCCATGCCTCTCCCAGGGGCCCTTGGGCCTCCTCTCCTAGTGGAGAGGAGAAAACTTGCTGTCAGCTCAGCTTAGTGGCCTGTGAGTTTGGGGTAATATGCTGCTTGATAGCGTCCCCCCCAGCTGGTACCTTTTGTCCCGGAGGAAAACGCTTCTGGGACATGCTGTTCAGTTAGTCCCCCGGCAACCGTCCAAATCTCTCCATCTGTCCCCCTCTGTGTGTGTCGTTAATGCTTTTCTCCATCTTCTCTTTTTCTCCAGATGTAATAATGAGAACGACTGGTTTCAGATCCACGAGAACATCATCCGCAAGTCTAGCACCAAGTACTCAGCTCCTAGCACCAACTATGGTACATATGATGGCATCATTCAGGACTGTACATCTGTGGGGTCAGTTCCATTTCAATTCAGTCAATTCAGGAAGTAAAAATTGGAAATGAGTCATCCTCATCGAAGATAAATGGCAGTTTTCAATTCTTGAATTGAAATGACAATCTCCTAAATTGACTACATTTAAATGGAATTCTAGGACATTGTATGTTGTTAAAGGGTGTGAATTACCAACTAAGAAAGAAGGTAAGGTGAAAAGAACGTTTTAGACGTGTTATGAGATGTATACATTACTGGCCCTGTCTGTCCTCGAAGATTGAGTATTGATCACCATGACCGTGACAATCCGCATTGAGGTTAAGCTGAGGGAAAGGGCTGTTATTATTGATGTTTAACTGCATATGTCCAGGAGATAGAGGATATACTGTATTATCTGTGGTTAGGCATGTCAGTTCGTTTTAGTTGGACTGATAGAATGTCTGTACTACAAACATCTTTATGTCCCTCAGTGTTTTTTTCCTCCGAATCTCACTGGTATATTTCTACAGCATAATGTGAGTCACTGAATTCAGTCATCTTGTCTCCTCTGTTTTTCTATTCCTAACACCAACCACTTTTTCTCTCTCTTATTCCGTGCTCTGACTCCCATCTCTCCATCCATGCTCCTGTCTCTACCTCCCCCGCACTCTTAACATCCCTTAAATACCCCTCTTCCCTCACCCTCTTTCTCTCTTCTTTCTCTCCCTTTTCCTTCTCCTCCCTCTGTCATCCTCTTCCTCTATTTCCCCCTTTTGCTTGCGTGTTCCCTCCTTCTCTCCCTCCACCTCCCCAGGCCTCATCATCTCTCTACAGCTGCTGCGGGGGGAGCTGGATCAGATCAGGAGGGAGAATCATGCTGTGTTCAGCAGGTCCCTGGCCATCATGCGCAAACTCGGCTTCTCTGATGTCATCATGCCAGGTGAAGGGTAGGGGTTAGGATGATAGAACCGGGCCATGTTCAGCAGGGCCCTGGCCATTACACACAAACTGGGCTTCCCTGACATCATTGTGCCAGGTCAGGGGTAGGGGGCAGGGTTCATTAACTAGATTCAGTCATGGTGCGATTTGTTCAGTCATGGTGCGATCTTGAGCGGATAATCAGGGGGCCGGAAAATATTAACAAATAATTTGAAGACTGCAAAATGACCGCAAAAAGCCCAAACAGATATAATATTGAACTAAAACATAATCAATCCATTTTATTTTGTTACTTATCTTTAAACTCTGCATTGTTGGAAAATGACCCGTAAGCATTTTGCTCTTAGTCTACACCTGTTGTCTACAAAGCATGTGACAAATAACTTTGATTTGATCACATACAGTTGAAGTTGGAAGTTTAGAAACACTTAGGTTGGAGTCATTAAAACTTGTTTTTCAACCACTCCACACATTTCTTGTAAACAAACTATAGTTTTGGCAAGTCGGTTAGGACATTTACTTTGTGTATGACACAAGTAATTTTTCTAACAATTCTAACAGACGGATTATTTCACTTATAATTCATTGTATCACAATTCCAGTGGGTCAGAAGTTTACATACAAGAAATTGACTGTGCCTTTAAACAGCTTGGAAAATAACAGAAAATGTCATGGCTTTAGGAGCTGATTTGCTCATTTACATCATTTGAGTCAATTGGAGGTGTACCTGTGGATGGATTTCAAGGCCTACCTTCAAACTCAGTGCCTCTTTGCTTGACATCATGGGAAAATCAAAAGAAATCAGAAAGGCCTCAGAAAAAAATTGTACACCTCCACAAGTCTGGTTCATCTTTGGGAGCAATTTCCAAACGCCTGAAGGTACCATGTTCATCTGTACAAACAATAGTACGCAAGTATAAACACCATGGAACCACGCAGCCGTCACACCTCTCAGGAAGGAGACGCATTCTGTCTCCTAGAGATGAAGGTACTTTGGTGCAAAAAGTGTAAATCAATCCCAGAACAACAGCAAAGGACCTTGTGAAGATGCTGGAGGAAACAGGTACACAAGTATCTATATCCACAGTAAAACGAGTCCTACATCGACATAACCTGAAAGGCCGCTCAGCAAGGAAGAAGCCACTGCTCCAAAACCGCCATAAAAAAGCCAGACTACGGTTTGCAACTGCACATGGGGACAAAGATCATACTTTTTGGAGAAATGTCTTCTTGTCTGATGAAACAAAAATAGAACTGTTTGGCCATAATGACCATCGCTATGTTTGGAGGAAAAAGGGGGAGGCTTGCAAGCCGAAAAACACCATCCCAACCGTGAAGCATGGGGGTGGCAGCATCATGTTGTGGGGGTGCTTTGCTGCAGGAGGGACTGGTGCACTTCACAAAATAGATGGCATCATGAGGGAGTAAAATTATGTGGATATATTGAAGCAATAAGACATCAGTCAGAAAGTTAAAGCTTCCAAATGGACAATGACCCGAGCATACTTCCAAAGGTGTGGCAAAATGGCTTTAAGGACAACAAAGTCAAGGTATTGGAGTGGCCATCACAAAGTGCCGACCTGAATCCTATTGCAAATTTGTGGGCAGAACTGAAAAAGTTTGCAAGCAAGGTGGCCTACAAACTTGACTCAGTTTCACCAGCTCTGTCAGGAGGAATGGGCCAAAATTCACCCAACTTATTGTGGGGAAGCTTGTGGAAGGCTACCCGAAACGTTCGATCCAGGTTAAACAATTTAAAGGCAATGCTTCCAAATACTAATTGACTGTATGTAAACTTCTGACCCACTGGGAATGTGATGAAAGAAATAAAAGCTGAAATAAATAATTCTCTCTACTTTGACATTTCACATTCTTAAAATAAAGTGGTGATACCAACTGACCTATGACAGGGAATGACAAAGATATGACAAAGATTTCCAAAATTAAAATGACTTGGAGCTGATTTGCTGGTGTTTTTACAGTCTTATGTCAAAAAATAATTGCCCTATAG